>NC_133328.1:476598382-476952750 GCF_042186555.1 Aquarana catesbeiana
CTGCTGAGTGTGTAAACAAGCCCTCACAAGTTATTATCTTTTGTATAACTTGACCCTCCTTTTATATTTTAAGCTGCCATGAGTAGGGCCCTCTGAACCTTATTGTAATGAAGTTTATTGTACTGTACTGTCTCCTTTTATATTGTAAAGCGCTGCACAAACCGTTAGTGCTTTACAGTGCCTTGAAAAAGTGAAAAAGTATTCATACCCCTTGACATTTTCCACATTTTGTCATGGTAAAACCAAAAATGTAAATGTATTTTATTGGGATTTTATGCAGGCATATACTGGCCATCGGGACTACTGGGAGATTCCCGGTGGGCCAATGGCTCAGTGGGCCAGTCAGGTGCGGTCCTGGAGCCGCTCCTCTCTGACAGTGAGTGATCACAATTTCACTCCTGTCAGGAGGAGCAGCTTCCGTCATATGCTGGAGAGAGCATTAGGCAGTTATGCTCCCTCCAGCCTGCAGGGGGAGATAGACCAACGGCAGACTTTCCTTCCTCTCTCCCCTATCACTTGTTATCACATGACTGGAGAGAGGAACGAGAAGCTGCCTTCAAAACGGTGAGTACATGTGGGAGGGGGAGGACACTGATGTGAAGGGCTGCTGATGGGGGCTCTCTGATGGGGACTGTGATGTGAAGTGGGCTGCTGGTGGGGACTGTGATGTGAAGTGGGCTGCTGGTGGGGACTGTGATGTGAAGTGGTCTGCTGGTGGGGACTGTGATGTGAAGGGAGCTGCTGGTGGGGACTCTGATGTGGAGTGGTCTGCTGGTGGGGACTGTGATGTGAAGGGAGCTGCTGGTGGGGACTGTGATGTGAAGTGGGCTGCTGGTGGGGACTGTGATGTGAAGTGGTCTGCTGGTGGGGACTGTGATGTGGAGTGGTCTGCTGGTGGGGACTCTGATGTGAAGGGAGCTGCTGATTGGGACACTCTGATGTAAGGGGGACGCTGTTGGGGATTCTCTGATGTAAGGGGGACACTGTTTAGGACACTCTGATGTAAGGGGGACGCTGTTGGGGACACTCTGATGTAAGGGGGACGTTGTTGTGGACACTCTGATGTAAGGGGATGCTGTTGGGGACACTTTGATGTAAGGGGGGCGCTGTTGGGGACACTTTGATGTAAGGGGGACGCTGTTGGGGACACTCTGATGTAAGGGGGACGCTGTTGGGGACACTCTGATGTAAGGGGGACGCTGTTGGGGACACTGATGTAAGGGGGACGCTGTTGGGGACACTCAAAATTAAAGTGGGCCAGTCATGAGGAAGTCCAGGGCTAAATTTTTGTCCCAGTCCAGCCCTGATTTTATGTGATAGACCAACACAAAGTGGCACATACCGTATTTATCGGCATATAACACGCACAGGCATATAACACGCACATTCATTTTAAGAGGGAAGTTTCAGGAAAAAACTTAAATTTTAAATAAGGAACTTTGAAGCAAAATAAGGGTCAGTGCCCATCTGCAGCCTCACCATTGCCATCAATGCAGCCTGATTAATGCCCACCTGCAGCCTCACCATTGCCTTCAATGCAGCCTCACCATTGCCATCAATGCAGCAGCCTCACCATAGCCATCAATGCAGCAGCCTCGCCATTGCCATCTATTGACTTCCTGGCCGCCAAGTAAACAGGAGATTCTCACTGTATGTAATCTGATGGCATTCGTCCCCCCCCCCCCGTTGCCTCCGAGGCTGCTGAAATTGAAGTATTGGCGTATAACACGCACACGTTATTTGCACCCAATTTTCATGGTGAAAACGTGAGTGTTATACACCGATAAATACAGTAATTGTGAAGTGAAAGAAAAATGAGAAATGGTTTTCAACATTTTTTACAAATAAAAATATGAAAAGTGTGGCATACATTTGTATTCAGCCCCCCTACTTTGTAGAACCACCTTTCACTGCAATGACAGCTGCAAGTCTTTTTGGGGATGTCTCTACCAGCTTTGCACATCTAGAGTGACATTTTTGCCCATTCTTCTTTGCAAAATAGCTCAAGCTGTCAGACTGGATGGAGAGCATCTGTGAACAGCAATTTTCAAGTCTTGCCACTGATTCTCAATTGGATTTGGATCTGGGTTTTGACTGGGTCATTCTAACACATGAATATGCTTTGATGTAAACAATTCCATTGTAGCTCTGGCTGTATGTTTAGGGTTGTTGTCTGGCTGGAAGTTGAACCTCTGCCCCAGTCTCAAGTTTTTTGCAGACTCTAATGCCGTGTACACACGACTGGACTTTCCGTCAGAAAAGGTCCGACGGAATTATTCCGTCGGACATTCCGATCGTGTGTGGGCTTCAGAAAGACTTTTTCTTTCTAAAATTCTGACGGACCTAGAAATAGAACATGTTTCAAATCTTTCCGACGGAATCAGTTCCTATCGGGAAAACCACTCGTCTGTATGCTATTCCGACGGACCAAAAACAACGTAAGGGCAGCTATTGGTTACTGGCTATTGAACCTCCTTTTTCTAGTCCTGTCGTACGTCATCGCGTTCTAAACTATCGGACTTTGGTGTGATCATGTGCAGGCAAGTCCGTTTCAGCGAAACTCCATCGGAAAGACCGTCGGAGTCTATTCTGACGGAAAGTACGGTCGTGTGTACGCGGCATAACAGGTTTTCTTCTACGATTCTAAGACAGATTCTCCCACCTGACTTGTATTTCTGCAGCTCCTCCAGAGTTACCATGGGCCTCTTGGCTGCTTCTCTGATTAATGCTCTCCTTGCCCGGCCTGTCAGTTTATTATTATTATTATTATTATTCAGGATTTATATAGCGCCAACAGTTTACGCAGCGCTTTACAATATAAAAGGGAGACAATACAGTTATAATATAATACAATACAATAGGATTAAGAGGGCCCTGCTCAGAAGAGCTTACAATCTAGGTGGACGGCCATGTCTTGGTAGGGTTGCAGTTGTGCCATACTCTTTCCATTTTTGGATGATGGATTGAACTGTGCTCCATGAGATGTTCAGTAATAATAATAATAATAATAATAATTTTATATAACCTAACCCTGCTTTAAACTTCTACACAACTTTATCCCTGACCTCTCTGGTGTGTTCCTTGGCCTTCATGATGCTGTTTGTTCACTAAGGTTCTCTAACAAACCTCTGAGGGCTTCACAGAACAGCTGTATTAATACTGAGATTAAATTACACACAGGTGGACTCTATTTACTAATTAGGTGACTTCTGAAGGCAATAAAATCCCAATAAAATACATTTACGATTTTGGTTGTAACATGACAAAATGTGGAAAATGTCAAGGGGTATGAATACTTTTTCAAGGCACTGTATATATCCTGTATAATAATATTATTAATTCCTGTTGTTTGTCATTAAATATTAAAAGCCAGCCTAATGGCGGTCAAAAAAGTTTCAATAAATGATCAATTTATTTTCTGATCAATCCCTCTCAAAAGGAGTAATCCATCTTTAAATTAAAAAACAACTGCGCTTAGTGTAAGAATGTATCTTGTGAACAGCAGCATTCAAAATCACCCAATACCAGTGCATTAAATATCACTCATTTGTTGTGCTGTCCGTTTAAAGCAGTGCTTCTCAACCTTGCTAGTGTCGTGACCCCTTGATAAAATTTCCCAAGTTGTGGGGACCCCTAACAGTAAAATTATTTTCATAGCATGGGTTGTCAGCACCCAAGGCAAGACAAGTAATTTGCGCCCCTAATGGACATTTAGTGCTCCCTGAGTCCCTTCCACTCGTACAGTATTGAAACCCTTTATGGTACATTTTAGGATGTACCACTCTCCTCCTTTCTTTCTCTATGCTAATTTCTTGTTTTTTCCCCATCCCTGTCTCTAGCCGTCTTTCTTGTTCTTTCTCTTATTCTTTCTCTCCCTTTTTCTTTGTTCCTCTCCCTTCCATGTATTCTCTATTTTTATTCCTTCTCTTACTCCTTGGTGGGGGCAGTGGGATAAGTGGCAGTGCTGGTGAGGAGTTGGAATGAGTGGCAATGCTGGGGGGAGTTCTGATCAGCCAACTTAGGTGCTCTTGATCAAGGTCATCTGCTGATCTGAGAACTGTAGTGGGGACATTTAATGGCAACTATAATCACAGGTAGTGTTGCTCACTGTGTCTCCGACTTTGTGGTGTCTCGTAACAGTGACACCAATGCTGAAATCGGGAGATATGGTCTCCTCCAGCCCCTCAAATTTAACATTCCTCACCAGTCAGCTGACCTCTAGCCTCTGTCCCCCAGCTATTCTGTGCATTGAATGGGCGGCTGCAAAGAGGCTGACATAGGCTCCAGGGACAGCCCTGCTGGGCAGCCGCAGAAAGTCTGGGAGAGTGGCGCAGGCTTCAGGAACAGCCCAGGATTCGGTGACCCCTGGCAAATTATCATTGGACCCCAGAGGGGGTCCCGACCCCCAGGTTGAGAACCACTGGTTTAAAGCAATACAAACCAAAAACTTGATTTAAACGTAAATTAATAGTCTGTGATCAAATAAAAAAAAAACAACCACCACAATTAACCACTTAAGCTCCGGAAGGTTTACCCCCCCTTCATAACCAGGCCATTTTTTGCGATACGGCGCTATAAACAAAAAAAGACAGACAATTTAAAAAAAAAAAACCAAAAAAAAAAAAAACAATATTTCTTACTTTCTGCTATAAAACAAATTCAATAAAAAAAATGGAAAAAAAATACAAATGGCTTCATCAATTTAGGCCAATATGTATTCTGCTACACATTTTTGGTAAAAAAATCACAAAAGTGTATATTGATTGGTCTGCGCAAAAGTTATAGCATCTACAAACTATGAGATAGATTTATGGATTTTTCTTTTTTTTACCAGTAATGGCATTGTGCAGCGACTTATAGTGGGACTGTGACATTGCAGCAGATAAATTGGACACTAAGTGACACTTTTTTGGGGACCAGTGACACTAATAAAGTGATCAGTGCTAAAAATATGCACTGTCACTGTACTAATGACACTGGCAGGGAAGGGGTTAACATCAGGGGTGATCAAAGGGTTAAATGTATTCCTAGGATGGGATTACTAACTGTGAGGGATGTTCTTTTACTGTGAGAAGGCAGAGATCTGTGTTCCTGCTTAGCAAAAACACAGCATCACTACCTCCTCTTCTCACTGAACGGCGATCTGCCTTGTTTACATCGACAGACTGTTGTTCTGTCTTGCTTGGGAACGATCGGCGGGTCCCGGCAGACATCGGGTCCGCCGTACTTGCTGATTGGCTCCCGCTGTGTCGCTGGAGGCGTGAGTGCGTGCCCCAGACCTGGAAGTGCAGAATCACGTACGGGTACCTTATTCTGCATAGGAGAGACACCTTGATGCCGTATATATACAGTATAAGGTCGGCAAAAAGTTAAACTCTGCCTCATCCGCTTACTGCGGATGAGAGAACCCCTAGGAAGAGGGAGACATTGTGCCTTTATTGTGGCCAGGCAGGTCACTTTTTGAAGTCTTGTCCTACCCGTCCAGGGAACGCCCGAACCTTGAGATCCTCTCACAAACAGACCTTAGGTGGCGTTATTTCATCCCCAGTTATCCAGATGGATAAGCCCCTAGTTTCTGTTACCCTTTCTTGGGCAGAGTCGTCCATCGAGATACAGGCTCTAATCAACTCTGGGGCTGCAAGCCTGTTCATAGATGCTGCCTTTGTATCGAAGCACTTGATTCCGCTGCAGCTGCGTGACACTCCACTTGCCATTGAGGGGAGACCTCTACAGCCTGTCCATGTGAAATATGAGACTGTTCTATTGTCCATGGCCGTAGGGGCTCTTCACCATGAGATAATCCAATTCCTTTATTTCCTCACCTAAGTTTCCGGTGGTTATTGGTTATCCTTGGTTACAGAGGCACACCCCCTCTTTTGATTGGCTCCATGCTGACGTTCTCTCCTGGTCGCCACAATGCAGTAAGACATGCTTCCAGAAGGTAGCCAAGGTCCTGTGCACCTCTTCACTCTCCTCCCTGCCAGAGGAGTACCGCGATTTTAGCGATGTCTTTGTCAAAGGTCAAGCTGGTAGTTTACCTCCACACCGGTCGTATGATTGCATAATTGACCTTCAACCTGGTGCCATAAAACCTCGTGGCCGGGTTTACCCTTTGTCAGTCTTGGAGGATAAGGCCATGGAGGAGTATGTTGTAGACGCACTTTCTCGAGGTTTCATCCGCAAATCCTCGTCTCCTGCTGGTGCTCTTTTCTTCTTTGTGTAGAAGAAGACTGGTGAACTGAGACCTTGTATTGATTATAGAGGTCTCAATCGTTTCACAATTAAGAATGCCTATCCGATTGCATTGATTACACAGTTATTTGACCGCCTCAAGGGAGCAACAGTTTTCACTAAGCTTAATTTGAGAGGGGCATACAACCTCGTGAGGATTAAAGAGGGCGACGAGTGGAAAACTGCGTTTAATACCAGAACAGGCCATTATGAGTATCTCTTAATGCCTTTTGGCCTTTGTAATGCCCCTGCAGTTTTCCAGGAATTTATTAACGATGTCCGCCGAAGTTTGTTGCAGTTATGTGTGGTGGTTTATCTCGACGATATCCTCATATTTTCCAAGTCCCTGGAGAGCCACCACACAGATGTCTGTTGTGTGGTTCAGAAATTAAGAGAGAACAATCTCTATTGTAAATTGGAAAAGTGCGAATTCCATCGTGAACAGGTTATATTCCTGGGTTATGTCATTTCCACTGTTGGTTTGTCGATGGACCCAGAGAAACTTTCACCAGTCCTACAGTGGCCCTGACCCATGGGTTTACGTCCTCTGCAGCGTTTTCTTGGTTTTGCCAACTATTATCAGAAGTTTATTCGTAATTTCTCGTCTCTGGTCAAGCCCCTGACTGATATGACCAGAAAGGACGGTAACCCACAGAGTTGGCGCCCTTCTGTCCCAATATCCTACCTCTGAGAATGCTTCCTTGTGGCTACTTTTCCAAGAAATTGTCACCTGCGGAGTGCAATTACAAGATTGGTGACAGAGAGCTGTTAGCGATCATTTTAGCCCTGAAAGAATGGAAACATCTCCTCGAAGGAACCACTGAGTCAGTTCTCATTCTTACCGGCCATAAGAATCTTACATTCTTGTCTGAGGCTAAACACCTTTCTCCCAGAAGGGCTTGATGGGCTCTTTTCTTGTCTAGTTTCAATTACATTCTCTAATACTTAGGATGTAAAGGCTGACGCTTTGTCACGACAATTTTCTTCCACTTCCAAGATGGAGTCGGTTCCGGTTCCTGTGATTCCTCCTGATCGTATTCTGGCTACCGTTCGCACAAGTCTCACTTCTCCTTTGGGTGACAAAATTCTTGCTGCTCAGGTCCATGCTCCTCCTGAGAAACCTTGTGACCGCTGCTTCGTCCCAGAGAGTCTCCATACTGCCGTGCTCCAGACTTACCATTCTCCCAAGGCTGCTGGCCACCCTGGGAAGAATGAACTCTTTTGGGCCATTTCCCAACAATTCTGGTGGCCTAGTCTATGCGCTGATGTAACCGCCTTCGTAGCTGCCTGTTCCATGTGTGCTCAGAGTAAGACTCCATGACACCTTCCAGTGGGCCTCCTACAACCCATACCCAATGGAACAAGACCTTGGACCCACCTGTCTATGGATTTCATTGTGGAGTTACCCAACTCCCAGGGCAACACAGTTATCCTTATGGTGGTTGACCGGTTCTCAAAAATGTCCCATTGTATTCCACTTAAAAAGTTGCCCACTTCTAAGGAACTGGCTTCCATTTTTGCTTGGGAGATCTTTCGCTTACATGGACTACCCAAGGTGATTGTCTCGGACAGGGGTAGTCAGTTTGTGTCCCGGTTCTGGCGAGCCTTTTGTGCACAGTTGGGAATTCAGCTTGCTTTCTCCTCTGCATATCACCCGCAGTCTAATGGGGCTGCAGAACGAGCCAATCAGTCCTTGGAGCAATTCCTACGTTGCTATATTTCTGACCATCATAACAACTGGTCAGACCTCTTACCGTGGTTGGAGTTTGCTCACAATAGTGCCTTGAATTCTGCTTCCCGATTGTCCCCGTTTATGGCGAACTATGGTTTCCAACCTTCCATGTTGCCTGACTCATTTGTTCCGAAGAGTATTCCTGTGTTAGAGGCGCATCTTCGTGGTCTTCGTTCCACTTGCGCACAGGTCCAGGAGGCTTTGCGACATGCTAATGATAGATACAGACTCCATGCTGGCCGCATACGCCTGCCTGCGCCTTCCTACCAGGTTGGGGACAGGGTCTGGCTGTCATCTCGCAACCTCCGACTTCGTGTTCCCTCTCTGAAGTTCGCACCTCGGTTTATTGGGCCTTTCCGTATTCTTCGCAGGATTAATCCAGTGGCTTACGCATTAGACCTTCCTTCTAATACGCATATCTCGAATGTATTTTATGTCTCCTTTTTAAAACCTTTGGTCTGCAACCGCTTTACCACCTCGGTGCCTCGTCCTCACCTTGTACAGGTTGAGATCCATGAGGAGTATGAAGTACAGTCCATTGCTGACTCCCGTAGGTTCCCTGGGCGCATACAGTACCTGGTGCATTGGAAAGGGTGCGGTCTGGAGAAATGCTCTTGGGTCTCATCCTCGAACGTACATGCCCCTTTTTTATTATTATTAAACAAGTGTGATTTAACTGTACTTCTGTCTCAGTCTGATTCATGGTTTCAGACAAAAGCTCAGAGCAGAGCATTGCCATCCTTTCAAGGAAAGTAAGCTAAGGTTTTCTAGTATAGAATAGGTCTGAAGGGTTTAGAGGCAGTGGCGGAACTACCGCCATAGCGACCCACGCGTGCGCAATGGGGCCCGCAGCCATGTAGGGCCCGGCAGAGGCGGCTCTCTAATTCGGCAATTAGGCTAATTGAAGAGCCGCCTCTGATGAAAAATGTCGCCGCTCCAAGCACGGCCAAGCAGTGGAGAGAGGGGTCGGAGCGTGGCTGTCTTTGGGAGGAGGCGGGGCCAGCGCTGTGTTCTCTTAAGGAGGAAAAGGGGAGGAGATTCCAGCAGTGAGCACAATTCCCTCTGCTCGGGAGACACAGATTGCGCCCCGCCCCTCCCCAGCCGTCACCCCCCCCCCTACCACTGGAGCGCTCAGCGGAGCGGCAGTTTCCGCACACCCCAGAGGAGGCATCTGGCTGACCAGGAGAGGAAGAGGAAGGCACCGCGGAGGAGGCCTCACAAGCGCTGTATGGAGCCGATCCGACCGAAGGGAAGGTAAGAGAGAAGAGGTGTCTGGGCTGCCCCTCTCTGGGGCTGTCAATCAGTGTGGGGGGGGATTTAAGGGCTCCAGCTGCAGGGAGAGGCAAAGCTACCTCCATGCCACAATCTTTTCTGCAGCCAGCGACAAACAAAAATTTTTTTTTTATTAGAGAGAGCCACCCCCCATCCATGTTCCTGCAGCATCCCTCAGCTACAGCCAGAGACTGGTCTTTATGTCCACCCCTGCCCCATCCTCCCCACTCCATTCTTCGTGATCATGTGTCACTAACAGTAAGGACAGCTCAGTGTCCTAGTGTGTCCACCTGTGATTGACAGCCCCTGACCCCTCCCACCACCCTGCCCTTACCCCTGCAGGGCTCCACTGGGGGGGGTGTTTGGGAGGTCCCAGTCCAGGGCTGATCCTCTGCCATGTTGGCCGGGTGTTCTGCATCCTGAGCTGGCACTGCCAGCTGATTGGCTTTTCCGCTGCTACCTCCCTCACTGACACCAGCACCGAGATAGAGAGCACCGACACCAGCACCGATATAGAGAGCACTGACACCAGCACCGAGATAGAGAGCACCGACACCAGCACCGATATAGAGAGCACTGACACCAGCACCGAGATAGAGAGCACCGACACCAGCACCGAGATAGAGAGCACAGACACCAGCACCGAGATAGAGAGCACAGACACCAGCACCGAGATAGAGAGCACCGACACCAGCACCAAGATAGAGAGCACCGACACCAGCACTGAGATAGAGAGCACCAAAACCACCGACACCAGCACTGAGATAGAGAGCACCGACACCAGCACTGAGATAGAGAGCACCGACACCAGCACTGAGATAGAGAGCACTGACACCAGCACTGAGATAGAGAGCACTGACACCAGTGCTCTCTATCTCCAGCACTGAGAGAGAGAGCACTGACACTAGCACTGAGATAGAGAGCACTGACACCAGAACTGAGATAGAGAGCACTGACACCAGCACTGAGATAAGGGAACACTGACACCAGCACTGAGATAAAGAGCACTGACACCAACACTGAGATAGAGAGCACTGACACCAGCACTGAGATAAGGGAACACTGACACCAGCACCGAGATAAAGAGCACCGACACCAGCACCGAGATAGAGAGCATTGACACCAGCACTGAGATAGTGAGCACTGACACCAGCACTGAGATAGTGAGCACTGACACCAGCACTGAGATAGAGAGGACTGACACCAGCACCAGGATAGAGAGCACTGACACCAGCACCAGGATAGAGAGCACTGACACCAGCACCAGGATAGAGAGCACTGACACCAGCACTGAGATAGAGAGCACTGACACAGCACTGAGATAGAGAGCATTGACACCAGCACTGAGATAGAGAGCACTGACACCAGCACTGAGATAGAGAGCACTGACACCAGCACTGAGATAGAGAGCACTGACACCAGCACTGAGATAGAGAGCACTGACACCAGCACTGAGATAAGAGAGCACTGACACCAGCACTGAGATAGAGAGCACTGACTCCAGCACTGAGATAAGAGAGCACTGACTCCAGCACTGAGATAAGAGAGCACTGACTCCAGCACTGAGATAAGAGAGCACTGACACCAGCACTGAGATAAGAGAGCACTGACACCAGCACTGAGATAAGAGAGCACTGACGTGACACCAGCACTGAGATAAGGGAACACTGACACCGGCACTGAGATAAGAGAGCACTGACACCAGCACTGAGATAAGGGAACACTGACACCAGCACTGAGATAAGAGAGCACTGACACCAGCACTGAGATAAGGGAACACTGACACCAGCACTGAGATAAGGGAACACTGACACCAGCACTGAGATAAAGAGCACTGACACCAACATTGAGATAGAGAGCACTGACACCAGCACTGAGATAAGGGAACACTGACACCAGCACTGAGATAAAGAGCACCGACACCAGCACCGAGATAGAGAGCATTGACACCAGCACTGAGATAGAGAGCACTGACACCAGCACTGAGATAGAGAGCACTGACACCAGCACCAGGATAGAGAGCACTGACACCAGCACTGAGATAGAGAGCACTGACACCAGCACTGAGATAGAGAGCACTGACACCAGCACCGAGATAGAGAGCATTGACACCAGCACTGAGATAGAGAGCACTGACACCAGCACTGAGATAGAGAGCACTGACACCAGCACTGAGATAGAGAGAACTGACACCAGCACTGAGATAAGAGAGCACTGACACCAGCACTGAGATGGAGAGCACTGACACCAGCACTGAGATAAGAGAGCACTGACACCAGCACTGAGATAGAGAGCACTGACTCCAGCACTGAGATAAGAGAGCACTGACTCCAGCACTGAGATAAGAGAGCACTGACACCAGCACTGAGATAAGAGAGCACTGACACCAGCACTGAGATAAGAGAGCACTGACTCCAGCACTGAGATAAGAGAGCACTGACACCAGCACTGAGATAAGAGAGCACTGACACCAGCACTGAGATAAGAGAGCACTGACACCAGCACTGAGATAAGAGAGCACTGACACCAGCACTGAGATAGAACATTTTGCTATGGGGCCCTGTGATTTCTAGTTACGCCCCTGTTTAGAGGGGTGAGAGGAGAGCTGAGTACTTCCAGGTTCATTCTGAACCTGTGAAGAAGTGTGAGGAAATTTGAGGAAAAGATCATTATATTGTCTGCAAAGGCAGACCATATAAGGAAAAATATGGAAGCTGCCTTTGCAGACCTCCTAAAAATGCAAATTGTCTGCCTGTATTTGTCTTTAATACATGTCAGTCAGAATTCCAGAACAAGCATATAAGTATGTGCACATAACATTTTATGGTTTTCAAGTTAATATATGTGGGTTAAACCTGTGTAGTATTATTTAAGTGTATTTTACTGTGTTATTGTGTTACCCTGCTGAGGTGGTACTCTCTGAAAGGTAAGGGTTAACACTGCTGGCAGGTTTTCCCAGGCTTTTTTAGAAAGTACCACCCTCTGCTGAGGCAAAAACATAAAAAGTGAGGGAACCACCTCTTGAGGGTGCTGCTGTTAGTAAGTCGGCCAGAGGTTCGGTTTTCAGGTTACCCCATCTAAGGAAGAAGTATGTTGCTAAGGATGTGATCCACTACTTGCACTTAACCACCCCTTGTGGGAACCCAGATGGGGTTCCAGAGGTATGGACTTATGCTTTGGACTCTAAAGGACTTTTCACACTTACTTTAAGGTGTGACTATATCTTGAGGCAGGGGCACCAGGAAAATACAGAATGGGCACTAAGGGGGACTTAGAAGAGCTTGCATAGGCATTGTGTTTTGAAAACATCTATGTTGAACTGTTCTCTTGTTGTACTTAAACAACTTCAGTAAGGCTCGGTTCACACAGGGGCAACCCGACTTACAGCACAACTTTGCAAGGCGATTTGGAGGCGATTTGGAGGCGACTTCAATGCGACTTCAGCGTGACTTTGCGCAACTTACAATGCGACTTCAAGTTGCCTCCAGGACAGGCGACTTTGGCTGTGGCCAATCACAGAATAATAAGCTCTGTGGGAGGGAGGGGGTTGCCTGGGTAAACGTTTGAAGTACCTGGCTAAATTATTTTCTTTTTTCTGTAAAGTTGCTTCAATATAGATGGAGATCTGACTACGAGGCAACTTCCATTGAAATCTATGGGTACAAGTTGCCTAGAAGTCGCCTTGAAGTAGTACAGGAACCTTTTCTGAAGTCGGAGCAACTTCAGTAGTGTACATTAAGATGGCTCTCATTCACTTCAATGGAATTTCTTATGTCCAGCAACTTGGGGCAACTTGAGGTCTGATAAGTCGGATCCCAAGTTGCTGTAGTGTGTACCGACACTAAAGAATTCAGTTTATATATGCTTTGGCATGGTCTGAAGTCACTTCAGGACAATCTTAAAGGGGTGCATGCATGCTTGGCATAACACAGAACAGGGTTTACACCCGGGGACAAGATGAGATAGAGAAGATGCAGCACAGATGTCTAATGTGCAAGCTATTCAGAGAAGGCTATCTTGCTATTGCCAGTAACTACAGTACTAGTGTCGGGGCATACGCAGCCAGACAGTCAGAAAGCGGTGTGACACTTCAAAGGTGATGGGCCCTGGTAGTGAAGGAGCTTGTGTGCTTAGGCTGCTTTCCTAGTACTCAGAACCCCAACATTGGATCCAACTCACGGCACAGGGCATCCTAGGGCCCAGCCTGGAAGTCAAAGAAGATGGAGTGAGGCCCCAGGAGAAGAATAAGCATGGTTTATGTACAAAGTTGAGCTTCCTAGTATTCAAGTGTAACATAGGTGACAGGTTACTGGGCTGGTGAAGCCCGGTACAAGCTTCACGGTAATGACTCCAAAATGCTGCACAATACAGAGAGATGAGTTATGAAGTGTAATGAGGAACTGTTATCCATAGTGTACAGCATGTAATGAGTTAAAGAACTGTGCCACAGATTACAAGATGCTAATCGTGTCTTTATGGAGAAACAATCGCTTTAAGGTTGCCTAAACGCCAGCCTTAAAGTGTTTGTAAACCCAATGGCATCCTTTCTAAACTACTGCCATAGTGGTTATCTATGAGGATATACATGCCTCCTGCATGTATCTTTACCTGTCAAATGTCTCCCCTCTGTCTGTTATGAGACCCGAAAAACTGCATATTCTGTGGGTGGATCTGTTGTCTGGAGCTCGGTGGGTGGAGTCCTGATGTCAGTAGACTCCCCGCCCACCTCTACACTCCCCTTGTCAATATGCATTTTCTCCTGTGTATTTCTAACACTGAACTTCTGCTATGATCTCTAACATCCAGTGAAAAGACAGGAAAGTAGCCACATGACTTTAGCATGCCAAATCATGCTGAGGTGTGAAACAGCCAATCCTTGCAGAGCTGCTGAAGAAAGTAGTGGGGGAGGGAATTAAAAAATACTGCATGTCTTAGGCTAGTGCACAAGATATCTAAATCACCTGTCACTCACAGCAAGGGGGAGGATTTGACAAAGTTTTTCTTTGATTTATCCCACTGAACAATAAAAGAAGATTGCTCAGAGCTGGATTAACTCTGTGTGGCAAGACTGGGCTCAAATGATAGGAAATCTTATATTCTACATTATGACATAAAAAAAAAAAAATTGGGGGTTTACATCCACTTTAAGTTAAATGGCAGCCTCAGTCCTCCTCTGGGGGCACTAGCGAGCATTTTCTCTGGGTCCCCGCATGGGCGCACTAATAACCCCCTCAAACATGAAATCAATGATTGTCAGGTAAGTGTCAGAACAACTTACAGTATCTCACAAAAGTGAGTACACCCCTCACATTTTTGTAAATATTTTATTATATCTTTTCATGTGACAACACTGAAGAAATTACACTTTGCTACAATGTAAAGTAGTGAGTGTACAGCTTGTATAACAGTGTCAATTTGCTGTCCCCTCAAAATAACTCAGCACACAGCCATTAATGTCTAAACCGCTGGCAACAAAAGTGAGTACACTTCTAAATGAAAATGTGCTAATTGGGCCCAATTATCCATTTTCCCTTCCTGGTGTCATGTGACTCGTTAGTGTTACAAGGTCTCAGGTGTGAATGGGAAGCAGGTGTGTTAAATTTGGTGTTATCGCTCTTACTCTCTCATACTGGTCACTGGAAGATCAACATGGCACCTCATGGCGAAGAACTCTCTGAGGATCTGAAAAAAAGAATTGTAGCTCTACATAAAGATGGCCTAGGCTATAAGAAGATTGCCAAGACCCTGAAACTGACCTGCAGCATGGTGGTCAAGACCATACAGCGGTTTAATAGGACAGGCTCCACTCAGAACAGGCCTCGCCATGGTCGACCAAAGAAGTTGAGTGCACGTGCTCAGTGTCATATTGTAATGTTCTTATCCCTCCACTGGAGGCTCCGACATCTATCCTGTAATGACTATATCCCTCCACTGGAGGCTCCGACATTTCTCCTGCAATGTTCTTATCTCCGTCGCAGATTGATGACATCGCAACGACATCACCCGGCTCCTCCTCTTGTCCCTACTTAAACAGCCGACTCCATTTGCTTGACGTTCGTGCTAAGAACCTGATGCCAGGCAAAGATCTCCATCAGAAGACTGCCGTCTTCACTCTCTTGGGCTGGTCGGAGCCCCGACTACCATCTCACTTTTGGGCCGGACAGAGCCCCGTCTACCAACTCACTTTTGGGAAATTCACTCAAGTATCTTTACATTCTCTATAAACGTTATCCCTGTGTACTGCTACTACGCTTACGTTATCTCTGATTATGGTTGTGTATAACCACTCTAAATAAAACCATTTGTATTTCCAAACTTACCTGAGTCTTCCTACCTGATAGCTGTCAAATTTAAAGTTAACTGTTACGAATATAGTATTCATAGACTTCTGAAGCTGTGATCCACACATTACAACATAGTTTACTGCTTGAAGCATTATACATATCTAGAGTTTGTCTTTGGGAAATAGATGTATGAGTGCTGCCAGCATTGCTGCAGAGGTTGAAAGGGTGGGGGGTCAGCCTGTCAGTGCTCAGACCATACGCCGCACACTGCATCAAATTGGTCTGCATGGTTGTCATCCCAGAAGGAAGCCTCTTCTAAAGATGATGCACAAGAAAACTCGCAGAATGCTGAAGACAAGCAGACTAAGGACATGGATTACTAGAACCATGTCCTGTGGTCTGATGAGACCAGGATTAATTTATTTGGTTCAGATGGTTTCAAACGTGTGTGGCGGCAACCAGGTTAGGAGTATGAAGAGAAGGGTGTCTTCCCTACAGTCACGCATGATAGTGGGAGTGTCATGGTCTGGGGCTGCATGAGTGCTGTTGGCACTGGGGAGCTACAGTTCATTGAGGGAACCATGAATGCCAACATGTACTGTGACATACTGAAGCAGAGCATGATCTCCTCCCTTCTGAGACTGGGCTGCAGGGCAGTATTCCAACATGATAACAACCCTAAACAGACTTCCAAGGCGACCACTGCCTTTCTAAAGAAGCTGAGGGTAAAGGTGATGGACTGGCCAATCATGTCTCCAGACCTAAACCCTATTGAGCATCTGTGGGGCATCCTCAAACAGAAGGTGGAGGAGCGCAAGGTCTCTAACATCCACCAGCTCTGTGATGTCGTCATGGAGGAGTGGAAGAAGACGTCAGTGGCAACCTGTGAAGCTCTGGTGAACTCCATGCCCAGCAGGGTTAAGGCAGTGCTGGGAAATAATGGTAACAAAACAAAGTATTGAAACTTTGGTCCCAATTTGGACATTTTCACTTAGGGGTGTACTCACTTTTGTTGCCAGTGGTTTAGACATTAATGGCTATGTGAGTTATTTTGAAAGGACCGCAAATTTACACTGTTATACAAGCTGTACACTCACTATTTTACATTGTAGCAAAGTGTCATTTCTTCAGGTTTGTCACATGAAAAGATATAATAAAATATTTACAAAAATGTGAGAGGTGTACTCACTTTTGTGAGATAGTGTATCTCTATACTTCAGAATGATAGCCAGGGACCTAGCATTTTTGAAAGGGGAGTTTAGCAATTGCAGTCTCAATAGCAGATTAATAACATCCCATTTTTGGACTCCTTTACATATGTAATGAGCAAATATGGCTACCCCCTGTAAATATATAAGTATTAAAACATTAACAGATCAGATATCTATAAGATTAATAATAGTGATGATATTGAGTTGACAAGTGTCAAAAAATATATAATAAAATTATATGATATAGACTGAGTGATATAAATAAATAGTGTAATACTATACAATAAATGACATAATTGTGCACAAAAAATGGATGCTCATAAGATAAAACAAGCAGACAAATATTCATAGCATACAATGCTAAGCCAGATGTACAGCTACAACTAGGTGCTCTGATTCTTCCGCATTCCAAAACAGTGAATAAATGTGATTGGTGTCTCTTCTTATAGTATTTATAACACTTCAGTGCTCACAAGCTTCTCACCTTACTGGTGTAAGGCAACAGCATTAGATATAGGTAAAATGTTATTTATAAAAACAGTGTGGTTTTACTCACATTAAAAACTGTAAACAAGGCATGCAAGGCAACAGCATTAGATATAGATAACTCTTGTAAGGGATCCTTGTGCCTTCACCTGTCTCTGGGGATCTCTTTACAAATGAAAGTAGCCCTTGGGACTGGATGGAAGACCGTGCCTCCTCCAAAATGATCCCAGGGTTCCACCTAGTATCCCCCGTAATAGGGGTGTATGAACAAAAGGGGCTCCAATAGTGTGATATCGTTTCCCAAAATGTTATTTATAAAAACAGTGTGGTTTTACTTACATTAAAAACTGTAAACAAGGCATGCATTCGATGAGCGGCGAGCTCGTACTCCTACGTCACGTCTGGTATATCTGTCGTTCAATCTCGATGCGTATCGTCACACCCTGAGGATTCCCTGATGAAGTCATGAGGGCGTGACAATATGTGTTGAGTTCGACAGATAGACCGGAAGGGATGTAGGAGTATGAGCTTGCCACTCGTGGATTGCATGCCTTGTTTACAGTTTTTAATGTGAGTAAAACCACGCTGTTTTCTTGGGAAACTATATCACACTATCGGAGCCCCTTTTGTTTATACACCACCATTACGGGGGATACTAGGTGGAACCCCAGGATCATTTTGGAGGAGGCATGGTTATTCATCCAGTCCCAAGGGCTGCGCTCATTTGTAGAGAGATCCCCAGAGACAGGTGGAGGCACAAGGATCCCTTATAAAGTTATCTATATCTAATGCTGTTGCCTTACAGTAGTAAGGTGAGAGGCTTGTGAGCACTAAGGTGTCATAAACACTATAAGAAGAGACACCAATCACATTTATACACTGTCTTGGAATGCAGAAGAATCAAAGCACCTAGTTGTAGCTTCACATTTGGCTTAGCATTGTATGCGCTGGGACTTTTTCACTATTTATTACAAGTTACTAATATTGGCACTTTATTTGTGGATATTTTATAAGTAGTGAATATTTATTTGTCTGCTTGTTTTATCTTATGAGCATCTATTTTTTGTGCACAATTATGTCATTTTTTGTATCGTATTACCCTATTTATTCATCTTATATCAATCAGTCTATATTCATATCAATTTATTATATACTTTTTGACACTTGACAGCGCAACATCATCACTATTATTTATACATTTTTTAGCCACGGATTTGCTTATCGTTGTTTGCGGCAGTTAAAGTCACTACTATATTTAAAGTGATAGCGCAGGAGTACCATTTTGTTATATCTATAAGATTATTTACATCAAGCAGACCTATTTTAAACATGGATCCAAAACTGATGACCATTCATTACCTTTAAAAAAATCTGTTGAAAATCTGTCTGCCATTTTTATAATCATTGTCACTTTAAACCAACTCAGAAATGGTTTGGTCACTAGTGCACACACAAGAACATGCTCTTTCCCTTTTACAATGAGAAAAAGGTAAAAAACTTCACTGATTTTAAAGTTGTTGGGAAATCTCTTAAGGAAACATGCATGTACATTATAATTATAGATGTAAATGCTGCCATTATGATATGTATTGCTGTATAGAGCTTCATTTGTACAGGTAGACCAGCAGCTGCTTAATAGGAAGATGTTCCGATATGGACTTCATCGCTGCCCAACCTCTACTGACTCTTCCAGAGATGAATATCTAAACCTTTGCTTCAACTCATGAAGGTGTACCTAGTCCTGCTAACCCATGTAAATGCACACATTAGTAAATGAGAACTTTTTTAATATACAGTAAAATACAACGCATTTGTATAGTCTTTAACAATTATTTTATGCCAATAAAGTGCTTTTGCATGTACTATATTCATCCAAATATAGCATAATACAGCGAGAAGTCACATATTTGAAAAGCTTGCACTTTCAACACATTATTTTGGAAATAATATGTATTTATATGAATACATTTACATTAAAAAAAAAACATATTTCCACAATGGAAAACAGGTTTATAGGCGCTACAACCTTCCCACATAAAAGCTCCGCCTGGTGCTTAGACCTTGAGGCTGCTGACACCTCCAACATAACAAAGTAGAGTAAGGAAAGGGATGGTCGGCACTCAGGATGACATCCAAAATAGTATTTCTTTATTACGTAAACATGTGCAATGCTGCAAATGCCATGACTAAGGACTAACTTCCGAAATGTGTAGGCTGTTTTACAGCATTGTACATGTTTACTTAAAGTGGAGTTCCACCCAAAAAATGTACTTTAAAGAAATCAAAAGCATTATCCATCAGCATCAACATTTGGCGCCTGTGCTTGCTAGTGCTCCTGGGAGACGTGTGTCATCCTTTCCCAGGAGTCAATGGGCAGCGCCGAGGGCTAGGTTGCCATAACAATGGGATGGGCACTTCCGACAACGACGCCTGTTGTGATGGCAACCAGAGAAGTTTCCACCGCTATGTGTGCATAATGCACATGTGTGAGATCAGGCGGTGCATGCTGGTTAATTCAGTAGCACCATATCCCGGAAGAACATCCTTATGGGCTTCCCCTGTCCACAAGCAAGATGGGAACAAACAAGAAGAAGAAATATAAGGTTTGTTTTTATATAAAATACAAACTATAGCAGCATAATATAGAAGAGTAATGTGCGTCACATTATAATAGTATGTTTATAATAGATGGATTTTTAAAAAAAAAGTTGCTAGATGTTGTTGAAACTCCGCTTTAATACAGAAATACTATTTTGGATGTCATCCTGAGTGACGACCATCCCTTTCCCTGCATCTTTGCGCAATATCCTCGCATTATGCTACTTTATGGCTCCTATTTTTCTATATAGTGAAACAGGAAAGGAAAGCATGCCATATATTCAAGTAATTCTGAGTATTAAGGTACAGGTATATTTGTAAACAGAAATGAGAACAGCACCCAAAACTTTATTATGTTTGGCAAATGCATATAACTAGATCATGTTAATTGGTAATTCACTTATATTTCCCCTACACAATATTGCCATATGGTTAAAGCTATTACTGTACTGTGCATAGATTTAAGCTACATTTTTTTATGTAAGAGCTCATGCATGTGAAGTAAAGGCATCATTATTACATGATCGTAATGAAACAGGTTTGCTGGCTGTGTAAGTTTATTCTAGTCATTCGAAGGGTTAGTGCATTTACGGTAAACAATTAATCTCTAAATTGTCCTATAATGTAAATCAATTACTGGACTGGTAAACTGTCCATAGACACTGGGTGGGGGAGTTTGGACATGCCTACACAATCCAGCATAATGGTCTCTTCATTAGAAGATTATACGGGTTTTGCAGGTATACAGTACATGCTTGTATGAAACGTTGAGAAGTGCCATGACAATATTTTAATGGTGGAAAAGGAAAACCTGGTAGTTAGACTATTCTAACAAGTTTTGTCTACTGAGTCTAAAAAAAGTCCAAGATAAACTGTAGACACTTACTCCTGTCACCATTTTTTACCTCCACTAACTATCACAATCATCTAATGCCTATATCAATCATGCTAAATTCTGATCCTCCAGGTCCCTGAAGATTGCTAGTTCTTGAGTCATCTTCTTGGACTCATACATGTCGAGTCATCCTTATAGACTCATATATGTCATTCAGTATTCAGTTAAATTACCTATAAGATTTTAATCCGAACAGCAGCAGATATGGCAGGCTCTCTGGAAGGTCCAAGCAGCTATTATACATATGTACTAGGCTAGGTGCCAGTTCTTGGAATCTGTATTGCCTACTGTCTTAAAGTTTAATGCCTGCCTGTTGTTGTTGACTTGTTTCTTGATGTTATGCCTACTCACTGATTCTGTTCTTTGCAGTGCACCTGTTAATGACAATGGCTTGTCACCTAAAATTGCATCATGCAGCCAGATACCCTGCTGTCTCCCTGCTGCTGCTTTCTCTGTGTTTCTCTTCCTGATTTGGTTCCTTTTTTGTCCTATCTGTTCTTGTGGTCCCAGCAGCCAAGCTCACTATAGGCACCCATGCCACTCTGTTGTCCTTGCAGGCCCCGTTTGACCTTCCAGGGGTGCAGGACTGCAGGTAGTGTCACCCTCTTCATGTCAGTGTCCAATCTCATACATGACACAAGCTTACACTCTTGTGTGCAAAATGTATGATATGTATAGGTTTTGTTTAAACCTGAATGTTTGGCCTTACGCCAACGAATTTATAAAGCACAGGTAATGTATATGTACTTTGATTTAATCACTTATATTTAGGCTAGCCATTGATGTGCAGATAACCCTCTTCCCAATATACTGGAAGATTTCTGTGAGAGCTAACAGGTTGTTTTAATCTCTTAAATAGGGATGAGCCGAACACCCCCCCGGTATGGTTCGCACAAGAACATGCGAACAGACAAACAATTTGTGTGAACACCATTAAAGTCTGTGGGACACGAACGTGAAATATCAAAAGTGTTAGTTTTAAAGGTTTATATGCTAGTTATTGCCATAAAAAGTGTATGGGGACTCGGGTACTGCCCCAGTGGACATGTATCAATGCAAAACGGCAGTTTTTTAAGGAGCAGTGATTTCAATAATGCTTAAAGAAGAACAATAAAAATTAAATATTCCTTTAAATATTGTGCCTGGGGGGTCCCCTTAGTCTGCCTGTAAAGTAGCACATATTTCCCATGTTTATAACAGTACCGCAGCAAAATTACATTTATAAAGGAAAAAATGTCATTTAAAATAGCTTGCGGTTGTAATCTATTGCCGGCTCCCAGCAATATACATACAAAATCATGTGATGTAAACGGGTGATGTAAATGGGTGACCCCACCCCCCTTTGACGTCACATGACCAGTTCCATCACCGGGTGGCCCCGCCCTTGCCTATATAACAGCTGTCACCGCGAAAAAGACAGCAGTCAGTGGGACACCACCCATCGAGGCAGAGCTTTTTTTTCTTCTATTTTTCGGGTCCATTGGCGCCGTATTTGAACATGGATGGACATCGCGGGACACTTTTTTTTCTTTTTTAATAAAGGAATTGACAAAAACTGTCTCCTGTCCTTTTTACTTTTATGACACTTTTTTGGTGAATGGGTAGGGGTACAATGTACCCCTACCCATTCACATAAGAGGGGGGTGGGATCTGGGGCCCCCTTGTTAAAGGGGGCTTACAGATTACGATAAGCCTCTGCCCGCAGACCTCCAAAACCACTGGGCAAGGGTTGTGGGGATGAGGCCCTTGTCTCTATCAACATGGGGACAAGGTGCTTTGGGGGGCAACACAACAAAAAATGCTAACAGACCTACGTAACAACGGGGGGGACAAAAAACTCACCAGAACCCAGAGAACCGTTTGAAGCATCTTTCACACAAAACTGGCCTCAGAGGACACCAGAACTTCCAACTAGTAAAAACCAAATAAATGTGTGAACAGAAGATCAGGAGGCAGTCTCACAATCTGAGAGACAGATGCCTGATGCAGGAACAGATATAGTAGAGTACATAGTAGAGTACACCTTAACAGGGAAAGGAAGGAACTGTACCTTTCAGACTATAGGCTCAAATGATGACTTATCTAATCCACCTGGCAGTGGTGGAATGAGAAGCAGGGACCTTCAAGAAGGACAAAGAGGGAATCACATTGCCTAAAGGAGGCTGTAGCCAAGGAGAAGATCCCCACTACATCCAGAAAATGGAGAAAAATTGCCTTGGGATATTTTAGAGCAGGACAGGAGGGAAAAACAATCTCCTGGTTTGAGGTAGGAGGAGGAAACCATCTTGGGAAGAAATGAGAAAAAATGAGGCCCTAGGCCTCCACACAACCATGTCCTTGTGTAACACCAAGAAAGGATCCCTATGAGAAGAGGCCACTAACTCAGAATCCTGCCTCGCAGAGTGTAATGAAAAAGGCCACCTTGCGAGTGAGGTCACTTAAGGGAATATCCTTAATAGGTTCTAGGGCAGCCTCTGAAGGTCTGAGAGAAATATAATGAGGTTCGGGGCATCCGGGACATACAGGAGTTAAGAAATATGCAACCCCTAGAATAAGGGCCTTGAGTAAGGAATGGGAGGCCAAAGGTCTCTGAAAGGTCTCTGAAAGAAAAGGGATAGGGCCGTGATTCACCTCTTGATGGAAATTAGGGCCAGTTGCTGCTCTAGACCCGACTGAAGAAAGGACAGGATGCACCCCATGACAAACTTTTTAGAATGGAATTTCCTAGCCTTGCACCATGCAAATAAGTCTTCTGAATGCGGTGGTAGACTTTGCAAGAAGTTGACTTCCTAGCCTCCAAGAGCATAGTGATAACTGGATAAGAGCAGAAGGGCCTCTGTTCACCAAGACCTGGGCTTGAACAGCCAAGTCATTAAAGCCAGCGACTAAGAAGCGAGCTGATAAACTGGCCCCTGGGACAGAAAGTCTGAATGACCTGGGACCTCAGGAGACTAAGTATGTCAGAGAGCTATGTCCTCCTTGTTAATCTCTAGCCTGCAGAGCAGACAAAATCAGAGTTAGAAAAGGTATAGATCAGGCTGAACTGATCCCATGGAGTCATCAGAGCATCCAGTACAAATGGAAATCCACCACATCAGAAAGAGCCTGGCCTTGCAGGTCAGATGTGTAAGGAGGCCCATAGGCTAAGTCTGTTTGTTTTATGCAGCCAGAATGTTCAGTTACAAGCATTTAGAATGAAAATGAGCAAACAACATTGGCTCATGGTAAAATGAACAGGATAGTTCTGGGACTGGAGCATCCAAGCACAACAACAGAGGGGAAGGAGGTAGTCTTGAGACAGGAGAATCTTGGACAGGGCCATATCCAATATCAGGACCATATCCAATATCAGGCCCAAGTACTCCCATTGAAAAGCTGGGTCAGAAGTCAGAAGCCAGAAGTTTTTGCTGGGTCCAGCAAAGACTTCTGGAAATGGAGGATCCATCTGAAGCTCTGCAGATTCTACACTTTTCACTAGGCTTTGGTAGACAGAACCAGAGTGGACTTGTCCTACTACAAGAGATTGTCCAGATAGCCCACAGTGTGGATGTTCTGAGCATGAACCAGAGCGAGGACTGGGGCATGCACCTTGATGAAGACCCAGGGTGCTATAGACAAGCCAAGAGGAAGAGCAGTAAAACTGATAATGTTTCATGCCCCCATAATGAAGATAGCTTTGATGAGGTGTGAAAATGAAGATGCATAACTAAACATAGTTGATGTCCACAGAGTTTAAAAGTTCTCCCGATAGAATAACCGAGGTGGTAGAGTCCAGGTGAAGCATGTGAACCCGTATGAAGGAGTTTATAAATAAACCAATTAGTTCCCACGTTGAGTAAATGCACCCTCAAGTTTCTGGGTGGCCTAAACTAGTCAAGGCAAGAACTTCAGGTGTTGGCATTATGGCCAGAGGCTAAACCTCCTCATGTGCTAATGCATGGGAACACAGGAAAAAGTACACTTTTCAGTATCCTTAGCTGAACAAAAGCTGTAGAAAAAACAGAGATGAGCTTTGGAGAAGAGGAGGGGCAGACTGATTGACTGACTGGAGTTAACCATTGTGGCAGGGTGCCACAGAAATAGCATCAGGAGCAGGAGGAGTCCACAAAGCCATTACCCTAGTGCCATGATGTACTGTACCAACAATATTAATGCATTACCCAGTTGCAAGGCAAGTGTCATTGGTGACTGAGGGGGGCATTACCAATTACGCTCCTGTTCTATGGCTGTGCCTGTGACCATTTAAAGTGTCCCAGCCCACTTTGCTAAACTGCAGCGAGGCTCAGAGACAGAACACTGGGGCCAGATTAAATGGCACTAGGTCCAGTTTACTGCAGCAGAAGTTTTCAACAATGCAAGATTAAAGGGACAAACCCCAACCTCAACCTCCTGGATAGGCATACCCCCAATGGGTCTACAGAGACAAGACTCCATCTAGTCACTACAGCTCTGGACATCTAAAGCACCCTGCAACTAAGGCAACACAGTGCACTTTGTTCAAAGTTAAGCACCTTTGCAGAATCTAATGCCCACAGTGACATTACAAGCCATTCACTCCACCCAGACTGAATATTACTGTACTGCCCTTTTAAACACCTATGCACTTGCAGCAACATGCAATTTCTACATGTACTAATTTATAACTTTTTATTTATGCGTAATGCAAAGAGGGGAAAAAACATTTGTGAACAGATTTTCTGTAGTGTTCTAAAATGCACAATAAGTGAATTTTGTGCATTTGTATGTTAAAAGGCAAAGCTTACATAGTTACATATTTAGTCTGACACAAGTCCATCTAGTTCAACCACTAGAATGAAAAAAAAAAAAAATATATATATATATATATTTGTGCTCATAAGTTTACATACCCTGGCAGAATTTATGATTTCTTGGCCATTTTTCAGAGAATATGAATGATAACACAAAAACTTTTCTTTCACTCGTTGTTAATGTTTGGCTGAAGCCATTTATTATGAATCAACTGTGTTTACTCTTAAATCATAATCACAACAAACTACCCAAATGACCCTGATCAAAAGTTTACATACCCCAGTTCTTAAAGCGGGGGTCCACCTATCTATCGTTTTTTTTTTTTGGAGTTCATTCACAAACTTTTCTTCTCATGATTATCTACTCACATGTTCTGTGTAATAAGTCCGCCTGTGTCCGATTTCGTTGTAAAGAATAACTTATAAAATTCACTGAAGGCGGTTTCCATCTTCATTGTGGGCATTTGAAGCCCACAAGCATGTATTTCCTGGATGCGGTGAATGCTGTGCTCCCAGCATTCACCGAGATGTTGTGATGACGCTGTTGCACAATGCATGCTGGGAAGCCTGAGACTAGCTCCCAGGGAACTGTGGGAGGTCTGGGAGAGGCTAGAAACATGCCTACTCCCATGGGAGGAAAACCAGGAAGTGCTAAGAAGATTAGAAAAAAAAAGGTAATTACGGCGATTAAAATTTTTTTACACAGCATGTCAGCATCTAGGCAAGGAAGAGAATGCATAGAGATAATGTTCAAAATTTGGGTGGAACCCCGCTTTAATAGCGTGTATTGCCCCCTTTAACATCAATGACAGCTTGAAGTCTTTTGTGGTATTTGTGGATGAGGCTCTTTATCTTCTCAGATGGTAAAGCTGCCCATTCCTTTTGGCAAAAAGCCTGCAGTTCCTGTAAATTCTTGGCTGTCTTGAATGAACTGCATGTTTGAAATCTCCCCAGAGTGGCTCAATGATATTGAGGTCAGGAGACTGAGATGGCCACTCCAGAACCTTCACTCTATTCTGCTGTAGCCAATTACAGGTCGACTTGCCCTTGTGTTTTGGATCATCGTTTTGTTGGAATGTCCAAGTACGTCCCATGCGCAGCTTCCTGGCTGATGAATGCAAATGTTCCTCCAGTATTTTTTGATAACAAGCTGAATTCATCTTGCCATCAATTTTGACCAAATTTCCTGTGCCTTTGTAGCTCACACATCATCCCCAAAACATCAGCGATCCACCTTCGTGTTTCACAGTAGGAATGGTGTACCTTTGATAATAGGCCTTGTTGACTCCTCTCCAAATGTAGTGTTTATGGTTGTGGCCAAAAAGCTCAATTTTGGTCTCATCACTCCAAATGACTTTGTGCCAGAAGGTTTGAGGCTTGCCTCTGTGCTGTTTGGCGTATTGTAAGCGGGATACTTTGTGGCATTTGCGTAGTAAGGGGTTTCTTCTGGCGACTCGACCATGCAGCCCACCTTTCTTCAAGTGCCTCCTTATTGTGCATCTTGAAACAGCCACGCCACATGTTTTCATAGAGTCCTGTATTTCACTGAAGTTATTTGTGGATTTTTCTTTGCATCCCGAACAATTTTCTGGCAGTTGTGGCTGAAATTTTAGTTGGTCTACCTGACTGTGATTTGGTTTCAACAGAACCCCTCATTTTCCACTTTTTGATTAGAGTTTGAACACTGCTGATTGGCATTCTCACTTCCTTGGATATCTTTTTATATCCTTTTCCTGTTTTATACAGTTCAACTCCCTTTTCACGCAGATCATTTGACAATTCTTTTACTTTCCTCATGACTCAGAATTCAGAAACGTCAGTGCAGCACTGGATAAAAGATGCAAGGGTCTGTCAGGAGTCCAAAAACTCATTGACCTTTTATACACACACACTATATACAAACAAACAGATCACAGGTGAGGATGGTTTCCTTTAGTAGCCATTCAAACCCCTTTGTGTCAACTTGTGTGCATGTTATAAGGCCAAAATCACCAGGGTATGTAAACTTTTGATCAGGATCGTTTGGGTAGTTTCTGTTGTCATTATTATTTAAAAAGAGTAACCATAGTTGATTGATAATACATTACTTCAGCCAAAAACTAACCATGAGTGAAAGAAATGTTTTTGTGTTATCATTCATATTATCTGAAAAATGGGCAAGAAATCATAAAGTCTGCCAGGGTATATAAACTTATGAGCACAACTGTATATACACATACATACACATACACATATACACAAAATCCTAAATATTCAATCCTATACCCACAGTTTATCCTGAGGAAGGCAAAAAAAAAAACCACACACAGTAAAGAATGATCCAATTTGCTCCAGCAGGGGGGGAAATTCCTTCCTGATCTCCTAAGATGCAAAAACGCTCTTTGTTATCATACTAAAAAATTTTAGTATGTTATTTTTAAAAAAATCAGTTAAATACTCTGTGGCGCAGTTCTGTAAATATCTTTGTAATTTTGTGCATTTACCATTCAGTGGTTGCCTGACACAGGTTCAAGCAGAAATGTATTACATGTCCTATAAAAAAATTAGATCAGCATTGACCACATGTGGTAGAATGTGCATGCAGATAAACAGGCAAGTGTAAACAGGCCCTTAATATTACATACATACAGTGGGGACGGAAAGTATTCAGACCCCCTTAAATTTTTCACTCTTTGTTATATTGTAGCCATTTGTTAAAATCATTTAAGTTCATTTTTTTCCTCATTAATGTACACACAGCACCCCATATTGACAGAAAAACACAGAATTGTTGACATTTTTGCAGATTTATTAAAAAAGAAAAAATGAAATATCACATGGTCCTAAGTATTCAGACCCTTTGCTAAGTATTTAGTAGAAGCACCCTTTTGATCTAATACAGCATTGAGTCTTTTTGGGAAAGATGCAACAAGTTTTTCACACCTGGATTTGGGGATCCTCTGCCATTCCTCCTTGCAGATCCTCTCCAGGTCTGTCAGGTTGGATGGTAAACGTTGGTGGACAGCCATTTTTAGGTCTCTCCAGAGATGCTCAATTGGGTTTAAGTCAGGGCTCTGGCTGGGCCATTCAAGAACAGTCACAGAGTTGTTGTGAAGCCACTCCTTCGTTATTTTAGCTGTGTGCTTAGGGTCATTGTCTTGTTGGAAGGTAAAGCTTTGGCCCAGTCTGAGGTTCTGAACACTCTGGAGAAGGTTTTCGTCCAGGATATCCCTGTACTTGGCCGCATTAATCTTTCCCGCGATTGCAACCAGTCGTTCTGGTCGTCCCAATTGTCTTCCATTTAAGGATTATGGAGGCCACTGTGCTCTTAGGAACTTTAAGTGCAGCAGAATTTTTTTGGTAACCTTG
The DNA here is from genome assembly GCF_042186555.1 of Aquarana catesbeiana. Lineage (NCBI taxonomy): Eukaryota > Metazoa > Chordata > Amphibia > Anura > Ranidae > Aquarana > Aquarana catesbeiana. Next base: position 476,627,209 of record NC_133328.1, read on the forward strand.
GCCAGATCTGTGCCTTGCCGCAATTCTGTCTCTGAGCTCTTCAGGCAGTTCCTTTGACCTCATGATTCTCATTTGCTCTGACATGCACTGTGAGCTGTAAGGTCATATAGACAGGTGTGTGGCTTTCCTAATCAAGTCCAATCAGTATAATCAAACACAGCTGGACTCAAATGAAGGTGTAGAACCATCTCAAGTATGATCAGAAAAAATGGACAGCACCTGAGTTAAATATATGAGTGTCACAGCAAAGGGTCTGAATACTTAGGACCATGTGATATTTCAGTTTTTCTTTTTTGATAAATCTGCAAAAATGTCAACAATTCTGTGTTTTTCTGTCAATATGGGGTGCTGTGTGTACATTAATGAGGAAAAAATTAACTTAAATGATTTTAGCAAATGGCTGCAATATAACAAAGAGTGAAACATTTAAGGGGGTCTGAAGACTTTCATACCCCACTGTATAATGCTAGTGCTCTGATGTTGTAATGTAAACGAAAATGAGCAAAGATGTAAAGTTAATTACCCTGCTTTTCTCAAATAGATAGTAAATGTTTTTTCTTAAATGTAAGATACTAAAGAAAAAGTAACCTACCTTCTCCTAAAGAGTCGAGTCTTTATATCAGTTATCTGTACACAAGAAGTTTCCCTAATTTATATCTGCTATTAGCATATTTATACATAATTTGTCCCTGATTGTAGTAGCTTCCAATTTAAATTAATCTTATAATCACTCCTATTCTGACAAATAAACACACTGTAGCACTTATTTTTCATTATATTCTATTTAATTATATAAAATTGTATTTAATACATTCTTTTGAATGTACAGTATCTCACAAAAGTGAGTACACCCCTCACATTTTTGTAAATATTTAATTATATCTTTTCATGTGACAACACTGAAGAAATAACACTTTGCTACAATGTAAAGTAATGAGTGTACAGCTTGTATAACAGTGTCAATTTGCTGTCCCCTCAAAATAACACACAGCCATTAATGTTTAAACCACTGGTAACAAAAGTGAGGACACCCCTAAGTGAAAATGTGCAAACTGGGCCCAAAGCGTCAATATTTTGTGTGGCCACCGTTATTTTCCAGCACTGCCTTAACCCTCTTGGGCATGGAGTTCACCAGTGGTTCTCAGGTTGCCACTGGAGTCCTCTTCTACTCCTCCGTGATGACATCACGGAGCTGGTGGATGTTAGAGACCCTCTGCTCCTCCATGTTCCGTTTGAGGATGCCTCACAGATGCTCAAAAGGGTTTAGGTCTAGAGACATGCTTGGCCAGTCCATCACCTTTACCCTCAGCTTCTTTAGCAAGGCAGTGGTCGTCTTGGAGGTGTGTTTGGGGTCATTATCATGTTTGAATACTGCCCTGGGGCCCAGTCTCTGAAAGGAGGGGATCATGCTCTGCTTCAGTATGTCACAGTACATGTTGTTATTCATGGTTCCCTCAATAAACTGTAGCTCCCCAGTGCCGGCAACACTCATGCAGCCGCAGACCATGGCACTCCCACCACCATGTTTGACTGTAGACAAGACACACTGTCTTTGTACTCATCACCTGGTTGCCGCCATACACGCTTGACACCATCTGAACAAAATAAGTTTATCTTGATCACATCAGACCACAGTACATGGTTCCAGTAATCCATGTCCTTAGTCTGCTTGTCTTAAGAAAACTGTTTGTGGGCTTTCTTGTGCATCATCTTTAGAAGAGGCTTACTTCTGGGACGACAGCTATGCAGACCAATTTGATGCATTGTGCGGCGTATGGTCTGAGCACTGACAGGCTGACCCCCCCACCCCTTCCACCTTTGAAGCAATGCTGGCAACACTCATACGTCTATTTCCCAAAGACAACCTCTGGATATGACACTGAGCATGTGCACTCAACTTCTTTGGTCGACCATGGAGAGGCCTGTTCTGAGTGGAACCTGTCCTGTTAAACAGCTGTATGGTTTTGGCCATCGTGCTGTAGCTTAGTTTTAGGGTCTTGGCAATCTCCTTATAGCCTAGGCCATCCTTATGTAGAGCAACAATTCTTTTTTTCAGATCCTCAGAGTTCTTAGCCATGAGGTGCCATGTTGAACTTCCAGTGACCAGTATGAGAAAGTGAGAGCGATAACACCAAATTTAACACACCTGCTCCCCATTCACACCTGAGACCTTGCAACGCTACAACAAGCAACAACAACCTTGCAACAAGACACATGACACAGAGGAGGGAAAATAGCTAATTGTCCACAATTTGGCATTTTCACTTAGGGGTGTACTCACTTTTGTTGCCAGCGGTTTGAATGGGAAGCAGGTGTATTAAATTTGGTGTTATCGCTCTCACTTTCTCATACTGGTTACTGGAAGTTTAACATGGCACCTCATGACAAAGAACTCTCTGAGGATCTGAAAAAAAGAATTGTTGCTCTACATAAAGATGCTATAGGAAAATTGCAAAGACCCTGAAACTGAGCTGCAGCGCGGTGGGCAAGACCATACAACGGTTTACCAGGACAGGTTCCACTCAGAACAGGCCTCGCCATGGTAGACCAAAGAAGTTGAGTGCACATGCTCAGCGTCATATCCAGAGGTTGTTTTGGGAAATAGACGTATGAGTGCTGCCAGCATTGCTGCAGAGGTTGAAGGGGTGGGCTGTCAGCATGTCAGTGCTCAGACCATACGCCGCACACTGCATCATACTGGTCATTCCCAGAAGGAAGCCTCTTCTAAAGATGATGCACATAAAAGCCCACAAACAGTTTGCTGAACACAAGCAGACTAAGGACATGGATTATGGGAACCATGTCCTGTGGTCTGATGAGACCAAGATAAACTTATTTGGTTCAGATGGTGTCAAGCGTGTGTGGTGGCAAGCAGGTGAGGAGTACAAAGACAAGTGTGTCTTGCCTACAGTCAAACATGGTGGTGGAAGTGTCATGGTCTGGGGCTGCATGAGTGCTGCCGGCACTGGGGAGCTACAGTTCATTGAGGGAACCTTGAATGCCAACATGTACTGTGACATACTGAAGCAGAGCAAGACCCCATCACTTCGGAGACTGGGCCACAGGGCAATATTCCAACATAACGACCCCAAACACACCTCCAAGATGACCACTGCCTTGCTAAAGAAGCTCAGGGTAAAGGTGATGGACTGGCCAAGCATGTCTCCAGACCAAAACCCTATTGAGCATCTGTGGGGCATCCTCAAATGGAAGTTGGAGGAGCGCAAAGTCTCTAAAATCCACCAGCTCTGTGATGTTGTCATGGAGGAGTGGAAGAGGACTCCAGTGGCAACCTGTGAAGCTCTGGTGAACTCCATGCCCAAGAGGGTTAAGACTGGTAAATAATGGTGGCCACAAAAAATATTGAACTTTGGGCCCAATTTGGACATTTTCACTTAGGGGTGTACTCACTTTTGTTGCCAGCAGTTTAGACATTAATGGCTGTGTGTTGAGTTATTTTGAGGGGACAGCCAATTTGCACTGTTATACAAGCTGTACACTCATTACTTTATATTGTAGCAAAGTGTAATTTCTTTAGTGTTGTCACATGAAAAGATATAATAAAATATTTACAAAAATGTGAGGGGTGTACTCACTTTTGTGAGATACTGTACATTCAAAAGAATGTATTAAATACAATTTTATATAATTAAATAGAATATAATGAAAAATAAGTGCTACAGTGTGTTTAAAATGTGAGGGGTGTACTCACTTTTGTGAGATACTGTATACTTTTTAGTATTCACCTACACATTCAACTTTGCATAGTGATTTTTTTCTAAAAGAAAATACTTCTCGGAAGTTAGCAATTTATCCTGCTAGCTCCCTTTTCCATTGGCAAGGTTTTCTATCCCATTTAGTGACCAATAGAAAGTAAAGGGAGGTTGTGTAGTCCAAAGTACCAATATCCTTTATAGGAAGTTAAGATTTGCATAGGGGCAGGTGTAGATGATGGGCATCTCAGACTTTGCAGCATCAAGTCTAATAATACCCTTGAGAAACGTTCCTTACCTCTGCTGAATTGAAAACTATTATCACTGGTCTTAGTGTATCCCTACCTTGCAACCAATTAACTAGACCTAATGTCATGCCTAATACAGGGTCCCAGGATTAAGATCTGCCATGTTACTCTGCCATGTTGAAGGCATTTTAAGGTGTTATAAAGCTCAAAATGTTAGTGTAAAATCCTCATTGCTAGTACAGGTTTGCTTTTTAGCTGGTCTAACACAATACGATTTTAACTGGTCAGCTCAGTCAATTTTACTAACAACCAATTTAATATGAGAGTCATATTACTGGATTTAAAGGGAAACATCCAATATGGGTGTACCTGTTACAAGGTTTTAGCAACCAGCCAACAAGAAACTTTACCCTATATGGCCAACTCTAGAGACACGATAATGCTGGTATGGCTCAGTACTGGGTGTCAGAAGACTCAGCTGGTAAAGGCATTTGGGGTAAAGCATGTGACTTCCTAATCTTAAATCCAGTAAAGTACAATCTTTTTAATCAAATAATACACATTAGCACACTTTACAGAGCCAGCTGGGTATCAGACTTGCAGCAATATAACAGGGCAAAACATACTTCTAAGGTAAAATAAATATAAATAAATGACAAATCAAGGTCGAATGCACTTTGTTTCTGATGTCTTCAAGAGACGTAGTATACGTTCATTTTGTGTGAGGTCTGCTGGTAATTCATTGGCCTGAAATAAAAAATATGGGTTATAACTTATGTAATCCCAAGTACTAAAGTTGTATATTGTTGCTAATAGCTCCCTTTTCGATATTGTTTTTTATATTGGCGTGAGTAAATTGTTTAATAAATATATGTTTATTCTGACAAATGCTGCTCTCTCTAAATCCTTCCTTTAAAAAGGTGACAAAGCTAGCCCACCAGCTACCATTGCTACAGGAGCTTTGTCACCTTGTACAGGCCGCCGTGCTTTCATCCAGTCTTCTGCAGTAAAAGCTCCCTACTGGTTGATTGACAGCTTCCCTATCCATTAAGTAACCAAGACTGAGCCTTCCTGTTTAGTGATGACACTGGCATCCTCTAGTAGCTTCTCCGCTTCTCCCTAGCCCTAGCCCTGAATCACTGATGATAGCAAGTGAAAAATGTATTTGACTGATTGCTTTAATTACAAATCTTACAGAGGAGCAGGGGTGTTGCTAGCAGGGGCAGATCCAGAGTGTAGTCTCGGGAGGGGCACTGCCAGAAAATTGGGGAAGTCAGGAGGGCACACACTGGGGGGGATCAGGAGGGCACACACTGGGGGGATCAGGAGGGCACACACTGGGGGGATCAGGAGGACACACACTGGGGGGATCAGAAGGGCACACATTGGGGGAGTCAGGAGGACACACACTGAGGGGATCAGGAGGGCACACACTGGGGAGATCAGGAGGGCACACACTGGGGAGATCAGGAGGGCACACACTGGGGGGATCAGGAGGACACACACTGGGGGGATCAGAAGGGCACACATTGGGGAGTCAGGAGGGCACACACTGGGGGGATCAGGAGGGCACACACTGGGGGGATCAGAAGGGCACACACTGGGGGGATCAGGAGGGCACACAGCAGGGGGCAGTCACAATGCTTTATTGAGCCCAATTTCTCACTGTGCCACATGAAAAGATGCAGTCCCATTTGTCAGCTAACAGCTCCTCTATGCTAAGCTGCAATAACTCAGCAGACTTAGCATAGAGGTGCCTGTAAACTAATCCAGGATATACTGCTAGCTGAGCTTACCTACAGGAAGTTCACAGTCACTCGGCTCCCTCTGCTCAGCTGCCCACATCTCCCTCTTCCAGGCGGGCGCGGTCTCGGGGGTGAGGCACATCCCCTTCCCTCCCACTCAAGCAGAAGCCTGCAGGAGAGAGGCTGGGGGAGGAACAGGGGGCGAAGAGTGTAGTTCAGTAATTCAGAGTGTGTGTGCAGTAATTCCTAATGCTGAGAATAGCTGTGAGTTGTCCCGACCGTGGGACATTCTCAGGGCGCGCTAAGCCTCAGAGTCAGCAATATTTTCTCGGGGGGGGGTGCAATTGCCCTGTTGCCCCCCCCTGGATCCGCCCCTGGTTGCTAGGTGTCCGTGCCCGACATCGGGGGGGTTTGTGTGGCGGGAGGGGGGTAAGCTCACTTGCTGGTTGCTGCCTGGCTTACCAGTGCCCATCAATGCTGACCCCTGAAAACTGACCTACCTGACCCACACTAACCTATCTGACCATTACACTGACCTACCTGACCATTACACTGACCTACCTGACAGACACTGGCCATTACACTGACCCACACTGACCTACCTGACACACACTGACCTATCTGACACACACTGATCATTACACTGACCCACACTGACCTACCTGACACACACTGATTATTACACTGACCTATCTGATGCACACTGATCTACCTGACATACACTGACCATTACACTGACCTACCTGACACACGCTGACCTACCTGACACACACTGACCCACACTGACCTACCTGACCCACACTGACCTACCTGACCATTACACTGACCTACCTGAACCACACTGACCTACCTGACACACACTGACCATTACACTGACCCACACTGACCTACCTGACCCACACTGACCTACCTGATGCACACTGACCTACCTGACGCACACTGACCTACCTGACCATTACACTGACCTACCTGACCCACACTGACCTACCTGACACACACTGACCATTACACTGATCTACCTGACACACACTGACAATTACACTGACCCACACTGACCTACCTGACCCACACTGATTATTACACTGACGCACACTGACCTACCTGACACACACTGACCATTACACTGACCCACACTGACCTACCTGTCCCACACTGATTATTACACTGATGCACACTTACCTACCTGACCCACACTGATTATTACACTGACGCACACTGACCTACCTGACACACACTGACCATTACACTGACACACACTGACCTACCTGACACACACTGACATGCACTGACCTACCTGACCATTACACGTCAGACTTCAGGTGACCTCCTCCTGCAGCTCAACCGTAGTGTGCAATGTCCAAGCACCGATCTCATAGTGCTCGGCACTGCCGCATTGTAATTCCCACCTTCTGGAGCCTGCAGCACCCATAAAGGATGTCACACGTCCCGCAGTCCATCATAGGTGCTGCAGGCTCCAGAAGGTGGGACCTGCTATGTCACTCAGCCGCGCTCCAAGCCAAATTGCTCCCCGCTCGGGCTCGGGGCTAGAAATAGATTTGTGAATGCCCAAGACCCGGGGCAGAGGAGTGATATTATATACCTGCACTATACCCTGCATTATGATAAAATGCAGGGTTCCCATTCCTCTCAATATAGATCTTGAGGAAGTGAGAGGATATCTTTCCAATGTGACGGAAACCCCTTCTTTGGCAGTTGTCATCGAAACAAGTGTCATTATTGGAAGTTGTTGCCTTTATTCCTGTTATGGTAGTAACTCAAAATGTTGGATATACCCTCACTTTCATTTTCGGTGACATTGGTGATCAGTACAGTTAGTGAGTTATTCTTACTAATGAGAACACAGACAGCAAAAAAAAACATGACAGTGATTCTAACCTCATGTGACAAATCTTTCAAACTGTTCAATCAGATAAAAAAATTAATCAAAGTGGCGCTCCTGTCAGAAAAATCCCTCTGACTGGCTGGCACATGTAAATTAACACATACAGATCATAACTAGAAAATATTGCACACTTAGAGACAAAAGGACAGATAATGATAGCAGGTCAGTCCATAGTGGATAAAGATGGTGGGCCTAATGTGTAATCTGCTGACGAGTGCACCTTTCACCAAATTCCTCCACACTGTGCTCCACACACCCCGCTGGGGTTTAAACTCACCGAAATGAAGAAATAATCAAGCCTCAATCAAAATCGATATCAATATCTTGTCCCATACAAGGAACGATCCACACTGGAAAGCCTCAAGGATCAGGAATGCTGGAAAGCCTCAGAAATCAGGAAGTCAAGAAACATGGGAAGAAAAACTCCACATAGAATAGTTCTGTTTGACCTTTTATTGTGTTCATCCGTTTAAAATTCAATATTCGTATAAAACATTCACATGCCTTGTCCAAGTTGACCGTATAGGTTACTGTCAGGTCTATCTGTCCCTCAAGCTAGGAAACCGGGGGATGCCAGAAGTGCAACAGGAGAGATGTAAATGAACTCACCGCTTTGCACTTCCTCCTTCCAGGTCGTCAAGCTGGGTCCTTGGAACGCACACGTCTATTGCGTCACTTCCAGTCGCCATAAGATTACGACTGATGCGTTTCGTCATTACAACTTTGTCAAAGGGCGTGGTCTCACGGCGCGGCGTCCCGGAGTTTATATGAGAATTCCTAATTAAAGTTAACTCTACCCAAAACCATCATACTTAAAAAGGTGCACACTGGCAGTTACAGGGTATTAACCATAGAACACCTTTTACTAAATTTCCCTTGGTCACTACTGACACTAACCTATTTACAATCATACTTATGCCCTGTACAAACGATCGGACATTGAACGGACATTCCAACAACAAAATCCATCAGATTTTTTCAGATGGATGTTGGCTCAAACTTAGCTTGCATACACACGGTCGCACAAAGTTGTCGGAAAATCCGATCGTACTGAACGCGGTGACGCAAAACACGTACGTCGGGTCTATAAACGGGGCAATAGCCAAAAGCTTTCGTTTCTTAATTTATTCTGAGCATGCGTGGCACTTTGTGCGTCGGATTTGTCTACACACGATTGAAATTTAAGGGATCGGATTTTGTTGTCAGAAAATTTTATAGCCTGCTCTCAAACTTTGTGTTGGAAATTCCGATGGAAAAAGTCAGATGGAGCCCACACACGATCGGAATTTCCGACAACACAATCCAATCGCACTTTCTCCGTCGGAAAATCCGATCGTGTGTACAGGGCATAAATGTCATATCTCAACACTTATAAAGGACTCCATGTACAACCAATATTTTTTTTTTTTATATATATAATCTTTATTTTTCATTTTTAAGTTTTCCAACACTGAATGACTTCACAACAGGATAACATCCAACAGGGATAAGAGGGAGAGGGAGGGGGGAGGGAAAGGGGGGGGTAAGAGGGAAATGGAAGGAGGAGGGAAAAGGGATAACAATGGGGAACATGTAATCCGGTCAAGGTGTAAACAACAACTTTAGTAACCATGAGCGCAACTTTAGTAACCATGAGCACACCCTTCCTGTCCTGTCATTTGATCCCTTTGGACAGGCCTCCCCTCCACGTACGGAAGGAGGTAGGGTGTTTATTAACTATAGACCCATAGTCATTGTACACATGGCTCATGAGTGTACTCGAAAATGCCTGGCATGGTCAGTAACCTGTTGGGCGTCCAGCGAGTTTGAGAAAGTGATACTAGGTACACTGAAATTGTATCACAGCAAATAACACCTAACAACCATAACAAAGGGGAAAGATAAAGAAGAGAAGAGGAAAGGGATTATTAATAGGAAAAAGATAAGTAAGAGAAGCAGGCTAAAGAGGGGGGAGAAAGTACATGGAACTCATCGGATATGTTGAGATGTCAGGTCTACTTTAAATAGACCCTGAAGAAGTTAAGGGATGGTTCGCCTGGACACAGTTCCCAAAGGAAGGATCTGCTAAAGTAAGTAGTGCTACATCTGGTCTAGATGATACCATCGTTGTGTCATGTACGTGGGTTTTCCAAACTGACCATGTTTGGTCAAATCTCGCACGAGTGTTCCTGCAAGTGGCAAGCCAACTTTCTGCCTCCATGATCTCCCCCACCTTCCCCAACCAGTCCGTCTCACTTGGAATGTGCAAGCTCTTCCAGTGTATGGGAAGCAGGCCTTTTGCTGCATTGAGGAGGTAGGGGAGAACACTTCATTTATAACGAGACAGGGGCATGGGAGGGACGTGGAGCAAAAAATGTTTTGGCAGAGCCGGGATATCTAAGCCCATACAGTCTGAGATGTGTTTACCAACCATATCCCGGAATGGTTTCAGCACAGGGCACTCCCACCAAATATGGAGGAATGTGCCTTTCATTCCACATCCCCTCCAGCATCTATCGGAAGCAGTAGGGAAAATTCTAGCTAGGGTAGTAGGCACCCTGTACCATCTCGATAGATTCGAAGACCCAGGAAAATAATTATAAAATTCTATCGAACTCGTGTGAGTCAGGCGGTATAGGTGGTGGAGCTGTTCCTCCATGAATTCAAGTTGGAGGTCTCTTTCCCATTCTTTGATAAACTGATGTTTGGGGTTTGGTGTTGCTGCCTCTATCATTCCATATAGTGCAGAGATCATGTGAGGTAGGGGATCTGTAGATGTCCACATACTTTCCAACTCTGTCAGTGTGGTTCTGATCGGTGCCTGTCTGGTACATTTGGCTATAAAAGTCTCTGACTGGCGGTGTCTCCAGAAATCAAAGGGGTAGCTGCCATATCGTTCTCGTAAGATGGAGAGCGGGGTCAATGAGCCCCCCTCTGTAAATTTTGCCAAACTAACAGTCCCGTCCCTCGTCCATGTTTTAAGTGGAGACGGAGACGTCCGCGGCGCCAGGGCTAGGCGTGTATTCACTCCATCCCATATTTTCAGGCCGTGGATCGTCAGTGGGGTAACCCAATCAGAGAGTCCCCTATCCCCAACGGGGACCCAGGGCGCGTACAATAGGTCCTGGCTGCCATCGTTTTACAACCAATATTTATGATCGTTACATTACTCATCCAAATAAGTCATCTCTGCAGATATCTGGCATGATCTAAATTAAAAACATCCAAACTTACATTTAATAATTATCTTTTAAAACTTATAATTTAATTCATAATAATAACAAAATAAATAAATATCTAAAAATTGTCATATTCCACCTGAAGATAAAAGGATTAAATGATTAGAGGACTGCAGAACATTAGCATAAACACAATTATTACAATAAAATATACATCTAAAATATACATATATGTATGTATACATTTATTTATACAAATAAATGTACATATAGAATTCATATACTATTCAATCAATAATCAAAGCTAGAAGAGGTCATTCTTAAAGGGACACTCTACCTGCAATATCTCTCATACAAAATTGAACTGTATCATAAACTACCATCATACTGAGTCCAATGCCTATCCCCCAGTCTCTGACTCTATGTTTTTCCAGCGTTCCTGATCCTTGAGGCTTTCCAGTGTGGATCGTTCCTTGTATTGGACAAGATATTGATATTGATTTTGATCGAGGCTTGATTATTTCATCATTTTGGTGAGTTTAAACCCCAGCGGGGTGTGTGGAGCACAGTGTTGAGGAATTTGGTGAAAGGTGCACTCATCAGCAGATTACATATTAGGCCCACCATCTTAATCCACTACGGACTGACCTGCTATCATTATCTGTCATTTTGTCTCTAAGTGTGCAATATTTTATAGTTATGATCCGTATGTGTTAATTTACATGTGCCAGCCAGTCAGAGGGATTTTTCTGACAGGAGCGCCGCTTTGATTAATTTTTTATCTGATTGAACAGTTTGAAAGATTTGTCACATGAGTTTGCTATCTGAGTTTCTAAGTGGCTGCTGTCTGACATATATTCATATATATTGGTATTATGTTTGCTGTTGCTGTTATTTTAAATAGAAACCCATAGCGCTGGGATAGGAGGAAGTAGGGATTGTTATTATTAGTTTTTTCTTCCTTTTTTTGTATAAGTGATTCTAACCTCCCACTCTATCCAAATCTTAAAAAAAAAAAAAATTATGTTTTGTTATACTTGAAATATTACTTTTAAAGATAAATTCTCTAGATATGTGTGTGTTTCCTATGCACTGTGTTGAATCTACATTAAGTAGACCATGTCATATTTATTTTATCATAATGCGAGAGGCTCCCTAATTTTACGTATAAAGTGTTAGCTCACCTTATTTCGCATTGAAGGATTGGCTCCTGCTTCCAGGAGAAGAGCTACAGACTTGATGTTTCCACCGAGCACTGCAGCATGAAGAGCTGTGGATCCATTCTAATTAAAGAGAAAGTAAAGTATATTTAGTACCAAAGCTATGTGTGTATGCCACAATGCAAATAAAGAAATTTACTTAGAACATGTAGAAAGAGAAACTGAGATTAATTTACTAGATAGGAACTTTATCATACAGATGGCAGTAGTGCCTAAAACCAGGCTGATTGTTGGCAAGGTTAGGTTAAGTTAGAACCCGCAGCTTCACAGCCTGGTTCCCTATTCTGAATGGTCCCTGCTGTGTTCTGGGACCTGTGTGTCTCCCAGAAGACGGAGGGCGGAGGAGGGGCTGGACATGGCATAGTTCGCCGCTAATTCTGCGGCACTCTTTTGCCAGAAGTGGGAGCAAATACCTGGATTAGACAGGTATCTGCTCCCCCCTGAAAGGTGCCTAATGTGACACTGGAGGGGGGGAGGAACCAGACCAGCGGAAGTTCTGTTTCTGGGTGGAACTCCATTTTAAATAGCAATAACTCCACTTCCCTGTGCTCCAGATTTTCTACATGAGTTCCTTAGAGTAAGTTTGTTGGCAGAATAGTTAAAATTATCAACTAAAATAATTATCTGTTGCCCTAACACAACTAAGAACTAGAGTTAGAACACTGAACAACTGGATTTTACAAATTTAGCCAAAAGCATGAATGGGCAAATTTTATAACAAGTATATAGCAGAAATAAATGCAGCGCATCTCATAAATAACACAGACTGCAGAGGTTAGACAGCCACATGTCTTACCTTCAGAACACCAAGTGTGGGAGAAAACTTCAACAATTCTTCTATAACATCACTGAAACCCTTAGCAGCCGCTTTAAACAAAGCAGAGGTGCCATCCTAAAGACAATGGAGTAAAACATTAGAATTATTTTATTTTTATGTTCGATATCATGAGAAATTCTGAGCTGGGATTCAATAAATGCACTATTTATTACAATTGTAAAATGCTCTGATATTCTAAAAAAAAATTCATCCATGACTTTAAAAACTGTTTTTGAAGCAACCCTTAGCTTTCTGAGAAGCCCCTAATTAGATCCATTTTATTTCAATTATACCATTTTATTATGGTAATTTATACAGTAATTTTTTAATGTAGTTTGGCTTAAAGAACGCCAGCACAATAGAACAGTGACACAACAGTAACACAATAGGAATGAAAGAAATCTCCTAAATGGGTACACAAACATGAACAAAAAAAAAATCAAACTTTTTCCACTCTACTAATAAAGTGCTTTTATTATTATCTCTGTCACCATTGGATAGACTTGTTTTATTTCACATCCCAGTGGCCTCCAGCAGAGGCACAGACAAACCTAATGGAGATTCTAATTTTTTTTAAAGGTATTGACTAGATATTTTTTTAAAGGTATTGACTAGATATCTACTTAAGTTATTATAGCACATTTTCATATTTCTGAGCACAGTGACAATGGTGATGTACTAATTACCAAAGTATAATATTACTTACAATCCTTGAAGCATCTCGGTCAGCTCCTCTTAGCAGCAGCACCCTGACCGCCTCACTGTACCCCAGTTGTGCTGCTATCCAAAGGGCAGTGGTTCCATCCTGGTACAGAAAGTATTACTTTAGCCACACAATGGAAGACATTGACATGTAACATTTTTTTTTTTACTTTATAACTATACACCTTATTTCACAGTGTAATTTAGCTGCAATTTCCCTTCAATGGTGAAGTGTTAACTTTTGATTCCTCTAGATGGCATAATGCACTTTGAAATGTTTTCATCAAAGTTCATCAAAGTTTTCTTAGCCTATGCTTGCATATCTTCACCACTTTCCTGCACAGATGTCTCTGAAATCGCAGCTGAACTCGCACGGCTTCATTCCCACAGATCAGTGTGAACCTGGGCTGAGTCTGCCTGTAAAGTGGCGCATCTGCACCATTTATAGAACCTGCTGCAGCAAAACTGACATATATAAAGAAAAAAAAATGACATTTAGGCTGGGTTCACACTAGAGAACGCAGCAGCTCACAGCAAGAGTCTGGTGCTTCTCATTCACCTTTTAAGGTCCGACATCAGCTCCAATTTTTGGCTGAATTCGGACCTGAAATGGGCCAAAAGACGCACAGGGCTCCTGTGCAATTTGCACCAGAGCCGCTGCGGAGATGTGTAAATGTGTGAATGCAAATTGGATGCGGGGAAACGCAATAGTGTAAACCCAGCCTCAAATTACCAGGCAATACAATAACATTGCTGGCAATTAAAAAATCTTAAAAGAAATGGGTCCCCCCCCCATACCAGACCCTTATCCGAGCATGCTGTGCCCCCCACTCCAAAGCACCTTGTCCCCATGTTGATGGGGCTGACAACCCTGAGCGATGGTTGTGGGGGTCTGTGGGCAGGGGGCTTAACGGAATCTGGAGGTCCCCTTTAACAAGGGGGCTCCTAGATCCCGGCGCTCCCTATGTGAATGAGTATGGGGTACATTGTATCCATTCTCCAAAAAAGTGTCAAAATCAGGGCTTCGAATGCACTGTGCACTGTGCAGCGTGTAGTGCATTGTGGGGCGCTGAGCGCCCCACAAATTTAGGTCTCCACTGAACTGGGGAACATGCGATGTTCGGGCCGAACTTTTACTTGCCTCGAACTGTTGGCCCAACTCTACTAACGAGTGCTGCTGTGAGAATACAGTGCAGCTGCTTCATCCTACAAGTTCACCCATCCCTAAAATTTCCCCTACTCGTTGTTACAGCAGAGGTAATAAGCGAAGATTGTTTTGACCTTGACCTGAAAAAAAATTCATGACTTTTTCTCAGTCAGTGGATTTCCTGCAAAGGTAGATTCTGCCTCATCAAGAGTCACTGGGAGGCTGCAATATTGGTTAGACCAATGTTAGAGAAAACTAGTCAGGAACAGACATTTTTAAGAATCCGTAGCTCCACTCTGTGTGTGTTCTGTTATTTACTTACTCCTTGTCAGAGAAGAATTTTCATTGAAGGGTCCTTTCACACTGGGGCGGTTTGCAGGCACTATTGCGCTAATAATATCGCCTGCAAACCGACCCGAAAGTGCCGCTGCTTTAATTCCAGTGTGAAAGCCCCGAGGGCTTTCACACTGGAGCAGTGCGCTAGCAGGACGGGAAAAAAAGTCCTGCTAGCAGCATCTTCGGAGCGGTGAAGGAGCGGAGTGTATACTGCTCCTGCACCGCTCCTGCCCATTAAAATCAATGGGACAGCGCGGCTATACCACCGGCAAAGCGCCTCTGCAGAGGCACTTTGCTGTGGTTTTAACCCTTTCTCGGCCGCTAGCGGGGGGGTAAAACCCCCCCGCTAGCGGCCGAATACCGACGGTAAGGCGCCGCTTACAATAGCGGCGCTTTACCGCCGGCAACGCCCCCGCCCCAGTGTGAAAGGGGCCTTAGTGTCAGGCTGTAAGGCCCCCATGGAGGCTGATCTGTCTCCTACCAAAGCTCAGACGCTAGGGGAGGATAAAACGGTCAGTCAGTTTAATAAAGCCTTTTGGTTTATTTCATGTATTTATCTTGATGTTGCTATTGGTATATTTGCTATTAGCAGTTGTCGGTGCTATTATTAGCACTGAGTTTGTGCAGGAGATAAGATGATCATATAGACTGACACTTTTGGTCTGACAGGGAGAAAATACAAGTAAATAATAATAAAAAAAAAGAGTAAACATTGAAAGGCAAGGCTGCAATATTGTGAGACTTTCATTTTAAATGGAGCTGCAGCTAAAACTATTTTATATTTTGGAAGAGAAATAGAGTTAGAACTGATTTTTATAGTTGTGTCCCTATTGGGGAGCTTCCCCTCACTTCCTATCTGGCAGACATCATGTGTACCGCTGCTGTGAACTGAACTTCCTGTCTTTTCTTTTTAAAGTCCATATATTTCTTTAGCTAACCCATTGGTAGCTGGTACCAATGTTGGGGCACTTCCTTTGGGGCATTTTTACACTTTCTGTAAAAGTGCGACAATGCTATTCTTTCTACAGTAAACTCACACAACAGCATATGTGTGGACAGGGTAGTCTAAGATATGCATTAAAGCCCAGCCCCAGCTAACACTTTTTAAGCAGGTATTTTGTTTTATTTTTGGAAAATAGACCTAAGCCATATTAATAAAAGGTGTAGTAAACATCCCCGTCAATGCAATATAATTTTTTCAAAACCCTGTAATTGACAGCTTTTCTGGACAGCTTGACCTGTTACGGGAAGGGGGATACTAAAAAAAAAACTGCTCAGTTATTCAATGCGAATGATAGACTGCGGCACATATGTAAATTTTTATTTTGCCCTTTTTTTTTTTATGCACATTTTTTCTCTATTGACTCAGCCCATGCTCTTTAGTGTAGAACCTTTGAGCTAACAATCTTGTCTTTGTAAAACATTAAACTTATAATAAAAACTCAGCAGAAATGGAATTGGACAAGTACAGGGCACATACAGGTTATAGTGGATAAATAATGAGAACAGTAAACTCAGCAACTCAGTTATACAATTACCTGGCGTGGCTGATTTGCCTTCGCACCGTATGTAAGCAATAATCGAATGACATCCACATACCCTCCCTGTGCAGCCAGAAATAGTGAAGTTGCCCCATCCTAGAACAAGAAACAGAAATAAGTACATCAAAATATGTTTTACACAATAAAGCTCATAAGAATAAATATAGAGGTGTGTAGTCTTTTCTAGACTTCTATAGCTAAACAGTAAATACAATTTTGCTATCCATGTTTGCTATGGGTTTGTTGAAATTTAGTATGATATATAGCCCTGGTGCCCAACCTGAGGCCTGTGGACCACATGCAGCCCTTTGGCACTTGAAGTGCGGTCCCTGTGCCCCAGCAGTCAGTAGTGGGAGCATTGAAAGGAACCTTTAATAAGAGTAATCTCTAGCAAGTTCATGTAGCGTTTTCCCAGACTCTGGCAGTCTCCTACAGTATGACTTCAGTCTCCAAGTAGTCCTGTGGAACAGTCCCTGACCATTTCTTCTAGTAAGCCTTTAGTTTATGGTCATCTTCTGTGGCATTACTGAGAATAATTAAACTGGTGGGTGAGTCTTAGTTAAAAAAAAAATATTTAAATTTAAATTGAAATAAAATTGAATCATCAATGAAAAAAAAAACAAAAAACATACAGACCCTAATTTATAGGGCAGGAAAAGAGGAAAGTGATGGGAATTTATCAGCACCCCAAAGACTTTTGCCTTTGGGGTGCCGATTATGACCCATCACTTTCCCTCCTTTTCTGTCCCTTAAATTAGGATCTCTGTGTTTTTTTGTTTTCTGTTGCATGACATATAATAAATATTTTATGCAGCCCTTTTCAGAGATTTCAAGGGCCGTATCTGAGGCCCCCTATACATTGCAATTTGACAACCACTTCTTATCTTTTTATGTACTGTTTAGGCCGAATTCAAACAAGATGAATATTTTTTTCCTACAACAGAAGTTTACTTTCCCACTTCCTAGAAGCATAATATCCACATGTGGATATGAAAAAAAGTACAGGTACAGCAAGCATACAAAAATCAGAAAGTTATATTAAAAAATATTTTATTGGTAACTGTTCAATAATAATACAAAATATGTGTTTACAGAAGGTACACTATATTGTTCTTTTTTACTCAGTTACAGCAGATTTAATATGAAAATTATTTGTACATTTTTCTAAAATGTTCTGCAAAACGGTACCCAAGCTTTTCATACTTTACATACTGTATATTTAACATGTAGGTGGCCCACTTCCCTATCTCCCTCCTATCAGGTACAGAGATCACGAGGCAGCTGGGGTCCTGACTTCTGAGTAATTGTCCTGCTCCAAATGCCATCATTGGCCCAGAAATCTTAATGATGGGTGTATGCCGTGTTTTACTTTAAAATTTTCCAGTTGATACAGACTTGTAAATCAGATGTTTTCTAACTCAGCTGCAACAAGCAATAAATGATACTAACTTGTTGGTACAAGATTTTATACATGTAATGTACGCGTCCACAAGTTAAAAATAAGGATACCTACAAAAGTACGTGGACTTTTTGCCAAGCTTACCCTACCTCACCCAAGCTGTCTCCCTTATGGGCACATGTTCATATGGTAATTCATGTTCAAAGCTATCAGTGTGCTGGTTAAATAAGGTCACTGACTTCATCCTGAAGCAAAAGTTTGGTTTATGGGCAGGAACTAAAATAATACACTGTGCAGGTTTTGCACTCAGTATGTGAGCCATACGAAATATACCCCGCACATACACAACACAGTGCTGATGACAATGTCAGTTAATGAACCAACTAAGATGAAAGTTCTTATGTTCCTATATTCAGTGGGTTCGATGTAGACAAATTTACTATGAGCTTGCCATTTTCTATAATAACTTATCGTGTATAAAAGACAATTAGCGCCACCTACCTATAGTGTTATATGCTACAAATAAACTATAAAGTTTACTAATTAGTACTCCACAGCTGCTGTACACTTCCTGTGAAATCATCCCCCCTTCCATATAGACATACATCCCATAATATACTTTTCTCCCAAGGCAGACACAATAGAACGATGGAATACAACCACACCTCAAATTACCCAGCAAAGTGTACACAACAAAATTAGACAATATACAATATATATATATATATATATATATATATATATATATACACATACATACATACATACATACAACATTCCAGTGTGGATGTACAGTGAGTCCGATTAGTACTTGATTTCCTCTTAGAGACACAGGGTGACTTAGACATAGGAGCTGAAACAAGGGTTTCCCAACCTCCCCAGAAGATTCTGGGTTCTATGGGCCCCCCCCCCCCCAAAGTGAATCCCGTCACATCTCTCCCCTTTCGGCAGCAGATCTAATACAGGAGGAGACCCCAGACGGGTTGACTCCGAAGTTAGTCAGTAGTTCCAGTCCCCCAATGCTGGTATCCACACAGTACCCCAAATAAATTGTCCCAAACATAGCATTATTCACCCAGCCAAACTCTGCCTCTCTCAGAGAACATACCCACCACTGGGGAGAAGCATGGACTAGCCCTTCTCCACCGCTGGAAAGAATTCAGGTGGCTGGGCTTACTCCGTCATGCTGTTGGGGATCTTGGCCGACTTCCCAGCATCCCTGTGGTATACAAGTGGAAACTGAGGTCCCATCCACTTTTGGTAAGTGAAAATCCCCCAGTGCTTGCAAAGCATGGCTGACATCCTCCTGTCTCAGTGCCGCACCATTTTCTGGGGTTGTGTTAGTGGAGACCAAAGTCCCATCCATTTTCACAGGAACTCCCTCTTCTGTTAGTTGAGGGCAGAGGCTAGCAGCACTCTGCCCTGTTGGCAGCGCTTCTGCTGGGTTGGTGTTAGTGGAGACCGCAGTCCGATCCACCGATATCAGCTCAAGCTGCAGTTGTGTGCAGGGGCCAGTAGCATTCTGCCCTGTTAACACTTCAGCTGAGGACCCCACATCATCCATTCTGGCTAACTGTTGGGGAGTGATCGTCACCTTCTCACCATGGGCCTCTGGAACTGTCGCAGGTGTGGGACAGAGGTCTTGGACCCTCTGTCCGGTGCTAGCGAGAAGTCTCTTGTAACTCCACAGATGCTGCTTTTGGTGCTGGGCAGAGCTCAGTGAAGTTTGGCCCTGATACCTGCTCTTCTTCTGGAGGCTCACCATGCTGTTGTTCGGCAGCAGAAAAGTCTATCAAATCCCCAGTCTCTGCAACTGGTGTCTGAGGATAGAGGTTCACCATGTCCTGTCCATGGAACCCAGGAGATGCTATCGGTGCTGGGCAGAGGTTAGCAGAGCTCTGCCCTGTTGTCACCACTTCTGCTTTGGGGATGGCAATCTCCGGATTTTCCACTGACGATTCTCTGGCATGCTGCTGGACAGGCACATTCCTCCATCCAACCTAATCTTGTGCAGCAACAGGATCGTCAAGGTCAGTCAGCACTTGCTGCATCCACCATAAGACCTCCGCGCCCATAACTGCAGGGGCAGGTGGGCAAAGCACACTGTTACTATGCCACATTGCTGACTCTTCTTGATTTCAGAGCTGTCGGCTAGTACTTCTGGATAGTCCCAGGCAAAGGGAGCCCCACCCTGCTGCTGAGCAGAGTCTAGCAGCTGTCTGTAGGCGATCTCCAGCTCCCATTCCTGAACGGCCAGAAACTCCAAATCTTCCTGTGCCCAGAGCACTTCTGAGACATTCAGTCTTTGCTCTGTGTGCTCCATTATTTCCTTCAAATGCCACTCCAGATCACTCCCAAAGTCAGTGTCCTTGGACAGCCTCCAGTACAACAGTCTCAGGCCACAGTAGTCAAAGCCTCCCGTTGTAGGCAGACATAATCATACCATCCCAGCAGGACCTGCACTGATACTGGTTCCCTGTGCTGTATCCGCATCTCTCGCAACCTCCTTTGGAATTCCTCTTCCATGATGGCTGGTATCTGTACCACTGCTCTCCTGTTACCCGAACTTTGGATCCAGGTGGTGGTTTGGATGTGTTCACAGAAAGGAAGCATGATCCCACTGCTGCCACCAATTGTGACAGCCCCCCCTACCCAAGATGAGTCTGCCCGCCGTAAATGCTTCCTCTGTCCGGTACCACACGATCCAAGATCCCACAGCACACCCAGTCATTAACCGTAACTTAATGTAGGGTGAAAAACATAAACTGATTCAAAAACAGGTACACAGGTATACACTCAGGGACAACCCCTCCCCCCTCCCTTTGCATTCAGGGCGGGGTAAACTGTCCAATAACAATAGACACACAGGTCAGGTGTATTCAAACTTCCCATCAGCAAGGAGGGGCTGCTGCAGGAATCACCCCCCTCCACATAGACATACATCCCATAATATACTTTTCTCCCAAGGCAGACAGTCGCAATAGAACAATGGAATACAACCACACCCTAAAGGACCCAGCAAAGGATACACAACAAAATTAGACAATATACTAATATATATATTAAGTGTAAGAAATTACACTTTGCTACAATGTAAAGTAGTGAGTGTACAGCTTGTATAACAGTGTCAATTTGCTGTCCCCTCAAAATAACTCAACACACAGCCATTAATGTCTAAACCGCTGGCAACAAAAGTGAGTACACCCCTAAGTGAAAATGTCCAAATTGGGCCCAAAGTTCAATATTTTTTGTGGCCACCATTATTTACCAGTCTTAACCCACTTGGGCATGGAGTTCACCAGAGCTTCACAGGTTGCCACTGGAGTCCTCTTCCACTCCTCCATGACAACATCACAGAGCTGGTGGATTTTAGAGACTTTGCGCTCCTCCAACTTCCATTTGAGGATGCCCCACAGATGCTCAATAGGGTTTTGGTCTGGAGACATGCTTGGCCAGTCCATCACCTTTACCCTGAGCTTCTTTAGCAAGGCAGTGGTCATCTTGGAGGTGTGTTTGGGGTCGTTATGTTGGAATATTGCCCTGTGGCCCAGTCTCCGAAGTGATGGGGTCTTGCTCTGCTTCAGTATGTCACAGTACATGTTGGCATTCAAGGTTCCCTCAATGAACTGTAGCTCCCCAGTGCCGGCAGCACTCATGCAGCCCCAGATCATGACACTTCCACCACCATGTTTGACTGTAGGCAAGACACACTTGTCTTTGTACTCCTCACCTGCTTGCCACCACACACGCTTGACACCATCTGAACCAAATAAGTTTATCTTGGTCTCATCAGACCACAGGACATGGTTCCAGTAATCCATGTCCTTAGTCTGCTTGTGTTCAGCAAACTGTTTGTGGGCTTTTATGTGCATCATCTTTAGAAGAGGCTTCCTTCTGGGAATGACCAGTATGATGCAGTGTGCGGCGTATGGTCTGAGCACTGACATGCTGACAGCCCACCCCTTCAACCTCTGCAGCAATGCTGGCAGCACTCATACGTCTATTTCCCAAAACAACCTCTGGATATGACGCTGAACATGTGCACTCAACTTCTTTGGTCTACCATGGCAAGGCCTGTTCTGAGTGGAATCTGTCCTGGTAAACCGTTGTATGGTCTTGCCCACCGCGCTGCAGCTCAGTTTCAGGGTCTTTGCAATTTTCCTATAGCATCTTTATGTAGAGCAACAATTCTTTTTTTCAGATCCTCAGAGAGTTCTTTGTCATGAGGTGCCATGTTAAACTTCCAGTAACCAGTATGAGAAAGTGAGAGCGATAACACCAAATTTAATACACCTGCTCCCCATTCACACCTGAGACAGTGAGTCTGAGTACAGATGAGTACAGATCAGACTGGATTTCTCGGTCACCCTGTGCCCCTATTGAAGACACAGAGTGACATAAACACAGGAGGTGCCTGAGGAGCTGAAACAAGGGTTTCCCAACCTCCCCAGGGGATTCTGGGTTCCACGGGCCCTCCCCCCCGCCTAAAGTGACTCCCGTCACAAGTTGTGCTTAAAGTCATGTCATGTCCAGGTCAATAATTTCACTGGCCTAAAATACAGGATATGTTTGTGACGTTATAGTAATAAGTCCAAGTCCCATATACTGTAAATTAGTGATTCAAACCAATGTTCAGTGGGATTTTAACTGATACTCATAAGGTATATTATATATCAGGGGTTTCAAACTCAATTTAATTGCGGGCTGCATCGGCAGGTTGCCCTCAAAGAGTCAGTTGTATCTGGGGTTTGTTATGTAAAGAGTGCAGAGTTCAGGATTACTCTATGTACAGAGTGCAGGGTTTAGGGGTGCGCTATGTACAGAGTGCAAGGTACAGGGGTGCACTATATACAGAGTGTGGGGTTTAAGGGTGCACTATGTACAAAGTGCAGAGTCCAGGGGTGTCCTGTGGACAGAGTGCATGGTTTAGGGGTGGGCTATGCACAGTGTGCAACCCCACCTCCACCCCTGTCTCTTCCGTAATGTGGCCCCTGTAGTGTCTCCGCTGTGTTGTGCCCTGGTGGTGTATCCTCTGTTTTGTGGCTCCTGTGGGCTACATTGAGGAATGTCTCAGGGCCTCATTGGAGGGCCTACATTGAGGAATGTCTCCTCTCTACCTTCCCTCCTCCAGGACTGGTTATGTCTCTCACAGGCTCCATTTGGTGCCCAGGTGGGGAGAAGATGAGCTCCAATCAGCTGCCGATAACACACTGCGGCTCACCAATCACACAGTAGTACTGCTCGGGCTGAAGCCATTGTCTCCTGAAGAATCCTCCAATGGGCTACACCTATTCTCTGACTTATGACCAATCATACTGAAGCTACACTCGGACCTCAGCCATCCACCAAAGAACACTGATCCTCACCCAACAACAGTGCAGCTCCATTGTAGAATTCACCAACAATCCGCCACTAAGGTTCTGACCAATGTAAGCCCACTTACACTAGGGCTGAAGGGAACAGAAGCGGAGGGTGAGAGCCAGAGGTGGCAGAATGAAGTTCTGGGTTCGATGGCCACATGACAAGGCCTGGTAGGCTGGATTCAGCCCGCGGGCCTTGTGTTTGACATATGTGTTATATACAGTATGTTTGTTCTTTGGGTCAAACGTTCCAGCCTTATAAAAACTGCACACTGTATGTTAACAAAATGTCTACAAAAGCAAAAATGGTACATAGGTTGTTTATAAGGTATTGTCATTGTATTTGTGTCTGGAACATGAAGGACTGTTTCTTGTTCTCTAAATTTTTCACAGATAAGAACGCTTCTTCGAGATAAACACAATCAAATTACCTTTCTGTACATACTGAGATACATATATTATTTCTATCCTTATTTCTCACACTCATAGATGTGAATGTACAATATAAAGCACTGCGTAAATTGATGATGCTATATAAGTACCTGTAACATATATACTGTATATCCATTGTATACTACATACCTGTTGGTGTGGTATACATTTGGGTATCCATTAAAATCACATTGAACTTTGTTTTGAATCACCATTGAAGCAGGGATGTGGATACCACTAAGTTACATAGTAACCTTGTCTACCCCATATACTGTACACCGTCACATATGCAAACCTCCCAACATTTTGAGATGGAAATGAGGGACACCTACTAGCAAATGTATGTAGGCATAGGACACGCCCCCTGCCACACCCCTTAAAGGAGAATTAACCAAAAAAAAGTTACGTAATTAAATCTACAAGGGCTTTTTTTTACCACTACTATTCCCTTATATTGGCTTTTAAAATTTACAAATGCAGCAATTTAGAATTTGGATGAAAAGTTTAGCTCTGGGAAACACTTTTTGAAAGATAAAAAGTGCATTTTATATACAACTTTATAGATCAGACCAAAATGAGGGACAAATGAGGAGGAAAGAGGGACAGAGGGACATTGCTCCAAATCAGGGACAGTCCCTCGAAATCAGGGACAGTTGGGAGCTATGCATATGTTATATCTGTCAATCTATTGACAGGAAAATGAAGACAACTCAATTTCCAGGGGGAAACCACTAAAGGTATCAAAGAAACCCATAGCAGAATTGCAGCCTCTTATCTTCATCCCTTGAGCTTCAACTAAGTTAATCTGTTATTATGTTTGAAGATAACTTTGACAGTGATTCCAACATTCTAATACTGAATAGTTTGTCCCAAGGAGGGAGTTTTGGTAGCAAAGTTTTTTCAATGCTGTTGTCTAAGGATTGTATATACTGTACATAGTATTATCGTGGCTACAAGGGTCTATGAACACTGTTGTCAGCTCTATCCAAAATAAATACTTGGCTTGCAGTTGGGGCATGGTATTTACATTCAAAATCCCTATTTGGCTATCAAAAAGTGGGCATTTAGGAGGCAGCAGTTTGTTATATACTGTATGTCTATTAATATCACCCCCCCCCCCCCCAAAAAAAAAATGCATCCTTAGAATCCAAAATCATTAGTTGATAAAGAGGAAGGCCAAAAATAAAAATTCTAGTTTATTCTAAAAGGGAAAAACATCCATCCTAAAGCAATCAAATAAGTTACTGGGCAGCCAGGTGTCCCTAAATAAACACTCTACAATGCTGTTTTTCTTAAATTAGAAGCTGTTAATATTTTGTGCAATTATAAACATATCCAGCCTATTTTTTAACTAGAACTAAGTGAGACAATTCAACATGTTTACACCTCTTATAGTAAAGAACTATTTACATATAAGGATATAATAGTCACAAATAATGCCCCAGAATAACGACCTCTTAGTATCAATACAAAGCTTTTTACCAGTTTTGTAATGATACTAAGAGGTTGTTATATATATTTTGTCCAGTAGGGGTCAGCAATGAGTGAGACAGAAGTTCATATTACATTGGGAACTAGATCTCCTTAAAGTGGAAGTAAAGTCTTCTTGTTTAATTGTTCCTACAGGTAAACCTATAAGGTTTACCTGTAGCTACTGTAAATATCTCCTAAACTTGCACCATTTAGGAGATATTTACTATATTTGCCGCCACCGATGTCATTGGCACATGCGCTCTGAAGAAAAGGCCGCCCATGTCGTTTCTTTTTTTTTTTTTTTTGAAAAATGTTTATTGGATTTTGCCTGTCGTTTCTTTAGGGGCCTATGCCGTGACATGCGTGGCAGTAACGTCATTACGGCTTCCACCAATCACAGAGCGGAGACTGCAAACCCGGAAGAAACACCGGGAAAGATGTCAGCCGTCTCATCTGCTGCAGGGCTTCGTTTTAAGGTAAGTATTTCATAATGAGCTATTATGCGATGCATACCAGCTCATTATACCCTTGTCTTGCAGGGGTTTTTTTGGGGTTTTTTTTTTTTTTTTTTTTAGGGTTTGTAACCACTTTAATACTGAATGCTTGATATTGGATGCTGTTTTTAGATTGGAGCTGTGTGGCTTCTGGGATACCTTAGTTGCAACTGGCTCCTCCCTATGAGCATCATCAAGACAGGCCTTATCCTCCTAGTGTTGCGCCGCACAAAAATATGTTGTGAGGTTTGCGAACGCCATCGCACATGTCATGTCA
This sequence comes from Aquarana catesbeiana, assembly GCF_042186555.1. Lineage (NCBI taxonomy): Eukaryota > Metazoa > Chordata > Amphibia > Anura > Ranidae > Aquarana > Aquarana catesbeiana. The sequence goes on from NC_133328.1 coordinate 476,653,174, forward strand.
ATGACTGCGAAATGGTGCCAAATCGCTCCAATGAGGCGGCGCCACCCTGCGGGGGCAATCGCATCCCCTTTGAGTTATAGGAAAGAGGCAGCATAAGATTCTGTTGCTATAACCATCATGGAGTAGACTTGGCCACTCTGTCACCATCTTCTCACTGTAATTTAGGAAGGCCTCAATAGGACGGCACTCAAGGTATTTACAGGTGCATTTGCTTGATGTTTTTTGAGCCAACAGGTGTATCAGCGATGGCTGATTATGCATTCACTTTAGTTGGGACGTTGTCTGCTTCTAGAGAGGTGGAGTCCAGCCATTTACAATTTTGCTAGACAGTTTTTGACCTTTATAATACTGATCTCTGATATAATTGGCATTCCAATGGATTTAATGCTACTGGGGGGCTGTGACCATTCAGGCCCTTAGGGGACTATAGAGGTAATTTTCTCAAATTGGGGAGTAGGGGTGTAGTTTGGAAAAGTTAAGCTCCCAATGATATTTTTATAGATGATATTATTATGGTCATTTGGAAAGATTTATTTTGACAAGTAGATATACCCTTTTATTTGCATTATGCTATACTATTACTGTTATTTTCCCTCTTTATTTTCAGCTGTATTATACATGACACAACACTAGTCGCATGGAGGGGTTCCCTCTTATTCCTCTATCGATATTGAGAATTAATTAATTTTGGAGGAACTGTTCTATCTGTTTCAGAAAAGCTTATAATTGGTTTATGTGTGGGGTATACAAAATCAATTTCATGAATTTTATATGTATCTATATGTAATAATTTCTTCCTTCAATTAATTTTCTGCAAAATAAACCAATGTAATTACTTTTAGATGGTTTACTTGTGTGCCTTTAAAGTCCACTCTTTTAGTCTCTAGTTTTTATAATTCCATCGCCTAAGTCTAATGGGGATGATGAGGGATGATATATAAGAGTGTCTTATGTACTTACAATGTTTACATGTAACATTGTTGTCTTCTTCAATTGCTATATACGCTTTTAATATTTGTAGAATAAAAACTGATTATTTTATACAAGTATGTGTTACCTTTAAAGTCATCTATTCTATAGTTAGGTTTTTTTTGTATAGGCCAGAGAACCCATGTGAATGAGGCTTTAATTATATGTTTTTTAGTTTTATAAATTTTTAAAATGGAATTTTTATTATTTTTTTAATATATATATATCTCAAAAGGGAGACTTCAGAGGTCTGTTTAGACCCATGATATTTTACCAAAGCCCCCTGCCCCCAACAAGGCTGTTAAAAAAATTGTAAATAAATGAAAAAAAATTAAAAAATTATATATATATATATATATATATATATATATATATATATATATATATAATTTTTTTATTTTTTTTTTTCATTTATTTACAATTTTTTTAACAGCCTTGTTGGGGGCAGGGGGCTTCGGTAAAATATCATGGGTCTAAACAGACCTCTGAAGTCTCCCTTTTGAGACAAAGAAAGTGATTATGGACACAGTCCTCAACCTCTATCTTTGCAGCCTCGGCTGCACAGAATTAATGAACTGGAAGAGCTCTGCAGGGAGCTTCCTGTTCATTTACAAACTAAAGCATATAAACACAGTTTACTATGCTTCCTGCTATGAATGAATACAGTGAGTGTTCAGTACCGATCACTCTTTCAGAAAAGGAAAGGGCCGGTAAATAAAACATATTTACCTGCCCTACCCCAACCCACTCTCCATCCTGACATTGACCCACTATGCCCTGCAGCAACCAGCAGGAGGGAGAGAAGAGGAAGGGGGGTTGAGCAGCAGAAGGAAGGGGCGAAGCTGCTAAAAGCCAGAGGGAGAGGAGGAGAAACCAGATTTCAACTGCTGCAGGGGGAACTACAAGGCATCGGTTCCTGTAAATGTCACCCCATCCTGTGCAGGTTCCCCTTCTTTCAGCTGTCTGGGCTCCCCTGTTGAACTCATGGGGCCTCGGCACCATGCAGGAGGACATGTGTTACTCCCTTATCAGCAGCCCTGGTGATAAGTACAGCTGCCACTTTGATCATTTCCTTTCTAGGTAATAGTTTCATGTAACTGAATATGTATTTTTTGTGTAAGTGTATTGGTCATAATATATATAAATATGGATGAATGCACATGGAATTACACAGTAAACATGTCTGACTTCATTATCAGTTCCCTGTAATCACTCTGTCCACACATGAGATCAGTCTGTGATTAATGTGTACATACAAAAAGCTGGTCATGAATATTTGCTCCATTCTTCAGCAGCGTCTCAACCACTTTGGTGTGTCCATGCTGGCAGGCAGCCAGTAATGCCGTTCCTCCATCCTGTAACGTAAGAAACATAGACTTCTGAAAGAATCGGAAATTCAATAGAATTCTTTATGAAGCTAAACACCTGTTTTAGAAGCAACAGATAGAAGCTGTCATTTTTTTGAATTTTTGAGGCAGTGACATCATTTAGAAGCTAAATAGGCTTATTTTCACTATTGTATAACTAGCAGGTAACATCTGAGTCTGAGAATGATAGCTAAGAGATGTATATAAACATTGTGACATATTCCCTTTAAAGGCATTATACACTTTCAAATGTTTTTGTTGTTTTAATTAGGTAGTATAGTTATATTCCATGTGCTGTTTGTTTGCTTTACCTTGTAATGATGGACTCACATGTTGTGGCTGTGGTTTGTAGTGTCGTGGCTAATGGATTCCCCCATGGTCATGTATTGCTTCAGGTAGCTGGTCCCTATGCGCCAAGGGTACAAGGCAACTTCTAGTTCCAGTTCATACAGAATCCATTGCATGCCTTGCCATTCCCTCTGTGTTGCATCACAAACGTGGGAGTATTAATGTGATTAAACACATTATCTCCTAGCTGCATTAATGATGTATCTGTGTGTCTGTGAATGCTCTGCCTTCTTGTGTATGTGTCAGATTGAATTACTGTGTAGCTCTCACCTGCACCAGCAGTAGACTGAGAGACTTAGTGATTGTGGGATATATAGTTTCTTCACCGGAAGTGTCCTACAGAAGTAGGTCATGCTTTAAAGTGGATGTAAAGGCAGATAAAGATAAGATAAAAAAGCTTTCTGTGTGCAGCAGCCCCCCTCAGCCTCACTAATACTTACCTGAGCCCCATCTTTGGCTAGGGTACCCCCATAGCATACCATAGAGCCCCATCTCTATCCAGCGATGTGCACGACTGCCTTGGACGTCCAGGATTCTCCCTACTGATAGGCTGAGACACAGCAGCAGTGCCATTGGCTTCTGCTGCTGTCAAACAAAGTCAGTTAGCCAATCAGGAGAGAGAGGGGGCGGGTCAAACCAGGGCTCCTTGTCTGAATAGACACACAGAGTTGTGGCTTGGCTAGGGTACCCCCATAACAGGCTGCTTGCTGTGGGGGCTCTCGACAGGAGGGAGGGGCCAGGAGCACCAAAGAGGGACCCGTGAAGAGGAGGATACAGGCTTCTCTGTGCAAAACCACTATACAGAGCAGGTAAGTATATCATGTTATTTTTAAAGAAAAAAAAAGGAGACTTTAGTATCACTTTAACCTGTGCAGTGTCATGCAGCATGCCTCATGTCTCAACACAAACTGAAACTACATGATCAACACACATCATAGGCCTAATGCACACAGGGTGTTAAAAACACAGCTGTTAAATGCATTTGACTTTTCTTCTCCTGCCACTCTATATTAGCCTATGTGTTCAAGCACACATAGGCGTTTACGGTCATTTAAAGGCAGGGGCTTTTTTTAAACAAGTAAAAGGCAGGAGCTTTTAGAAAAGAAAAAAAAACATCACAGTTTTGGTGGAAAAACTCTAGATGAAACTAAACATGCCTAAACACTAGATGCGTTTAGCTCTTGAGCGTTCATACACTCCAATCACCAGAATAATAATTCTGGCCAATGGAATGAATGAATGCCCAAACACTTGATGCACCTAAACACGTCTAAACACACCTAAATGTGTTTGCAAAATGCAGCTTTAGGCCGGCCATACACAGTTCGAATCTCATCTTCATTTGAACCGTTAATGGGCAGGCTGAATGTACAATCAACTTGGGTACAACCAGCCTGCCAGATTCTCTTGCGATTATTGCTAGCAGCTGTTATAGCCGCTAACAATAATCACTGTCTTCTCCCGCTGGGGATGGCTTCCCCTGCCTGTCCCTGCCCCCCGCCAGGAGAAGACAATGGCCCAGCAAGAGGGATTCCCCCATCAACACTGTCTGTGTTGATGGGGGAATCGAGCAAATTTCTTTCCTGCAACCCGTGGTGTATGGCCGGCCTTCAGGCCTGTGCTGGCCATCGGGACTACCGGGAGATTCCCGGTGGGCCGATTGGCAGCGGGCCACTACACCAATGACTCTCTCTCTGACTGTGTCACTGTCTCTCTCTGTCCGAGCGTCGCCGAGCGGCTCCGCTCCAGCACTCGGCGGGCGGGCGGGCTGGCCGCCGGCATCACAAAAGAACAGGCATTGACACTCCCCCAGGCACTCCCCCTAACAGCTATCAATATAGCCATTTGGGCGGCCTCTTTGTCCCGGCACCGTGACGTCACTCACGGACGGAGGGCGGAGGCGGCCCGGGGACATAGGAGGAGGCGGAGCCAGGGCGATGTCACAAGCAAATGGAGATGGACAAGAAAAGAGGAGGAGGAGGGGCCGCCGGGGGGAGCAGCAGCAGCGTGACATGAGAAAGAACTTACTACAGAGGCTGCCTGTGCTACTCTGCATGTGAAGAAAACAACAAGTAAACGCTGTGCCCTGATGTGCCCTGATTGTACCCCATGTGCCCTGAATGTACCCCATGTGCCCTGAATGTGCCCTGATGTTCCCTGAATGTGCCCTGATGTTCCCTGAATGTGCCCTGATTGTACCCCATGTGCCCTGAATGTACCCCATGTGCCCTGAATGTGCCCTCATGTGCCCTGTTGTTCCCTGATGTTCCCTGAATGTGCCCTGATGTACCCCATGTGCCTGATGTGCCCCATGTGCCCTGATGTTCCCTGAATGTGCCCTGATGTGCCCTGAATATACCCTGATGTACCCTATGTGCCTGATGTTCCCTGATGTACCCCATGTGCCTGATGTGCCCTGAATGTACCCTGATGTTCCCTGAATGTGCCCTGATGTGCCCCATGTGCCCCATGTGCCCTGATGTTCCCTGAATGTGCCCCATGTGCCCTGATGTTCTCTGAATGTGCCTGATGTGCCCTGATGTGCCCTGAATGTGCCCTGATGTGCCCCATGTGCCCGAATATGCCCTGAATCTGCTCTGATGTGCCCTGCATGTGCCCTGATGTGCCCCATGTGCCCTATGTACCCTCATGTGCCCCATGTACCCTCATGTGCCCCATGTACCCTGATGTGCTGTACCCTGATCTTGCTGTGTTGTGTTGCCCCGATGTGTGCTGTTCCCCGATGTGCAATGTACCCTGATGTGCTGTGCCCTGATGTGCTGTGTTGTGTTGCCCCGAAGTGCGCTGTGCCCCGATGTGCGATGTACCCTGATGTGCTGTGCCCTCATGTGCTTTTACCCTGATGTGCACTGTGCCCTGATGTGCTGTGCCCTGGGCCATTCTGGATAAAGTCCAGGGCCACATTTTTGTCCCAGTCCAGCCCTGCCGGCCTTAGACATGTTTTTAAGCTGCTTTTTCCTCCCCTGGAGCAACGGCGTCCAGAAGAAGAAGAAAAATTCCTGTGTGCATGAGGTCTTACGCAGGTGAAAAAACTCAAAATGCAGGTGGGATTGTTTACCATTCCTTTAAGGGAAATGAAGGGAAATTTCCCTAATGGGACGCAGATGGGAAGAAATGGGTAATCTGAACATTACTCTGTCCAAAATAAAAAGATAAAAGTTTGGTTTTGGATACACTTTAAAAAAGTACAGGATAGCTTTTTGTCAGTAAGGTCGGCCATACAACAGGAACGAGCTGAGATTTGAACCGTTAATGGCCAGGCTAAATGTACCAAGTGTATTGATTGACCACTTGGGTACAACCAGCCTGCCAAATTCTCTTGCAATTATGGCTAGCGTCTGCTATAGCTGCTTCTCCCCTCCTCCCCCCTTCCACCAGAAGAAGACAATGGCTTGGCTGGAGGGATTCCCCTGTCAGCACTGTCTCTGTTGATGGGGGAATCATTCAAATTTCTTTCCTGCAAATCAAACCAAAGCATTATCTGCATTGTTAAGCCTCAGAAATACAAACTGAAGCACCCAATGGTAGTGGTAGGGTCCTCTCCCACTGGTCTGTACATATCACATATTCTGACATCTGCTATAGGGCCATTGGCATCAAAGGCAATACAAATAAAAAGAAAGCTGTTTTGTGGGGTCAAACCTCTCTTTTTGCTGAAAGTGAAAATGTCTATGAAATGAAAGGAATCATCTAAAGTTGTCCAAAAACAAACAAAGACATGAAATGCCTAGTGTTTGAAGTCACTAGAGCAGACTTCTAGCAGCATTTGAGGAGGACAACCCCCACCGCTGTTCAACGAATAACACTTTAACACATTGTGTACCTGTGTAAAGCTGGCCACTGTTGTATTTATACAAGCCACGAAGAAACCGGGGTTATTTTATTCGACAATGGTAATTAAATATCTGTTTGTATGGGTTTCCTATTTCAGTATACAAAAGAACTGCAGTTTTGAACAAGTTCAATGGTATGCATAGTGACGTGCCAAATTGTTGGAGGTTTATTTTTCCAGGTACAGACTGAGGCCTTTCCTTGCAGCCATACAGGCAAGCAGACAAGTACTACAAGACTACATTCACTCAGGCGCATATCTGCAGATAGCTTGCTGCATTCTGAGGTTAAAGGCCACCTCTGATCTCAGTGTGTTATGGATGCATACAAACTGGCCAATTAGCTGAGCGCAATTTGTGTATGGTCAGAACTCCATGCTCAGAGGCTCTATTCACATGCAACCTCTTGGATGAACAAGGCAGTCCCAATGATTCTCTCAGTACAAGTTCCCTTTAAGACAGTGACATTGGAAGCAGTCACAATGTTATGTACTCCACCCCACACGGGCAATATTATATACTCTCCTAATAAGTGTTATTTATGATTTTTTATGCTAGCAACAATATATACAGTATCTCACAAAAGTGAGAACACCCCTCACATTTTTGTAAATATTTTATTATATCTCTAGTGACAACACTGAAGAAATGACACTTTGCTACCATGTAAAGTAGTGAGTGTACAGCTTGTATAACAGTGTAAATTTGCTATCCCCTCAAAATAACTCAACACACAGCCATTAATGTCTAAACCGCTGGGAACAAAAGTGAGTACACCCCTAAGTGAAAATGTCCAAATGGGGCCCAATTAGCCATTTTCCCTCCGTCATGTGACTCATTAGTGTTACAAGGTCTCAGGTGTGAATGGAGAGCAGGTGTGTTAAATTTGGTGTTATCACTCTCACTCTCTCATACTGGTTACTGGAAGTTCAACATGGCACCTCATGGCAAAGAACTCTCCGAGGATCTGAAAAAAAAAGAATTGTTCCACCGCATAAAGATGGCCTAGGCTATAAGAAGATTGCCAAGACCCTGAAACTGAGCTGCAGCATGGTGGCCAAGACCATAGAGCGGTTTAACAGGACAGGTTCCACTCAGAACAGAACTTGCCATGGTCGACCAAAGAAGATGAGTGTACAAGCTGTACACTCACTACTTTACACTCTAAACACTCTAAACTGTTGGCAACAAAAGTGAGTACACCACTAAGTCAAAATGTCTAAATTGGGCCCAATTAGCCATTTCCCCTCCCCGGTGTCATGTGACTTGTTAACGTTACAAGGTCTCAAGTGTGAATGTTCAATAAAAAAGGAGATTAGGACTTTAAATGAGGCTCTAGACATTATAGGGGTACATAGTTGGAAAAAACATGTTTCATGACATGGAAAATACATAAAGGTACATATCAACGATATGGAACAAGTAAAAATGTTTAGCTCATAAAAATAGACATGCAAATACATGTATGACATGGACATCAAGGATACATAATAATATCAACTTGGCAACATATGATAGTATGTGTGAATGGGGAGCAGGTGTGTTAAATTTGGCGTTATCGCTCTCACTCTCTCATACTGGTCACTGGAAGTTCAACATGGCACCTCATGGCAAAAAACTCTCTGAGGATCTGAAAAAAAGAATTGTTCCTCTGCATAAAGATGTCCTAGGCTATAAGAAGATTGCCAAGACCCTGAAACTGAGCTGCAGCAAGAACATACAGCAGTTTAACAGGACAGGTTCCACTCAGAACAGACCTCGCCATGGTCGACCAAAGAAGTAGAGCGCATGTGCACGTGCTCAGCATCATATCCAGAGGTTGTCTTTGGTAAATAGACGTATGAGTGCTGCCAGCATTGCTGCAGAGGTTGAAGGGGTGGGGGGTCAGCCTGTCAGTGCTCAGACCATACGCTGCACACTGCATCAAATTGGTCTGCATGGCTGTCATCCCAGAAGGAAGCCTCTTCTAAAGACGATGCACAAGAAAACCTGCAAACAGTTTGCTGAAGACAAGCAGACTAAGGACATGGATTACTGGAACCAAGATAAATTTATTTGGTTCAGATGGTGTCAAGCGTGTGTGGCGGCAACCAGGTGAGGAGTACAAAGACAAGTGTGTGGGAGCTACAGTTCACTGAGAGAACCACGAATGCCAACATATACTGTGACATATTAAGGCAGAGCATGATCCCCTCCCTTCAGAGACTGGGCCGCAGGGCATTATTCCAACATAACGACCCAAAGCACACCTCCAAGACGACCACTGCCTTGCTAAAGAAGCTAAGGGTAAAGCTGATGGACTGGCCAAGCATTTCTCCAGACCTAAACCCTACTGAGCATCTGTGGGGCATCCACAAATGGAAGATGGAGGAACGCAAGGTCTCTAACATCCACCAGCTCCGTGATGTCAACATGGAGGAGTGGAAGAGGACTCCAGTAGCAATCTGTGAAGCTCTGGTGAACTACATGCCCAAGAGGGTTAAGGCAGTGCTGGAAAATAATTGTGGCCAAACAAAATATTGACACTTCGAGCCCAATTTGTACACTTTCACTTAGGGGTGTACTCACTTTTGTTGCCAGCGGTTTAGACATTAATGGCTGTATGTTGAGTTATTTTGAGGGGACAGCAAATTTACACTGTTATACAAGCTGTACACTCACTACTTTACATTGTAGCAAAGTGTCATTTCTTGAGTGTTTTCACATGAAAAGATATAATAAAGTATTTACAAAAATGTGAGGGGTGTACTCACTTTTGTGAGATACTGTAGATCACCCAGGGGGGGATTGTTGTTTTCTCAACAAAAGTGGAGTTATAGGGCGTACACACGGTCGGACTTTGTTCGGACATTCCGACAACAAAATCCTAGGATTTTTAACACGGATGTTGGCTCAAACTTGTCTTGCATACACACGGTCACACAAAGTTGTCGGAAAATCCGATCGTTCTGAGCGCGGTGACGTAAAACACGTACGTCGGGACTATAAACGGGGCAGTGGCCAATAGCTTTCATCTCTTTATTTATTCTGAGCATGCGTGGCACTTTGTCCATCGGATTTGTGTACACACGATCGGAATTTCCGACAACGGATTTTGTTGTCGGAAAATTTATCTCCTGCTCTCCAACTTTGTGTGTCGGAAAATCCGATGGAAAATGTCCGATGGAGCCCACACATGGTCAGAATTTCCGACAACAAACTCCGATCAGACATTTTCCATCGGAAAATCCCACTGTGTGTACGTGGCATAACTCTTTAAAGTAGCACCTCAAAGGTCCCTTTTTTTCTTGATATTTATTAGAATGTAACATAGCATATGCTAAATAATCGGTTAAAGTGAATGTCTGAAGCAAACATGTCCTATGAAATCAAGGCATGCACCAGCAATTATTATAAATGATGCCTGAACACAGCTATACACAATGCCTGCTAAGTAAGCAAATCAATTGGTAATTAGTACACTTTGCAGGGTATTCATTATAATTGGTGGCCAAGGCAGGTGAGGTCCACTAGTAAACATGGGCATACTCTGTTAGTTTTGCTTTGTGCAGCCAAAGGGCTCAACAAAAGTAAAGAGGTTCCTCTATGCACACAATTAAGGTGGATGGAGGAATCCTCCCTGCCAAGACGTTGTATTCTGACAGCATACCTGCAACTGATTGGCTGCAGCCGCTGATTAAAAAAGAATTTGCAGCACCTTTGGACCCAATTCTGTAAGCAGGTGCTTGCAAGAGGGTTCTAAAGGGATAACATTTTTTTTTTCGCTGTTCATTCCCCTTAGGTTAACCATGTTGCAAATTGTTACAATGTCTAAATGTTGCACTGTGTCCTCAAGTGTACCTGCTGAGCTGGTAGTGTCTGAGACCACTAAGGTTTCCTGCTCTTTTTCAGAAGATTGCCACCCCTTGCAGGACATAGCATATAAATAGACCTTAAAAAGTGCCCTAGGGAGGTTGTTGAGGAATCACTGCCAAAATGTAGCTGTTACTCTGTCAGACTGAATCACCCTCTTTGGGGGTGGTTGGAGCCCAGTCAGGGTTCCAATTAGGGACTGGAACTTGTGGATATTTATGGACTTATAGCTGTCAATCATGGACTTATTGGGGAAGTGTGTTTCCTAAAACCAATATTAACATATGGAATATTGTCACTGGGAGTGAGGTGATGGAACTGCTGAGTTGGTGAAGACCGGTACGTGCTCTGCAGTACCAGCTAGGAAATGCTGCACACCGGGAGGGAGAGATGTTCTCTTACAGAAGTTGTGTAGTGCCTAGTGTCAACCATGTAAGAAGTTTGCCATGGATTACAAAGAGTTACCTGTGCAAGTTGCTGCTCGTGCCTGTGATTTGTTAGTGAGTGCAGCTCCAAAGTGTCCCCACTAGGGCACTTTAAGCCCTGCCCTACAACTCCATGCAACATTCAAGTCCTGTAACGCAGGTAAGGCCACACTCTGACTTTACTTTAGCGGTATGGCCAGCTTAAGCTTGACAACTTCAGAATCCTACATAAGCACTGGATAAGAACATTGGACAGACACAATTATCTCAACAAAGCCAGAAGGTTTACAGAGTGTCACATAGTTCACAAATAACTACGTAGCAAACAATACAGTAATAACATACCGTATGCTAATAGATCAACTTGAAACTTCTGCTTAATATACATAGACTAGTAAAACAGCTACTCTGGAAATGCCATTTCCTGCACTCAAGACCGTTTAAACATAGAGTGCCAGGAGGAAGGAATAAAGTAAACTTTAGATTCTACCTAGAAGTTACTCATAAATTATTCTGTCAAATCTAACTGCTTGAGTTACTATTCCATTGCTTGTTTCACAAGTCATCCAAAATAGACGGAAATATAGATATACATCTGGACTTGCCTGGTTGCGTTAATTAATTGGAAACAGGTTGTTGAACTAGTGTCTGCCCCTATACCTTGCACCCCAGTAATTTGCCTTCTTGGCCAAGGTACTGATTACTAGAATCTTTCTAAAAGAAGCATTGTTTATGGCACACTAAATAATAGCCCTTTAATGTATGCACTCCTTCTCAAACCCAGTAAATAGCAGCCGTTAATCGAATAATCCCATATGAAAAGATGGTGTATGAAAATAGAAATTGTCTTCATAAATACCAAAAATTTGGTATGGCATGACCCAGCAGCCAACCATACTTTTTCTTATAGTAAATTTGGTCAATTTGATTATTCTACATTGTAATTTCCTTCTGTTCTAACATATACAGTATATCCAAGTTTAGTGAATCAATTATGGTGTAATAGTTTTATGTGCCTCACATATACATTGATATTTTCAGTTACTCAATTACCATACAGCAATTTTAACATACAGTAGCTGTTTTTATACCCCAAATTCTATACATGGCAAAATGGTAGAAAAATTCAATTAAACTGAAAGTATATACAAACCCAATCACTTAAATCTTGACAACATGTTAATGTAATCTTTTATATTTTTATTAAATAATACCAGGCACTTACTTGTATAGGGAGACCATACTTTGTCAATGTCTCCCAAATATGTTCCTGCATTGTCACCCACTGGTGAAGAAGAAAGCCTGATTCACACTCATGCAGGTTGCAGTTTGCATATTGCAGGTGTATTTTGTATTTTTCAATACATGCTTTTTATCCATTGAAGTCTATGGAACCAAAAACCAGAAAAAATTCCCTGGCCCTTTCCATAAAATGCACAGATGTGAACTACATCCATAGAAAATCATGTTAAATGGACTGTAGTGTGTTATTGCAAAACTGAAAAAGCGCTAAAAAATGCATAGGTGTGAACTAGACCTTCGAGTGGTTGTTTGAACACACAATATTCAGGCATCATAGACCATGCCAGAAACCCCTTCTGAGAGTTTCCTATGCAGCCCTCTTTTCAGTGTATGTAAATGTAGACCGGAAGTGGTTGCAAAAGAGGTTGCAAGAGAGCAGCAGTAAATTGTGAGTAATATGGAGCAGAAGCGTAGTGGGAAGGGAAAACTCAATAGATAGGGGCAGACAGTTAATGAAAAATTAGTCTTGTGGGACTAAGTTCTTAGAATGTAAAGTCCATGGTGTCATAAATCCAGTACACTTCACGCAGCACCTCTAAGAGAATGAAGGATTCTCTAAAATAGCAAGCAAATACAGAGTTTGCAGACTAATAGGGCGTACACATGGTCGGACTTTGTTCGGACATTCCGACAACAAAATCCTAGGATTTTTTCCGACGGATGTTGGCTCAAACTTGTCTTGCATACACACGGTCACACAAAGTTGTCGGAAAATCCGATTGCTCTGAACGCGGTGACGTAAAACACGTACGTCGGGACTATAAACGGGGCAGTGGCCAATAGCTTTCATCTCTTTATTTATTCTGAGCATGCGTGGCACTTTGTCCATCGGATTTGTGTACACACGATCGGAATTTCCAACAACGGATTTTGTTGTCGGAAAATTTTATCTCCTGTTCTCCAACTTTGTGTGTCGGAAAATCCGATGGAAAATGTCCGATGGAGCCCACACACGGTCAGAATTTCCGACAACACGCTCCGATCGGACATTTTCCATCGGAAAATCCGACCGTGTGTACGGGGCATTAGTCTAGTAGATGTTACAAAATGTATTAAATAAAACAATGACAATTAGCAACTAAATTTTGTAACAGCTACTACACTTAGGCCAGCCATACACGGAGCAAATTTCTTTCCTGCATTCTAAGTCCATCCATACATCATGGGTTGCAGGAAAGAAATTTGTTTGATTCCTCCATCAACACAGACAGTGTTGATGGAGGAATCCCTCCTGCGGGGCTATTGTCTTCTCTCGGCAGGGGGGCAGGGGGTGGGCAGGGGAAGCCATCCCCGCCGGGAAAAAACAGTGATTATTTCTAGAGGCTATAGCAGCGGCTAATCGCAGTTAAAATCCAGCATGCTGGTTGTACCCAAGTTAATACATTCAGCTTGCCCATACATGGTTTAAATCTCAGGGCGGTTCCTGCAGAACCGGCAGAGTTTCAAACCGTGCATGGCCTGTCTGTGCAATCTGCACAATCAGCAGCACTGGGATATGACAAAGGATAAAAAAAGATACAAATAACCATTTAATTAAAAAAAAAACATGCCTTTTGCTTATGATACCCAGTGCTTTATCAAACTATAATCATTCAGGTAGAGTTTACCATCTTCATCTAGGAAGTTAGAATAAACTGGACGCAGTGGGCCCTCTTTATGTTGACTGTGAGATATCAGACTTTTCTTACAAATTTGTAGATGTAATGGAAGTAAATACAGTGTATTGAAGGTTTTTTTTTTCTCTCTCATCCTTTCAGGGTTGTTTCCCTCTAATTTTCTTTTCCTGTCGCATCTTCATGGCAGCATACACTTTGGGTTGTGACTCTGCCCCACAACCTGATAGGACCACATAGCTATAAATTGTAGAGAGGGCCCCCCGCCCCAGTATTCTCTTATTTTTCCTCACCTGTCAGGACCTAACGGATTAAGAAGCACCCCCTTACCGCTTCGCCCCAGCCAGGTTCTAGCCTCTCCTGGGTGGAAGTCCTTACCTGTACAGCCTCTAAATGAGCTTGATGGAAGGAACCCCGCTCTGGTGATCTCAGGGGTATGTTGCGGCTCCAGTATAAGCCTTAAACAGGCTTAGTTGTTGTGCAGCGGTCTCCAGAATCTTTCTCATCACTGGTTTGTTTTTCCTGGGCATTGTAGTCCCTCTGTGACCTTCCACAGCACGCTGAGCGTCTCGGCGCTTCCGCGCATGCGCAGTGCACAGCATCAGGGCATCCTTTCGTTTTTGCCAGACTCCAAGATGGCGCCGAGTGTTGCGCGCCGCTACTGCGCATGCGCGAGTGGGACGTGACCTCGGCGGCCATGGCGGCAATTTTAAAAGGTTCCAGTTGTCATTCTGTGCTCCTCCTGCTTCCTGAATGTATTCTGAATGCATTTTTCAGCCCTGTTTGCACTCTTGACGTACCCCCCCGGGTAAGTGTCTGTTTATCTCCATGCACTTTTTTTTTCTTGTCTGCTTTGCATGCTCTTACCTTCCTGTATCTCTCTCAGGTGCATCACCTTTCTTTTCCTATGGAGGCCGCTGCCCCAGCAGATCACCATCAGCCTAATAGGTAAGGGGGGGGGGGGATTCCCATTGGTAAGTAGTGAAGATTGAAAAAGAGAGCAGGATCGTACTAACGTTGCCTAATTGGTCAGCCCTATCAGGTCCTCAAGATCGTCCAAGTCAAGGCGAAGAGAGACCTCGCACAGGAGAAGCCGCTCCAGCCATAGGCGCAGCCGCTCACGCGGAAGAAGTCGCTCAGGCCATAGGGGAAGCCGTAGAAGGAGTCGATCCCACTCAAGGCATAGCCGTTCCTACCACAGAAGATCCCCTGCACGTAGACACCAGTCTCCTGTGCACCCTTCCTGCCCGGCCGGGAACGTTTGCTGGGTATACGGGGCCACAGCCCTCCCAGATAAACTGGCGTGTCGCAGATGCATGGATGAAGCCACCAGGGAGAAAGAGCTGGATTCCATAGAACCTACTGGAGTCTCTACTCCGCAAGTTTCAACTCCCGATATGGAGTTTACAGCCCGGAGCGCCTTACCTGCCCATCCCGGTACATCAAGGGAACAAGAATTCCCGTCGGATGATGAAGAGCTGGAAGCATGAGCTGGATTTGATTTTTCGCTTATAGAACCTTTCGTTAAATCAGTCAAGGAAGCGATAAACTGGGAGGAACCTAAGGAGCTACAGCAGAGGAAGTATTTCCCAAACCTCAAGAAAGTTCCGGAGGCTTTCCCGTTCATCGATGAGTTAGATGAGCTGATTAAAGAGGAATGGCAGAATCCCAAAAAAAAGTTTAGTCTATCCAACAGACTTACCAAATTGTACCGCTTAAGGAACCCAAGGTATCCCCTTTGGTTTCCCCTCCAGTAGTAGACGCATCTTTGATGCGTCTAGCCAGACATGTGACACTCCCCATTGAAGACGCAGTGACGTTCAGAGACGTGCTTGACAGGAAGGTTGATACAGATCTTAAGAGGGCCTACCTATTTGCAGGAGGCGCCTGCAGACCAGCAGTGGCACTGGCTGCGGTCTGGAAAGCTATTTCCAGTTGGTCTTCTGGTACCGCAAAACTTGTCGCTGAGAGCGCAGATCAAGAACAGATCATTAAGGCCCTACAAGAGCTTAGCCTTGCAGGGGACTTCGTGGCGGAAGCTTCTGTGGACACAATTAGATCCGCATCAAGGTCCATGTTAGCCGCTGTAATGGCCAGAAGGGTGCTATGGCTTAAATCCTGGTCGGCTGACCCTGCCTCA
Source organism: Aquarana catesbeiana (assembly GCF_042186555.1). Classification (NCBI taxonomy): domain Eukaryota; kingdom Metazoa; phylum Chordata; class Amphibia; order Anura; family Ranidae; genus Aquarana; species Aquarana catesbeiana. The sequence continues at coordinate 476,669,041 of NC_133328.1, forward strand.
AAATCCAATTGGTGCCGAATTCCATACGATGAGGTAAACCTCTTCGGGACAAAGCTGGATACTGCAATTTCTAAGGTGACAGGCGGGAATTCAGGTCTCGTTCCATCAGACAGAAGACCGAAACAACATAGGCCGCCTCCCTTTAAGCGCAATCTCCCGGAGAGATACAGGGATGCAAAATCCTATAGACCCGGGAAAGAATACAGAAGAAGTTGGAAGAACCCTCAGACGTCCTTCCTCAAATGCCAGAGAACACAGTGGAGCTTCCACTGGAGAAAATCCCTCTCCTAATACAGAGGGTGAAGAGAGCAATCTCGGCTACAATGTTACCGGCCAGAGCATGCCTCCGTATCCTGGGCTCCTTAGCGTCCACCATTCCAATGGTCCAATGGGTACAATGAAACTCGAGGCCTCTCCAAATCTTCTTTCTGCGCCAGTAGAATGGTACGTCAATGTCCCAGCTGATCTCCATCTCTCAGGAGGTAAAACAATCGTTGCATTGGTGGACACAACCTCACAACTTGAGAAGATGCAAGCACATAATCACACCTCATCAAGAGATAGTGACCTCAGATGCCAATCTGCAGGGATGGGGGGCACACTATCAGAACTGGCCATTCAGGACACAGGACTTGGTGTCGAACATTTTAGAGATTAAAGCAGCATTTCAGGCTCTCCTGGCCTTCAGTCCTCACTTGAGGGAGAAGCATGTCCTTCTGAGGATAGACAACAAAGTGGCTGTCTCCTATATCAACAGGCAGGGGGGCACCAGAAGCAGGTCCATGATGCAGGAGGTCCGTCCTGTTCTAGAATGGGCTCAGCTGAACCTGTCGGACTTAAGGGCGGTTTATGCTCTCATATCCCGAACCTGGGGATCACCGGAGATAGACCTGGCAGCAACACCGGAAAACACAAAATGCCAAAGATTCCTGTCAAGGACACCCTTTCCTTCAGCAGAGGGGACGGATTGCCTCCAACACCCCTGGGATTTTCGCCCGGGTTACATCTTCCCTCCGACTCCCCTCATAGCGAGATTCCTTCTGAGGCTCAAGAAGTCAACGGCATTGGTAATAGCAGTGATTCCTTTTTGGCCGAGGACGCCATGGTTTACTACCCTCATGCAGCTGAACACGGCAGATCCCCTGCTCCTCCCGTTATCGACGGACCTGCTCTCCCAGGGCCATCTTCTTCACCCGAACCCGGAGAAGCTACATTTGATGGCCTGGAGACTGAAAGGGCTAGGTACTTAGAGCAAGGCTGTTCCCAGAAGGTGGTGGAGATCTTACTCCAGGCCAGAAGGCCTACCACCAACAACACATACCGACGGGTCTGGGAGAAATTTGTCGCTTTCACTCAGCAGCAAGGTTGGGACTCATCCTCCCCTTCGGTATTGCAGATTGTGGAATTTCTTCAATCAGGCCTGGAGAAGGGCCATAGGTCCCTGAAAGGACCTGAAAGTTGTGTCGGTCCTATCCGCCTTGACAGGAGTTAAGTGGGCACAGGATCCTCTTGTAATTCAATTTCAGAGGGCCTGCCTAAAACTGAGGCCCCCCAGAAAACCTTCCTTCCTGGGACCTCTCAGTTGTTCTGGAAGCACTATCTAAAGAACCTTTTTTCCCACTTGAGAACATCTCCCTCTGGGATTTAACACTAAAAGTTTCATTCTTAATAGCCATAGCATTGGCTAAAAGGGTGTCAGAGATGCAAGCTCTACTGGCTAGTGAGCCATATCTGATTGTCTATCCAGATAGATTAGTTCTGAGGCCTTCGGATCGCTTCATCCCCAAGGTATCCTCATCCTTTCATTTCAACCAGGAGATTAACCTCCCAGCACTTACCACGGATCAGGGCGATCTTCACCCATTAGACATCAAAGGTAACGTCTTGGAATATCCCTCGGCAACCAAATCCATCAGAAAGACGGAGAGTCTCTTAATCATGGATTCAGGAGAGGTCAAGCGGCATCCTCACGCACCATTGCTTCATGGCTAGTAAAGACCATCAAGAAGGCCTATTCATTAAGTAACCATCAGATACCTGAGGGCTTAAGGGCACACTCCACCAGGGCAGTGGCAACCTCAAGGGCGGCATATTGTAGAGTCTCGGCGGAGACAATTTGCAGAGCGGCTATCTGGTCTTCCAGGAACCTTTATGTCTCATTTTAAGGTGGATTCCGCTCGCTTATCCACAGTGGATTTCGGAAGATCCGTTATCCAGGCCAATTCTTCTATTCTTTGTTAATAAACTTAGTTTGCAATCCCACCCAGTTTTGCGAGTTATTCCCCAAAATGTATGCTGCCATGATGAGACAGGAAAACGGAAAATTGTATACTCACCTTTCCCTAATTTTCCTTTCCTGTCGCATCTTCATGGCAGCATACAATCTCCCACCCTTCCGAGGTGATATATACAGAGAATACTGGGGCGGGGGCCCTCTCTACAATTTATAGCTATGTGGTCCTATCAGGTTGTGGGGCCGAGTCACAACCCAAAGTGTATGCTGCCATGAAGATGCGACAGGAAAGGAAAATTACGGATAGGTGAGTATACAATTTTCCGTTTTTCTTGTTCTTGTTTTATTTATTTTTTTCTCTCTTTTTTTGTTTTCTTTCCTCCCCCCCCCCATCCCTTTTCCCTCTTGGATCACTTCTTCAAAAAAAAAAAACTTTGAAGTGGCTCTGCAATTGTATCACCGCCTGTGACATACAGTACATCTACTACGGAATATAAATCGAATATGGCAGTTTTAATCTGTAATGGTTTCTAAGGTATTGAACTGAGCAGACTCACTGAATATATAACTTAGTTTGCTTTATCTTTTATTTTGTCCTATTTGGGTATATAATGCATTAATGGGCAATCAAATTGTAAACATTTGTAATCTATAGTATATTTGGATAAATGGGCATTTTTGTGTATTAAGGAATGCGATTATTTTGTATTATTTTAATATAATTTGTCGCTTTAAATAAAGAATTAAAAAAAGACAAAAAAAAAAGAATAAACTAATTCAGGAAGATGATATAAACTAACTGAAGAGCAGGAGACACTTGGATGCAGTGAGTTTATTGCCCTGATTAAACCGCCTACTAAATTCCACTTCTTGAATTAAAATGTGTCCTTTCCTGCAGAAATAAACACAGCATGGTTTGGTCAGTCTGGGATACAAAACATGTAAATAAATTCAAGCTGGTACCTGTAATCCAGCCTCAGATGCCCTTTCACTGTCCGGAAACAAACGAACGCAGTAAACCGTAACATGCCAATGAGCCAAGTCAGCACTTTTCTGAAAGGGTGCCAGGCACTCACTGAGCTCAGATTCAGTACCGAATGGATTCCACCTCCTTTCATAACACTTAACATATTGACGTGTTACCAGCTTCTAGAACAAGGCCGTGTGTTATTTCCTTTTTACAGACTTTCTGAAGCACGCTGCGTACTCTATTAACTTGTTCAAAATAGGGCCACAGTCGCAAGATAAACTGTCAGAAATCTTGGCTAGGAGGAGAGCTCTATAGCAAAAATTACACAGCACTTCTCTTAAAATATTTGCTTTAATTGCAGTTTCAAATAGCTGTCCAATAGTTAACACAGCAGTTCAGCAGTAGGAGCCTAAAGCGACTGTATAAGAGCATGGATATAAGGAACGTTAACCTACAGCCATGTAATCATGATGCCTGAACCTCGCAGATTGTTTACTAATGTACAACACCAGTGGCAGAGTCAAGCTGGAGAGCCTTCCACTTACCTCAGTGGAATTGATCCCATGCTGCAGGGCCGTCTTTAAAGCGGAGGTTTGCTGAAAAAAAATATTAAAAGCCAGCAGCTACAAATACTGCAGCTGCTGACTTTTAATACATGGACACTTACCTGTCCAGGGAGCCCGCGATGTCGGCAGCCGAAGCCGATCCGTCCTCGGTAAGGGAATATGGAAGTGAAGCCGTGCGGCTTCACTTCCTGGTTCCCTACTGCGCATGCGCGAGTGGCGCTGCGCATCCTCTCGGGTCCCTGCTGTGTTCTGTGTCTCACAGAACACAGTGGTGGAGGAGAGCGTAGGCGCCAGAAGTGTCGTAGGTCACCGCAAGCCCCACGGTGATCTATGCCAGGAAGTGGGAGCAAATACCTGTATTAGACAGGTATCTGCTCCCTCCTCCCCCCTGAAAGGTGCCAAATGTGACACTGGAGGGGGGGAGGATTCCAAAAAGTGGAAGTTCCATTTTTGGGTGGAACTCCACTTTAATCCTGATTGGACCCTGGGAAAACATTTTCTTGGCCCCCCACCCACCTCCACCCCTTTCATGCAATTTTGCTCTCCACCTGCTCTGAGACATACAATAAATAGTAGCAAGACTCAAAATCAGTTTAGTAAATCAAATCAGGCAGCGATTGCGATTGGTTGCCAGAGCTTACAGTGTATCATTACCGCTCACTGACTGGCTGCTAGAGGTTACAGCACACATTACAGCTCACTGATTATTTGCTAGAGGTTACAGTACATGACTTCTGCTTGTTGATTGGTTGATAGAGATTACTGTACATCAATACCGCTCACTGATTGGTTGCTAGAGGTTGCTGGACATCCTTACCACTCACTAATTGGTTGCTAGAGGTTACTGCACATATTACTGCTCACTGATTGGTTGCTAGAGGTTATTGCATATCCTTACCCCTCAATGATTGGTTTCAAGAGGTTAGTGAACATCATTACTGCTCACTTATTGGTTGCTAAAGGTTACAGCACATCATCTCCTCACTACCTGCACACCATGGACTGGGAAGGTGAGGGGACCCATCAATAGACAGAAAACTCTTAGGGATTCTAGGACTCCTTGGATCAGTGGCAATGCTGGGGGAGGGGGGTGTGATCAGTGGCAATACTGGGGGGTTGATGGGATCAGTGGCAGTGGTGAGGGGATGGGATTAGTTACGAGGCAGAGTACTGTGACAAATTCTGAATCATGTAGAGCAAAGCTGGGAATCTTTGGCAAGTATATAGTGGGGGATTCTACAATGACCACCAATGTGAGGGGGGATTTACATTGACCACCAATGTGAGGGGCAGGGGCGTTGCTAGGTGGCAAAAAGACCAGGGGCTTCAGCCCGAAGTCCAAGGCCGGAAAGGGGGGGTACACGTGATGCAGGCCTTTTTTTTGGCTGGACCGTGACCTACCTGACCTACATACACTGCCCTACCTACACTGACGGTAGTGACCTACCTACACTGACCTACCTACACTGATGGTAGTGACCTACCTACACTGACCTACATACACTGACCTACCTACACTAATGGTGGTGACCTACCTACACTGACCTACCTACACTGACCTACCTACACTGACCTACATACACTGATGGTAGTGACCTACCTACACTGACCTACCTACACTGACCTACATACACTGACCTACCTACACTGACCTACCTACACTGACCTACCTACACTGACCTACATACACTGACCTACCTACACTGACCTACCTACACTGACCTACATACACTGACCTACCTACACTGACCTACATACACTGACCTACATACACTGACCTATCTAAAAATTCCTAAGCTGACTGGGAATGTTTTACCACAGCCATAATATGAGCCAGTCCCTTGTGGTTCTTCCTGCAAGCGCACATTGCTAGAATCCATTTCAGCTACTACTTCCACCATGATCAGCCGATGCCATAACAAAATGGAAGCAGTCCATCGCTGCACAAAGCTGCCTCACACCTGCTGAATAGAAACAGTGCTGCTGCCTCAAACATTCCAAGTATTAATTCATATTAAAAAAACAGCCCGTACACTGGCATACACTGACCTACCTACACTGATATTTCCATACACTGTCTGACCTACCTCAGCTGTGGTGTGCAGTGTCACAGCAGCCAGGCAGTCAGAGGAGGAGGACCCGAGCGCAGAGCGGGGATGTGGCGCGACGGCCGCATTGTAATTCCCGCCTTCTGGAGCCTGCAGCGCCTATGATGGCTGTCACACGTCCCGCGGTCCCATCATTGGACCAGGGGGACGTCCATCATAGGCGTTGCAGGCTCCAGAAGGCGGGACCTGCTATGGCACTCGGCCAAACTCGACGGCGCTCGGGATCAGATCGGTCCCGGCGCTCGCCGCTCGGGGCTTTCAATTGTGAGCTGCATGCCTGAGGCTCGGGGCTTTTCGGGGGCACATTCGGGGCTTCAGCCACGTCTAGCCACCCCCTCCCGACGCCCCTGGTGAGGGGTGGTTTACACTGACCACCAATGTGAGGGGGAATTTGCACTAACCACCATGTAACAGTAGATTTTATGCCACCCACCAATATAAAGAGGGATTTCTACACTGACCCAATGTAATAGGAGCTTTTGCACCAACCATCAGTGTAAGGGGGAATATACAATGACCTCCATGTAAGGGGGAATTTACACTGACAACCATTGTGGAGGAAATTTCTACTGACCACCAATGTAAAGTGACCCTTCTACACCGACAACCCATGTTAGGGGGGATTTACACTGACCACCAATGTAAAGGGGGATTAACACTGGCCACCAGTGTAAGGGCAATTCTGCACTTACCACCAAGGGAAATGTACACTGATCATGTAGTAAAGAATTTACACTGACAACCAATGTAATGGGGGATTTTACATCAACAAGGAATAAAGGGGGATTTCTACACTGGTCACCAATGTAATGTGGGATTTACACTCACCACCAATTTAAAGAGGGGTTCTACGTGGACCACCAATGTAAGGGAGGATTTAAAACCACAAGGGGGAATTTGACCACAAATGCAATTTTGGATTTTTTTTACCAATTACCAATATAAAGTGGAGTTTCTACACTGGCCACCAATGTAATGGGGATTTACACTGATCACTAATGTAATAGGAGCATTCACAGTAACCATCAATGTGAGGAGGGATTTATACTGGCCACCAATGTAAGGGGGCCTTTACACTGGCCCCTAGTGTGAATGAAAGAATTGTACACCAAGCCCCAATGTAATGAGAAGATTTACACTGACCACCAATGTAACTGAGACATTTAGCCTGTGATTACATCCGTGTGTGTCAGGAATGCATACAAAATTGCTTTCCTGACACCACAGAAATGTGCCGCCCTTTAGCATATACACAGCAGTGCCAGTAATTGTTAATGACACAATTTGCATATTAATGCAGGTTATTAACATGCAAACACAGGGTCTGCAGGTAAGTCATCTGTACATGGCAACAGGGCAGAGCTGGGGAGCATTAGTAACGGAACTTCACACTGAGATATTGGAACTGTCAGGGCTGGGCTCAGCCCTTCCTTCTCAAAGCTGACCACTCATCTGTCAGCTAATTGCCAGTTCCTTTCTATCCACAGTGACTCACCTGTTGATGATATCCTGCTCGTCATTCCTGCCTACTTAAGACATCCAGCCCAGATGATCTCTGTTTTCGCCTTGGTCACGTCTCTAGAGATGCTCTCCTGTTAAAGACTTGCTTGGCTGACATTCCTTCTGGTTCCAGATCCTGCTTGCTGTTCTACTACGCTCATCTCTGGCTTCCTGATGTTTTGGCTTGTCTGACTATCCGATCCGGTTCCTGAACTCTAGCTATGTTTTGACTACGTTTACTCTGTTTACCTTTTTTATTATTATTATTAAACAAGTGTGATTTAACTGTACTTCTGTCTCAGTCTGATTCATGGTTTCTGACAGGGACACAGCACGGGACTAAAACTTCAAGAGACAAGGCAATTTAAACTGGGATAGTTGGCAAGTATGAGGCAGCTGCTTCGGGCCCCACAACAATGATGGGGCCCAGGGCAGCTGCCCATTTTGCCCTGCGTTAAAGACCTGCCTTGCTGGCCCAGAATGCAGTTAAATCGCACTCTTTAGCAACAGGGCAGCGATGACATTTCACTGGCCATTCTAGTGACAAAGCGAGTACAAAGAGTTAGACAAGAAGTTTCTGATACTGTGGTGATTTGTCACCATCCCCAATCGGCAATCTCTCAGTGTTTTTTGTTTGGGTTGCACGGAAAAAAAAACTACCGTTGTGTACTAGGCTTAAAGTGATACTAAACAGAGGAGTGTTAATTGCCATAATTCATTCACATAAACCATATATAACATGCCACTGTTTTTTTTTTCTTTTTTTTTAATCCTCTAAGTACATTATTCCTTCAGCACTGTTGTGTGGTCACATGATGTTTCCCTGTTCTTTGGCATCTGCAGGGATCCTTGGGAGAGGCTTCTGTTACTTTGCTGATTTATGCTCTCTACAGAGTCTGTATCTGACCAGACCTCAGTGGCGTATCATCCATGGGTGCAGGGTGTTTACTGCACATGGACCCTGGGGGGGGGGGCACTGTGACCCACACTGCACACATGAATGATCCACTGGTTGACAGTCGGGGAGGATCGGTGCGGCGGGAGCGACAGCTGCAAGTACCAATCTCCCTGTATAGACTTCAGTGAAGGAGCTGACAGCTGCTTCTCCTCCTCTCCCTCCAGTGGCTGTTAGCTGAAATGCCATACAGGGAGACTGGTGCTTGCAGCTGTCCCTCCTGCTGCACCGATCATCCCGACTGTTCCCCGTGTCCTCCTACTCCTCCGCCCCCCTCTGTGTCCTCCTTCGGCCCCGTGTAGTGCTCCTGGGGCAGCTGAAAAAAACACCCAACTACTCCTAATTGTCCATTTACCAGCAGCAGTGTTTATGAGGCCTTACCTGCACATACTACCTACGTCCATACACTCCGCACCCCTCTCCTGCACATACTACCCACCTCCTTACACTCTGCACTGTACATTTCCTATTTAACATTACCACATTTTGCACTGCATGTAACTTATCTCAGACTCTATTAAACCACACCCCATTTAAGCCACGCCAAATATTTGGTGCAATTTAAGCCACGCCCACATTAAGGCTGCGGCGCGCTATGCGTGCGGCATGTTTTTTTTTTTTTAAGGGCGAGGGCCCACTTTTTATCTTGCACATGGGCCCACTGATTTCATGATACGCCCCTGCCAGACCTGACTGGTGCTGTGCCAGTCACATGACTAAAAAATAGTGTTTCAGAAGAGCAATTCAAATTAGATTATAAATATCAAATAATTGTTTTTCAGCTTCCTATAAATCTTTATTGAACAAGAAGTGTGCATTTTTTGTGCATTAATATGGTACAGGCAGAGTAAAAGATGACTTTTACACGCAAAGACTCTTTTGCCAGCACTCGACTCCCTCCCCATCAGCAGAGCAGCGCAGGGAAGTGTCAGTGAGACACTAATGTATTCCAATTTCAGAATTCCCCACACCACACCTGCACTGAAGGGGGGCACTGTGCCCCCACACATTGTAAAAGATGGGAAACATTGTTTGGTTCTCTAACTTTGCTGTAGCTGCAATTGTCAGCTTTTGTGATGGGTAAAAGATTGGGTGCAGTTCTGCTAGGAAGGGGGGGGGTCCCTGTGTCTAGGAAGCGGAGGACTGTCTTGGCCACTGCTAAAGCTCTTGGGAACTTTGTTGAAATTATTCCTGAACCTTTGCGTCACTTACTACTGAACCACTGCACTCCGTGTCCATTTAAGCCACAGCCAGTATTCAGCGCAATGAAAATCACACACAACTTTTTCTGTGGTGCACTTTTTTTCAGCTGCGGGGGCCCAACTTATGATCCTGCACACAGGTCCACTGCTTTCAGAAAATGCCTCTGACCTGAGCTCATCTTTGCACATCCATTCCAGATGCTTGTATGTGACATCACAAACATCCCATACATCACATACATCACATACAAGCACGTGGACTGGATGTGAGAGGTGGATCAGTAGGATGAGTGTGCCAGGACAGGTATATGTGTTTCATCTCTGTTTCCTTTCACCACTCTGCATATCACACATATCATAGATGAGAGGAGGGTACAGCGGTGGAGCAGATGAGAAGGAGGATACAGCGGTGGGGGAAAATGAGCAGGAGGGGTTCAGAGGTGGGGCAGATAAGCTGGAGGGTACAATGGTGGGGCAGATGTGCAGGGAGGTACAGTGGTTGAAGAGATCAGAAGGGGGTTCAGCAGTGGGGCAGGAGAGCAGGGGGGTACAGTGTTGGGCCAGATGAGCAGGGGGGTTCAGTGTTGGGCCAGATGAGCATGCAGGGTTCAGTGTTGGGCCAGATGAGCAGGGGGGTTCAGTGTTGGGCCAGATGAGCATGTGGGGTTCAGTGTTGGGCCAGATGAGCAGGGGGGTTCAGTGTTGGGCCAGATGAGCAGGGTGGTTCAGTGTTGAGCCAGATGAGCAGGGGGGTTCAGTGTTGGGCCAGATGAGCAGGGAGGTTCAGTCTTGGGCCAGATGAGCGGGGGTTCAGTGTTGGGCCAGATGAGCAGGGGGGTTCAGTGTTGGGCCAAATGAGCAGGGGGGTTCACTGTTGGGCCAGATGAGCAGGGGGGTTCAGTGTTAGGCCAGATGAGCAGGGAGGTTCAGTGTTGGGCCAGATGAGCGGGGGTTCAGTGTTGGGCCAGATGAGCAGGGGGGTTTACTATTGGGCCAGATGAGCAGGGGGGTTCAGTGTTGGGTCAGATGAGCAGGGGGGTTTAGTGTTTGGACAGATGAGAAGGGGGTTCAGTGGTGGGACAGAAAAGCAAGGGGGTAGAGTAGTGGGTCAGATGTGAAAAGAGGTGTATTGGTGGAACAGATGAGCAGGGGGTTACAGTGGTGGAACAGGAGAGCAGGGGGGTACAAAGGTGAGACAGATGTGCAGGAGGTACATTGGTGGGGCAGATGAGAAAGCGGGTTACAGTGGTGGGGCAGATGAGCAGATGGGTTCAGTGTTAGGACAGATGAGAAGGTGATTCAGTAGTGAGACAGAAGAGCATGGGGATATGGCGGTGGAGCAGATGTGCAGGGAAGTACAGTGGTGGGGCAGATGAAAAAAGGGGGTACATTGATGGGGCAGATGAGCAGGGGGGTACAGTGGTGGGGCAGATGTGCAGGAGGTACAGTGGTGGAAGGGATGAGATGGGGGTTCAGTGGGGGTTTAATGACACGTTAAGAATAGAGTAACTACAGTAGCCATAATGATTTGCCTGAGTTGATGGGCTTGCGTCAAGTGAGTTTTGCATTTCCATACAAGTCTATGGCAATGTAAAACCTGCTTGAAGCAGGATAAATGAAGGCCAGGAGGAGGTCAACTGTAAATCAACTGCTCCTGTCAATGAATTCTGAAACATCTCAAAAGCATCTCAAACTGATGTAAAAAAACCGACAGAAGCCCAAAGCCTGATCCTTGCAGGCGACTCCTCTCTGCTCCAAACAGCAGGAGATCTATATAGAGATACCCTGCTCAATTAAAGCCCAACAAAATCAATGTCACCTTTGTGATATCTGTGTCAGTTCTTTATTTCTTCCAGCTTGTGACAAAAAGCAAACACGCCCATGTTAGGTCTATAGACAATTTGATTTAAACAGGTGTTCATCAGTTTACATCCTTTTACCTCTGATCCGTTATGTTTAGATTCTAAAAACCAGAAAAGACACAAAGTGGTAATTGGATGTTTACTGACACAAGCCCATTTACATCTGCATGCCCAAATACTTGCATTGAGTTTCTGAACAAATCTGCGCAACAAAAATTGACGGATCTGATCGGATCGGACCCCTTGTATAAAAGAACCCTAATTCAGTTGGTAATCCTTTAGACAAGTTAATAAAATGGAAATGTGGGAGCTCTGCATGTAGCTCCCACTGGGAAAATAACATTGAGACTTTGGTGTCTATAAAGCAAAAAAAAAAAAAGGAAATTTAAAACAAGACTAAATGTTTTAAATTTCTGGATGACACCTTTACTTTGTTGTGGCTTTTTCCTTTTATATAACTTTTACAAACCAGCTCTTCAATCATGTAACTAATTTAGTAAATACTGAAGAATTTTGCTCAAGTGGCATTTTTAGGATTTTTTTTTAAATGTTATTTTACTATATGGAAACTTTTTTTTAATTAATATTTTTAATATCTCCATGCAAATCAAATTGTATATTCTAACGAGCAGGTCCCTCTGATTAATTTCCCTTGTATTGAATCAAATTGTAATTGTATTGTCTGCCTTCATTTTGTAAACACTGCATAAACTGTTGCCGCTATATTATTATTATTATTATTATACAGGTTTTATATAGCGCCAACAGTTTGCGCAGCGCTTTACAACATGAGGGCAGACATTACAGTTACATTACAATTTGGTACAAGAGGAATCAGAGGGCCCTGCTTGTTAGAGCTTACAATCTAAAAAGGAAGTGTCAATTGATACAAAAGGTAATAGCTGTGGGGGGGATGAGCTGATGGAGGTATTAAAACAGTGTTAGTTAGAAGCAGGCTAGGCTTCTTTGAAGAGAAGGGTTTTCAGGGATCGCCTAAAGATGGATAGATTAGGGGACAGTCAGACAGATTGGGGTAGGGAGTTCCAAAGGATGGGAGAAGCTCTGGAGAAATCCTGGAGGTGAGCATGGGAGGAGGTGACAAGGGAGCTAGAGAGCAGGAGGTCTTGGGATGACCAAAGAGAGCGGCTTGGTTGGTATTTTGGGACTAGGTTAGTGATGTAGTTGGGGGCAGAGTTATGGATGGCTTTGTAAATTATTGTTAGTACTTTGAATTTTATTCGTTGGGTGCGTGGAAGCCAGTGGAGGGATTGGCAGAGAGGGGTGGAGGACACTGAAAGGTTGGTAAGGTGGATGAGTTTTGCAGCGGCATTCATTACGGGCTGAAGGGGGGATAGTCTATGTAAAGGTAATCCAATCAGGAGGGAGTTGCAGTAGTCGAGGCGAGAGATGACCAGGGAGTGAATTAGAAGCTTGGTGGTGTCATTAGTTAAAAAAGGGCGCATTCTGGAAATGTTGCGGAGGCTATGGCGGCATGATTTGGACAGGGATTGTATGTGGGCCTGAAAGGACATTTCAGAGTCTAAGGTTACCCCTAGCACCCTGGAATATGGGGACGGACTGATAGATGCGCCATTGATCTTGACAGAGAAGTTAAGGGAAGGGGCACGTGGGGGAGGAAATATTAAGAGCTTGGTTTTAGATAGATTAAGTTTGAGGAAGTGGTTTGACATCCAGGCCGATATGTCTGCTAGTAGATCAGTGATGCGTGAGGAGATTGATGGGGTGAGCTGAGAGGCAGAGAGATAGATTTGGGTGTCATCAGCATATAAATGGTAGTGAAACCCATAGGAGGCTATCAGCTGACCCAGGGAGGACATGTAGATTGAGAATAGTAGAGATCCAAGGACAGAAGCTTGGGGGACCCCAATGGTAAGAGGAGTGGGAGAAGAGGAAGCGGAGTTGTAAGTGACACTGAAGGTGGGATGAGATAGGTAAGATTCGAACCAACGGAAAGTGCAGCCATGGAGACCAAGCAAATTGAGTTTTTTGAGGAGGAGGGGGTGGTCAACTGTATCAAAGGCAGCAGAAAGGTCCAAGAGTAAGAGTATGGAATAATGACCGTTGGTTTTGGCTGATAGTAAGTCGTTTGTGAGTTTTAGGAGGGCAGTTTCTGTGGAATGCTGTGGGCGAAATCCAGACTGAAGGGGATCAAGAAGGTTATTCTCAATGAGGTGGTCGCTCAGTCGGTTGTAGACTAAACGTTCAAGGAGTTTGGAGGCAAAAGGGAGTAAAGAGATGGGTCTTAGGTTGTTAAGATTGGTGGGGTCTGAGACCTTTTTTGGTATGGGAGTGACTAGCGCATGTTTTAGAGGGTTTAGAAAGATATAAAAAGTATGAGATATAAATCCTGAATCGTAATATTAATAACTTATATCTATGGCCAAAGTTTAATAGATTCTTTATCTTAAATAAATAAAAAAACAGGACATTTAGGACATTCGTCTGTGTCCATACGTTAAAAAAACATGATTTTTACTGGATGAAAATGCATTTCAAGCACAGATTCTATTTTTTCCTGTGGCTGGTTCACAATTTATGTGTTGCAGTTTAGTGCATTACTAAATTCGTTCTATCACACACATGCACTGGTGTGAATGGGTCTTATAGCCCTATCCTAATTTTATTAAATTCCATTCCAGCTGTATTTTCTGGCACCCTTATTTAGGCACATGATAGGGTTATGAAGAGTCCTGCCCTCCTAGTTGGCCTATAAAATTATTTTTATCTTTCATTCAGCATTCCATTTTAATTTGTCCCCGGGGCTGTTCAATACCGTTCTAATGGCATTTTTTTGGCATATTATTTTCTATAGCTTCATGTCCCGAACCCAGGTTTATCCTCTCCTGAATATCAAGCTAGCTGAGATCCCAATGTCAAATGAATTCTCACTTTTTTGGTGAATCACGGATTTTCATGAATTGCATGATTCTCCACAGATTGCACAAATCTGTTTACAAAATAGAAACTAAGCCATAAATTTGAAATTTTACAGAATTGAACAGATTTTCTTTTTTCGTAAACCTGTTATTTATACATTGTATAGATTATGCTGCTTCAGGTTAGTGTGCTATTTATTATTTATAAATTACAAAGCAGTGATGTTTTACAAGTTCCTATCTGAATACATCTGAGTAAAATAATGCATTTGGGTGGCAAAAATATGAATGCAATCTATACACTGGAGGGAGAACCTCTGGGGGAATCTAGGATGGAAAAGGACCTGGGGGTCCTAGTAGATGATAGGCTCAGCAATGGCATGCAGTGCCAAGGTGCTGCTAACAAAGCAAACAGAATATTGGCATGCATTAAAAAGGGGATCAACTCCAGAGATAAAACAATAATTCTCCCACTCTACAAGACTCTGGTCCGGCCGCACCTGGAGTATGCTGTCCAGTTCTGGGCACCAGTCCTCAGGAAGGATGTTCTGGAAATGGAGCGAGTACAAAGAAGGGCAACAAAGCTAATAAAGGGTCTGGAGGATCTTAGTTATGAGGAAAGGTTGCGAGCACTGAACTTATTCTCTCTGGAGTAGAGACGCTTGAGAGGGGATATGATTTCAATATACAAATACCGTACTGGTGACTCCACAATAGGGATAAAACTTTTTCGCAGAAGAGAGTTTAACAAGACTCGTGGCCACTCATTAACATTAGAAGAAAAGAGGTTTAACCTTAAACTACGTAGAGGGTTCTTTACTGTAAGAGCGGCAAGGATGTGGAATTCCCTTCCACAGGCGGTGGTCTCAGTGGGGAGCATTGATAGCTTCAAGAAACTATTAGATAAGCACCTGAATGACCGCAACATACAGGGATATATAATGTAATACTGACACATAATCACACACATAGGTTGGACTTGATGAACTTGTGTCTTTTTTCAACCTCACCTACTATGTGACTATATGTAACTATGTAACTATGAATACCTGTCACTTACTCTTGTAATAAATTCTGTAGAGGCTCCAAATTCGAAAAGGAACTTCACTATATCATCGTGACCTTGCTGAGCAGCAAAAAACAAGGCAGTAGCACCACTCTGAAAGAGAAAACCAAGATAACAGATTTGAAGGTTGGTGACAACTGTGAAGGAAATAAAATAAATAGGATTTAGCCTTCTTAAACCTGAAAATCATTTTTTCTATCCTGTAGCAAGTCTTCATCCTTTACCTTTAATGTCTCATTTCTAAATCAGATTCTATGGACTGTGGTGGTGGGACAATTCTAAAATTGCTATGATAATGACACTTCTGCTGTCACCATGTCTCATGTGCCCTGGAGGAAGATACGTTCCCTGAGATCAGCACTTCTAGAGACAGAATGACAGCATAGTACCTTTCTGTGCCATAGTAAAATCATGACACCTCCTGGTGGCATGTGACTACAAGAAATGTTACCAACTTAAGGCCCTACTTTGATCGTTCCTCCTATGCTTATCTTTTGGAGCAGATTCTGGTGTTTTGACTTACAACAGAGTTAAAAAAATAAAATTCTTCCCATTGACCAAAACTTACTATTGAGCTGACTGTCTAAAAACATAACATTTAAAGCACTAGCACCTTTCAACCACCAGACAACACAGCAAAGTGTGCCAGAACTAATTCCTAATAAAATGTGCAGTGCAGCACTGTTACAAATTTCATTGATACAGGTTTCTTTTTAGCTGCATATTCAGGAAAAATCAATGGGTAGAACACAGTTAAAATAACTTAAAGCCCCACTGAGATTTGGTTTAAAAAAAAAAGAAAAGAACATGCATTCAGGGTATAGTAAAATGGAAAATTTTAAATGTTTCATGGGTGAAATATGTTTCAATTCAGCTCAGTAGATATGTCAGTACCTAAACATTAGGCTGCAGGGAAGGGCCTCTCCTTTCTGTGTAGAGGCAGGGGTCTCTCTAATGGTCCGGCACTCCCTCAACTACAGCTCTGCAATCAGCAGGGTGTGTGACCTTTGCATTCACAATTACAAATGACATCATGCACGGCCCTTAAAGCTGAACTCCAGGCAGGCTACTAAATACTCAGTTAAGACACATAAATAGGAGCTGTTTTACCTGCCAACGATAGTAATTCTATCCACCTATTCTTGTAGTTTCCTATGTTATTATTAATCATATATTAAAGCACACGCGCAGGCTGGTGACCTAATATTTTCTACTGGAGTTAAAGCGTTTGTTACCCCAACGCTTAATATTCCTGATATGTGCCTGCTGTACCATGTACTTGTATAAAAAAGTATCCTGTTCTCTTTGTATTGCTTCCTTTATGAGAAATCCCTGGTTTCCTGCTAGTCCCCTTGCTTTCTTATTAGAAACTGACCACACTAGGCAGGAAAGCACAGTGTGGTCAGTTCTCTAGCTATGCTGGGAACTCAGTGTACTCTCCTCCAATGATCAGACTTGCCCTGACACGCCCCTGCTGCACAGCCATTCACTGACAAGCTTAGGGTGCTTCTACTTTTCCTCCCCCCAGATCTTTTGCAGCTGAGAACAGAGGGAATGTGATCAAAACAAGGGAAAAAAAGGTATTTAGCATGTTTTTCTTTATATCTATACAAAAATTGTTTTGCCTTTTATTTATATTTTGAACTGAATGGGTTGTTTTACAAGGTGTTCGTTTACAATCACTTTAAGCAATACAGCCAGACCAACTCTCTGACCTCAGCCTGTATTTGGACAATCAAGGAGCATCAGCACACTGATAAGGTCCTCCCTGTGCTCATGCTTCTCTTTCCTCCTCTCAGCATGGTCCTTGTTATCACATGTGCTTAGAAGTGGCTGATGCCAAGTCAAGTGTAGGTGCATACAGTCATTCCATTTAAAAATACATTTAATGATTTATAATAACTGCAATAATTAATTGTTTTATACGGTATATGCCAGTAATTTAGCTTTGAGAGCAAAATCTAACATAGAGAATAGATACAATACCTCTCTCTGGAGATTTATGTCAGCTCCGTGTAATACCAGTTCCCGTACACACTGGGTATGTCCTCCAAAGGATGCCACCATCAATGCTGTAGTTCCGGCCTGCCAAAAGAAAGATTTCTGATGGTCAGAATAAAGCATGATGACTGCAATAAAGAACTGAATGCATTTCATCTTTTATAAAAAATAAACATATTCACATTCTACAGGGGTATACATGAATGAGCTTATAGCAAAATAATAATGAGACCTTCTTGTATCCAAAAAACACAATCTTCATTTTACTACTGTAGCGCCACCACCCCCAAGGAGCTGCTTTAATATGATCAGTAATTACTCTGCCTTACAACCCCAGTAACAGCCCCAGCCCCTCTGGCATACCTGGCAAAAGTGTAAGTGCAAGGGCCAATGAAAAACACACACGTTATGATAAAACACAGAAATTGTCTTTACTGCAATATTTCTGTGGAATAGTAACAGACAGTAGCAATATGTGAACCAAGCCTAATAACTGAAATCAAGAGCAATTTAACTCATTATAGTCATCCTGCTTTCAGGGGATTCCACAACTGCGAATAACCCCAAGAGCAGAGGCAAACACTTTAATAGCCACAAATCACAAATAGCAACTTTATACCGGATTGGTTATCACTTTACTTGAATTGACTCTATGGGGGTTATTTACTAAAGGCAAATCTACTTTACACTACAAGTGTAAACTACAAGTGCACTTGAAATTGCACTGAAAGTGCACTTGGAAGTGCAGTTGCTGTAGACCTAAGGGGGACATGCAAGGAAAATAAAAAACAGCATTTTAGCTTGCACATGATTGGATGATAAAATCAGCAGAGCTTCCCCTCATTTCAGATCTACCCCTCAGATTTACAGCGACTGCACTTCCAAGTGCACTTTCAGTGCAATTTCAAGTGCACTTTGCATTTGTAGTGCAAAGTGGATTCGCCTTTTGTAAATAACCTCCAATGGGTCCAGGCAGGAGGAGAGCAGAAAGAATGATCCTCTCTTATGTCAGACTTCTCTCTTCTGTTCCCTGACACCATAGGCACAACTATAAACACTGTACCTCATTCAGTGTTCAGTGGCTTAACTCCCAAGTCAGACTACCCCCGCTTGCACAGTAAATATACAGAGCCCTGGGTATGTGTGTGCATGCCCATATGGCACCAGTAACTTCAGTCCTTTGGAAGAAGAATGAGGCCTTGTATCTTCGGCTAGCCACTTTAGTTGGCGCACTTAGAACTCCTGCTTGGTAAAGGGTAACTGCAGTATACTGACAGTAACACTGTGACCATTTAACAGGGCGTCAATGAAACCCAGGTTCTGGAAAGTGTGGGCAAAAGTAAAGTAACGTTGTCTGCATGCACTGTTCTTGTTTCCTGCAAATGGGCAAGTGCCCTCTCACCAGTCCTGCAGTCAAGGCCCAAACGAACATCCTGGAACAGGCAGGCTCTTCAGGTAACCCAACTGGTCACCTCACACTTGCACTCATGTTGAGTGCTCCCACAGCAAGCAGCTTGCTATGAGGGCACCCGAGCCGAGCTGCAGCTCCGTGTATCCATTCAGACACAAAGCTGTGGTTTGGCCCCGCCCCTCTCCTGATTGGCTAACTGAGTTTCATTAACAACAGCGGGAGCCAATGGCACTGCTGCTGTGTCTCGGCCAATCAGGAGGAAGAGTCCCAGACAGCTGAGGACATTGCTGGATAGAGATGGGGCTCAAGAAAGTATTAGGGGGGCTGAGGGGGGCTGCTGCACAAAAAAGCTATTTCTCTTAATGCATAGAATGCATTAAGATAAAAAACCTTACGACTTTACAACCACTTTAATTGAACAAGCTGATTCCAGATTCTGAGTACTCCAATCCCTTTTGTATTGAACCTCATCCCAGGCACATGTGCTGCAGAGATGATTACACTTATCTACAGAGCCACCAGTGCCAGGCAGGATATACATAGCACTCAGTATCCTACGTAGCTCTTTATGACATTTTTGGGTCAAATACTTTCATTTGGATATACAGTATTCACCAACAGCTTAAAGGATGTAAATCCAGTTTGCATGCACCAAATGCCCTTACAAACTCGGATATTACGCTGAAAAAGTAGCGACTTCATCACTGCGTTGTACACACCTGTACACAAAGCAGAGCTATAGGAGGGGCCCAGCAGGCTCCACCCACCACAGGCTGTCTTTAGAAAACTACAGGAAGGATGGAGACAAGACCAGTCGGAGAGCAGCAGTGACTGGTCATTATTATAGGAAGTTCCTGCACAAAAGAAACATTTCACTGCACTACTGCTGCATAGAACCAAAATAAATGCACAAAGCATACCAAGGTTCAAGTAAGGCCCCTTTCACACAGGCCATCCAATCGGGTCCGCCTGTCCGTTTTTTAGGGGGGCCCTCCATTCTCCTCTATGAGCAGTGGATAGAGTGGAGGTTGATTATAACACCTGTCAGCTTTTTATTGCTGTCTGTGCCCCAGTTAAGGAGATCCACCTTCTTTATTTGTCTTGTTTACTGTCATCACTGATAGTGAGAGTGAAAGAAAATCACACATTTTGGGTGGTCACCAAAAGGGGAAACCTTCTAATGGGAAGATTCATTCTTGTGACCCTGGTAGCAACCAGGGACTCCCTCACTTTTGAATGATTTCCTCTCACTACATGTTTTGGCTATAGGGACAAAACCTGAAGGTAAATCTCCCCAATGGGACAATGATGGCAAAAAAAAAAAAAAGACAAAAACTGACAAGGGTTACAACCCTATCCACCCTTACCCTATCCAAAATGAAAAAAAAGTTATGCCTTTAGTTCTAATTTAAAGCTGAACTTAAAGTGGAAGTCCCGCAAAAATTTTTTTTTAAAGTCAGCAGCTACAAATACTGCAGCTGCTGACTTTTAAAATAAGGACACTTACCTGTCCAGGGCGCCCCTCGGTCCTCGGATGCTGCCGCCGCCATCTTCGGTAAGGGAATCAGGAAATGAAGCCTTGCGGCTTCACTTCCCGGTTCCCTACTGTGCATGCATGAGTCGCACTGCGCAATCCGAATGGTCCCTGTTGTCTCTGGGACCCGTGTGTGTCCCAGCAGACAGCACGGGGGGAGGAGGGGGCGGGAAGAGGCATAGACTCTATGGGGAGTCTATGGCCGGAAGTGGGTGAAAATACCTGTCTTAGACAGGTATCTGCACCCCCATCCCCCCTGACAGGTGCCAAATGTGACACCGGAGAGGGGGAGGGTTCCGAAAAGCGGAGGTTCAATTTTTGTGTGAACCTCCGCTTTAACTGTATCTGAGCACCACAAAGCGAAAATGCTATTTCGTTCATTTTTAATATTCATAGCAAACCCACCCATCCATTCATATCTCCATTGTTTTATTTGGTTGAGAAATTACTGTGAAAAAACACCCCCTAGCATTTCTAGCTGTGGCCATCTTGAGTAAGGGCAGATGATTCATGTAGCATTTACATCATGGAATCCATCTGCCCTTAGCTCAGGCATGCATGCAGGAGGGTGTGCTTACAGTAGCTGAGAAAGTCCTTCCTCCCCTTCAGATAAAAGGAAAAAAAAAAAGCTCATGAAGACTCCTGACATCATTTTAGCCTGGGCCAGAAACCAGGAAGCAACTGAACAAATGTACAAAAAAAAGTTTAAAACAAGAAAATTAAATACCTTCTTATTTATTTACTAAGACTAGTAGCATAAGGATTAAAAATAGTTCATATTGATCGAAAGAGTAAAGTTCTGCATTAATTCTCCAGAATCTACGACTAAATTATATGTTTTGGGTTGACTGACCCTTTAAATATAACAAAGAATGCATAGAAAATATAGGCAGCAAAAGATATTGAGATTTTCAGCTAAAAGAAACTACTGTAAAATACAGTGATTAGTTCTGTAAAAGAATGACTGAAAACAGATGTAGAACAGGATAACCTTCATCCAGCAAAAACAAAGACATGATTTATCAGTGACAGGGCCTCCCAGATGGCCTTATGACTACAATTAAAAACAAACTCAGCCTTATGCCCACTCTTTTCCTGCCCACTACCCAAATAGGCCAAAAAGCTGATTATCTACAACTCTACCACAACTCTACCGCTTGCTAAGATCATTCTGAAGATATCTCATTGTAGGATTGTTATTATTGTTCTAAAAGCTCCAAGGGGACAAGGCAGCTAACAAAACCTGTTCACATATGAAATGATAACAAGAAATCATGATATTGGATGGGTGGAGAAAGTTTCCATGGTAGAAATTTTTGTGACTCACACAAAACATTTTCTGAGCCAGAAATTTCCTTCTCTTTTTCCCTTCCAAAAAGGTGTTTGTAAAAGCATGCCAACTATCCAGAAAGAATTACTCTGCTGCTGAGAGCCTGGAAAAATAGTAAAGCTGGCACAGAAGCATGGCTAGAATTCATGATGAAACTATTTTCTTTCTACCAAACACTAAAGCCTCATACACACGATCAGGGGGTGGTGGAGGGGACAGTTAGCAAATTGCACTTTCACCTGTGTAAGGAAAAGTCCTTGCACCAGCCCTGCTGCCCAGTGCAGGGCCTGCAGTCCACTTTTAAGGTAGGTTAAATTCATATTTTTACAGTGACATTTGTTTTTATTAAGCTAAGCATATTCTATGGGTACAAGAATTGTTTTGTTTTATTTAACTATGCCCCTTTAAGCCCCTCCCACTGTTAACGCTATTGAACCACACCCACTGTTCACCGTGGCACGCTACACACCCAAAGGCATTCCAGGTCTTTAACAATCCTATAGCATTGCTATAGTTTCAAGCCTTAGCTGATTAGGAAGGGAGTCGCTGGGAAGGAAGAAGAGCGCACAGAAGCAAGCCTTGGCTCACTTCTTCTTCCAGTGGCATCCCTCTTAATGTGCTTTAGAAGTGAAGCTTGAAATTGTTCAAATCTCACCTATGTGGTGATTGTGTAGGCTTTCTTTCACAGGTGGGGGTGCCAAACTGAGTCTTTGCCCCGGGTGACAGAATGTCTAGCTTTGCCACTCCCAATCTATTGATAGTGTAGGACCCACTAATCATGGGGTACTTTGTCACAGTAAGTGGGCTTAAGCACCGTATAGCAATATGGTGTGACCAAATCCCCATATTTTTTTATAATGTTTTTTGAAAATGTTTAGGTATTTTAAACTAGCCTTGCTGGAGGTAAATGTCTTTTTTGCATATGTGCGCTGTAATATTTTTTGTTTAGCTTTGCCACTGGACACAACTTTAAAGATTATGATTGTCCTAGCTGATGTTACTGAGCACCATGAATTTACAAAGAGGCATACTGCTCCCTTCTCAGCCTGGACTCCTTGCAGAGATCCATTCTCCTGAAAGTAACATCAAAGATCACATGACTCAGTTCCTGGCTGGGAAAAGTAATGGAGCAATACCCTCTTTCTGCAGCTCTGTAGATCAGTTGGGAAGCCAATCTCATTTTATAGGGCAATGATGACATTGATTTAATATAGGCTGTTGAAATGAGGTAAAGCTCTGCTGACTTTCATCATCCAATCATGGGCATGGAAAAATATATGTACTGTATGTTTTTTTTTTTTTTAGTTTGCTTGGATGTGATTGGATATTCTATGCAAAGTGAATTTTCAACACATTCACTAAGCTCTGGGGAAAATTCCCCAATTAACAGCCCATCTGCCATTAGTAAATCAATACAGTGTCTCTCTCTCTAGAGCAGTGCCTTTCACTCTCCTATCCTGGAGTATCTTCCTCCCTCTTTAGGCCAGTTTCTCCAGAGCAGTGTTTTTCTTACCGGAATAATCTCTTGGTGTATTTAAGTCAGTCTCCCTCTCTCACTCTCTCTATATTTATAGGGCAATCTCTCTCAGTTTTTGCAAAGAAATCCCTCCTCACATGGTTTCAAGGCAGATACCCGTATGCCAGACACCCACTTTACCCAGATAGCATAACATTTTTGCTCTGGGCCCCATGCAGGAAAAATATTGTCCAAAAAACAGATCAGATTAAGCTGTTATCCTTTAAATGTCAAATAACAAACTATGCCTATGCCATGGCACATGGACAATAAAAGGATAAAATGCATACAAATGTATTTGCTGTGTAAAATCAGCACAAGCCTTTTCTTTTTTTAAAGGGGTCCTCGCATTCTATGTCACAACTACAATGCTGTAGTAAAGGTTAGAGTATAAGAAAAATCTGACTGTTTTTTAAGGACAAAGTAGACACCTTTCCAACTGCAGTATTTGGCAAAGTGGTATGAGACCTTCAAGATAATTCCTTTATTATAATATACCGATTTCACCACTTATATACTGTAGCTGTGACTTTTTTGTATAACATTGTCTGGATAAGCATTTATTATGGGTCAAATTAAATGCAGTTTTTAACTTTCTAATATTTACTGTGTTGGAAAACTATCAGGCACTTTCTGAACAGCTACGTAGTGCTCTTGTTTGATATTTGGTTTGGAGATTGTTCCTTGCTTCTTAACACATAAACCACAAACCCATTACTGCATTCTAGTGCCTTGTTAACCATTCTAAAGTACTGACACTGGAAGAATAAGAACAGACTTGTTGTCTGGCCACTATGCCACATTGATGAAGCAGATAGGGATCTGGAATTCTTGGCATACACAAATGAAGGGCATACACTGTCTCTGCAGTCCACATCGACTCGGCCGCTGTTTAACAACAGCTGGAGAAGGGCCAGGTTTCCTTTTCGCGCAGCCCAGAAAGCAGCATTGGCAAGAGGAGTTTCCTTCTGTGTAAAATAATAGTGAGATATTAGTTTCATGGCATCTTCACTTCAAAAGTAAAAGTAAAACTTTTTTCAATCATATATGGGATATATTTTGACATACAAAGAGTAGTTTTTGGGTTTCCTTCAAGAATAAAATAAAGTTACTGGAAGTTAAATTGTTCTTTCGTGTTTTATGGATAACAGATCACAGGTCTACCTCCATATTAAAAGTCCTGAGCACAATTATGTTGCTAAACAAAACCGCTAGGCAAACGTTCAAAGTTTTCTGTGAATAACATAATTAGTTATAACTACACTGTACCTGTTTTTTGCTTGCTGCAAGATTCCAAAGGTGTTTCAGGCCACAAATTAAACCAGTGATCTGCTTACACTTCCCAGGAATCTTTGAAAGTTGGCTAAAGTTGGAAAGTTCAAGCAGTTTGCTTGATCTGATTTTTATGTTATGCACCACAACCAGATTCCAAAGTTTAAGGTGTGTAAGTCAAATCCCCATATCTGTGCTGTCCATATCCTTTCTGTCTGATTTTTTATCAAGTAGATTCAGACTTTCAAGGCAGTTTGAATCTCATTGGTTGTTGTGGGGGGCTTTATAATACTGACACTTTAATATACCAGACTATCTAGACTATAAAGACTATAAAGACAGCATGAAACCTACAATTAGCCAGACTGAGAGTACCTTTCATGCATTACAGATAGATACATTTAAAATTTCCTATCGCCAGGTTACTGACAAAAAGCTGTGGATTGGAGTTAGGCACAGCTATCCCTTTAAGAAAATCTGTTTTCCCAATATGCATTTCAAGACTTGATTTTTAAAGTAACTCTGTCTTGTTAGGACAAAATCTGTATCAAGGATCCCTGAAACAGAAGAGTTTTTGTTCTTTCCTCTCTATTGACCCATGTCTTCTACCTTCCCTCCGTTACAGCCCTGCAGCTTATCTGAGACTTTTAAGCACTATTGACACTTCCAGGGGTGTCAGATGCTACTGTCCTTCATCTGATGCTGTGGTTTCTTCCCCTAACCCTTACAGGACTCAGCAGTGATGTAGGGGTGCAGGACACAACAATGGCGCATGTTGGGGGACATGAGCATCCAGTATTCCTTGAAGCATTGAATACTAAATACTAAGGCCGTAGCACTGGTAGCAGACACAGGCCACTGGAGAGTTGAGCATAAAGGCTCGTTTATCGCAGAAACCTTCAATTTGGATTTTTTTTACTTCACAGGGTCAATTTAAGTTCGACAGTAAAACAAAGGGTTAATTCATGAGACATGATTTTAGGAGTACCCTATTTCAGTGCAATCTGGAAAGGAACCCAGGCCAGATGGATTTACTGTGGCATATTACAGGTCATTCCAAAAGATACTGGCTAACAAATTCACTCAGACCCAAAAGTCACACCTTGAGGGTCACCCTTTTCTCTGAATCACATAAAGCCCAGGTAGCCATAATCCCAAAGTAGTAAAAGACCCTTTACATTGTACAAATTACTAGGTCATATCTTTACTGAATGTAAATTAAAAAAATCTTCTAAAAAATCCTAACCAATAGATTTGTTCCTCTTTCCACCTTCTGATAAGTGTCTGGCCCAAGTAACTTTCATGTCCCCAAGGTAAACCAAAGCTGGTACTTCTCCTGCATTAAAGGCTATCCATTTCACCTGGCCAGGGGCCATCATTGTACCGTTTCTTTCAACAGGTGTGTAAAAGGCCTTTGGCCAAGTGGACTCGTAATTTGTCAAGTGAACTCTAGCTATATAAACTTGAGGGAGAATATATTGCAGAATAAACAGGACGATCCACTGCCCCCTCCCCTTATTTTTATTTAAAGGCTGGAGCCATTTATTTGCTTTATCCAAGCTTCTCACAATATTTCAAGAACTGTTCTTTCCAACAAGGAACCACAACATATCTACTTAGCGGATGAGCTCATGCTTCTAATTATACAATCTGAAATGTCCATATTAAATTTACTGAATTTGCTAAATGAGTAAATCGAAATATTTATATTGCATACATACATTGTTCCTGTTTGGCACCATGTAAGTATGCATTACTCTTACCTGAAGGACAGCTCGAGAAGCTGGAAATCACTGTAGTAGTTGGTGCTAGCTGCAATCTTCTGAGTTCTGCTTAGGTTCAATGTGAGTGGCTGCCCTACTACACACTGACCACAGGCGGTCAGAGGGTAGTGGGGCAGCCACCGCCAAGTTGGAGAGGAGGAGCAGTGACATCAAGATCTGCCAAGCTGAACCATGCAAATAATTCTTGGAGTTCAGCTTTAACTATAGCTTGATCTTAAATTTCAAAACACATTTAAACATGCTCCTCGATTCACATCTATGCATGTTGCTTTTAAGCATTTCTGCAGTGCTTTTTGCTGTGCTTTCCATATTTTTTTTACAGCATTTTTACGTTGATTTCGCCGCTATTTGCATTTTGTGTTTTTATGCGCTTTTTTTTTGGAAAATGTGTTGTTGGGCAGGTTTAAAAATGTAAAACGCAAATCGTGGCAACATTGTGGCAAAATTGTGGCAGTAAAAATGCACTACATGCTTCTCTGCAGCTTCTCCATTGAAGTCTATTGAACCAAAAAAAAAGCACTGTTTTGCAAATAAAAATGTCCCTGGCCCTTTCCAAAAATGCAGAGGCATATAAATGAATTGATGTGAACTTGTTCCATAGGAACCCATGTTAATACAATGTCCTGCATTTCAGCAAAAAGCAAAAAGCATGAAATATACGCATTGGTGTGAATGGCGCTTAGGCCTAACTCACACCTATGCAGTTTGCTTTTGATCCATTTCTGTAGTGCTTTTTGCGGTGCATTTTGCCTTTCTTGCACACACGTTTTTGACGCATTTTTCACACATTTTTCATCCTTTTTTTTTTTTTTCCCAATTTGGTGTTAGGCAGATTAAAAAATGGGAAACAGAAAACACAAATCGCCGTAATATCGTGGCAAAAACTGCATGCTTTTCTGCTGCTTCACCATTGAAGTCTATTGAACCAAGAATGCACTGTTTTGCTTTTGAAAAAGTCCCCGATCCTTTTCAAAAACACAGCAGCTGAAAAAAGCATAGATGTGAACGTGTCCCATAGGAAACGATGTTGAATGGACTGTGGTGCGATTCTGCAAAAAAGCACCAAAAAAACGCATAGGTGTGAACCAAGCCTGAAATCTTGTCCTGTCCATCCAGTCCTGAGATTTTCACAGCTTTATCACACAGCATGACCAGGAATACAGTAGTGTCCTCTCTCTATCCGCAGCCTGCTGATAGTACAGTAAAAGAGCAGCAGCAGACTGATGAGGTCAAATTTCCCCTCACTCTCCTTTCTCTTCCTATTAGGTTGTTCCTTGTGAAAACACTTACATACTAGACTTGGCTCCAGTCCTGCCTTTTCCTTTCCCAGCCTGCGTACCTCTGTATAGGGGATTGTGAGAGGCTTATAACAAGTTAAATTCAGCTAATTACTTTAGTTAATTTAATGATTTATTACATTTATTGGATACATAGTCACATTTATTTGGAACTCTGTCTGGGGTCTGCCTGGAGTTCAGCTTTAATGTCATCATTCCATGCTTATACCTGATCAAATCAAACTTTCCTTTTGAATTGTGTAGGTCACATATAATTTAATTTGGGGTCTTCGGCTCTTGAGATTAACTTCCACCAATGTTGC
This sequence comes from Aquarana catesbeiana, assembly GCF_042186555.1. Classification (NCBI taxonomy): domain Eukaryota; kingdom Metazoa; phylum Chordata; class Amphibia; order Anura; family Ranidae; genus Aquarana; species Aquarana catesbeiana. The sequence continues at coordinate 476,696,848 of NC_133328.1, forward strand.
CAGTAATATGAGCTGACCTTGCAGTGGCAAAAAGCAGCTTTCACTTATTCTGGATGCTGCAGAATCCTAAAGCTATATCATCTCCTTATCATTTTGTACCATTTTCATTAGGAATCCCTTCCAACTCCATTTAAAGTGTACATTCCAAGATTATCTGATATTTTTAGTTCAACAAAATGGCTCTGTGTCAGCAGCATAGGAGACTTACACAGACACAACTATAGTTCCTATTGTAGAGCTGTATACAGCCAGTTTTCGGCCCGCCCTCTAGGAAGGCATACAGGATGTAGCTGCAAGGACTGTGGGAGGTGTAGTTGCAACAGACTGAGCTGGCTTGGTGAGTTAGAATGAGTAAACTGCTGTTCCCTGCTGTTTTTCGGGGCTGAGGAGAAGAAATGCAGGGGCTGTTTTGACAGATCACAAGCCCCTGCACCTGAAAGGGAGACAGGCAGAGTGGTAGACATTTTGGGACATTGAAAAGTGCCACGGATGCTGATAGAGCTTGCTGCCTGATCAAGGGGCAAGAGGCTGCAGACTCAGACCAATTGTATTTCATCTAGTATACAGAGGGAGACCACCTGCTAACAAAAGAAGTTGGTGAGAGGCCACCCAAATCCATATTACACTTTGACAAAAGAGGGACAGTGTTGCCTGCAAGTATCACAGAGTCAGTGTCAACATCAGTGCCTAAAAAGGGACATTATCCTGGGCTCTCTGACATATCAGTTGGGCCCCAACAAGCAGGCCAGCAAAAGAGTATATTACTGACTGCTGAACTGTCAAAGTGGTGCAATTCCCCTTAGATAGGATAGCCCCAGTATACGGTATATTTCTTTATACACCTATTTGCAATATATTCCCTGCTATAGCTTAACTGTTTGCTGCATCATTGCTGTTGTTTCATATCCTGCATATACATCTGCAATAAATATTCCACACCCAGATGGGTGTTTCAGAGTTGTAGGTACAGGAACCAATACATCCAGTGGCTCCTTCAGGGGGAAAGGGCTACACTAGGCACATTGCAGCTGGAATGCACGCAACAGCGTTTACATATGAGAACCCCGGTGGAGGTTACTGGTGATTAGCAGCTAATTGTGGCCACTCACATGTAATCACTATCCAGCAGTCACCTGTGGGTGACCAGCCCTGCATACAGACAGTTGTCCAGGGCTGATCATTCACAGGTGATCGCTGCATAGAGATTACATGCGAGCAGATTGCCAGGAACCCCCCCGCCGGGATTCTCACATGTACACACTGTCGGGCCCATTTTCAGGTGTGAATGTAGCCTTAGGCTCTTGCAGTCTCCCACTGGCGGGAATTCCATGGACCTTCCCCATTCTACTGCTAAAATAACCCTTTGATCTTATACACTTGGAAGCGATGGTTAACAATTTTTAAGCATCCACTGCATACTTTATAACTTTCTGAATAGATAAAGAGGGACACCTTTTGACACAGTATGTAGACAAAGTACATGTTCCTGCCATGATCCCAATTACATGGACCACAAAGATTTAATATGCAAAAAATGATTGGCTAAATCACACAAGTGCTTTTTTAACCTACATTTTTCCTTTAACCACTTCAGCCCCGGAAGGTCTTACCCCCTTAAAGAACAGGCAATTTTTTTGTGATACGGCACTGCCTTATTTTAACTGACAATTGCACAGTTGTGCGACGCTGTACCCAAATAAAATTGATGTCCTTTTTTTCCCCACAAATAGAGCTTTCTTTTGGTGGTATTTGATCACCTCTTCAATTTTTTGCGCTATAAAGAAAAGCGACAATTTAGAAAAAAAAAAACAATATTTTTTACATTCTGCTATAACACATATCCAATAAAAAATTTTAGAAAATCTAATTTCTTCATCAATTTAGGCCAATATGTATTCTGCTATATGTTTTTGGTAAGAAAAATCCCAATAAGCGTATATTGATTGGTTCGCGTCTACAAACTATGGGATATTTTTATGGCATTTTTATTTATTTATTTATTTACTAATGAGTAAAGTGATCAGCGATTTTTAGTGGGATTGCAACATTGCGGCAGACAAATCGGACACTTAACTGACACTTTTGACACTTTTTTGGGGACCAGTGATATTAATACAGTGATCAGTGCTAAAAATATGCACTGTTACTGTATAATGACACTAGCAGGGAAGGGGTTAACATCAGGGGCAATCAAAGGGTTAAATGTTTTCCTAGGGGGTGCTTGCTAACTGTGTGGGGGTTGCTCTGACTGGGTGAAGACAGAGATCCGTGTTCCTGCTTAGCAGGAACACAAGATCTCTATCTTCTCCCCTGTCAGAACAGCGATCTGCCTTGTTTACATAGGCAGACCGCCGCTCTGCCTCTCTCGGGAATGATCGTGGGTGGCCGGCATATATCGGGTCTGCAGGACACGCTGATTGGCTCCCTCTTTGTCCAATCAGAGCGCCAGTGGCTATTGCTTTAACCACTTGCCGACTGCCTTACATACAAGTACGTAAGGCAGTCGGCAAGTGGTTAAATTGGCTTTTCAAAAAAACAAATGTAGTAATATAGAGGTTGGATAAAAGAACTGTTTAGCACAGCATAACACTTTTGGCAGTAAAATAGTACGTTTTGTATAGAGATGAGTACACATCAGACCAATAAGAGTGACAACTGAGGCAGCGCGAAGGACAAAGGGATGCTTTGCTCCCTCAGCAAATGGTGCTCTCCTATGCTCTGGTGGTGGACTTTCGGTGTCATCCTGTCCAATGCAGGACCTTAGACTGCTGGAGAAGAGAAGATTCCGCAGGGACTGGTCTAGCAGCATGGAGGAGCCGAGGATCGGGTAAGTGAATCTACTTTTTATGCCCCCTAGATCAAAATGAGCAATTCATCCTTGCAGTGCCGGAACAGCCCCACTACAAGAGAGAAACTTCAAATTCAAAAGGCTACATTAATCCATATTTAAACCCAAAGCCAAAAAATGTAATATAATGCAGCTTGCTAGTCCTTTAATGTGGCTGCTGCATTATTTTTTCAAGCTCTTTTTCCTATTGTCACCTGGTGATTCTACGAGAAACACATTTCCAGTCACCAAGGATACCAACGCTCACCCTTCTATTTTAGGATAACAGTAAAGAGATAGAACTGCAGTACCCTGCCCCTATGCTGGTCTCCATAGCATAGAGGGGAGTGTTTTCGTAGCTCTCAGAGACAGCTGAGAACAATGTAAGTGTTATGACCCAGCTCAGAAAGTTACTGGTCCACAAGATTTCTGACAAGATCAACAGGTATTTCTTAAACAGGAATAAATAAGCAAGTTCAATGGACCAAACCAAAAGGGTCCAAAAAGGAGAAGTTCATTGTATAGGTGAGCATGCACCTATACAGTTGAATGTGCTTTTGACTGTCTTTGTTAGTCATGCCTAGGGCAGCAAAGTTATTCTGCTAAGTTACTCTAATGGAAAGAATAGATGTACTGATTTTGCCTGTTCTTTCCATTAGAGTCAGAGCTATGGAATAACTTACAATATCCATATGGTCCTGAGGAAGCCGGGGTTCCTGCAAATCGTGTAGAGCAACAATGTTTTACCTACAGACTAACTGTATATGGAACTATACTTTATAAAACGTATAAGCTTATAAGCTCTGCATTCTGGAGGTTTTCTGTCTTTACGCCCATTATAAGATTTTAACCACTAGCCGACCAGCCGCCATCATTATACTGCGGCAGGTCGGCTCTCCTGTGCAAATCGCCATAGCTGTACGTCGGCCCTTTAAACAGCTATAGCAGGATGTCTGCTGGCCACGTGCGATCGCAGGCACAAGAGCCAGAAAGGGATGTGTGTGTGTAAACACACACACACATCCCTGTTCTGACAGGAGAGACAGATCGTCTGTTCATACTAGTTAGGAACAGCGATCTGGCTCCTCCGCTAGTCAGTCCCATCCCCTCACAGTTAGAAACACACACTAGGGAACACATTTAACCCCTTGATCGCCCCCTAGTGTTAACCTCTTCCCTACCAGTGACATTTATACAGTAATCAGTGCATTTTTATAGCACTGATCGCTGTATAAATGTCAATGGTCCCAAAAATGTGTCAAACGTGTCTGATCTGTCCGCCACAAAGTTATTATTATTATTATTATTATACAGGATTTATATAGCGCGGACAGTTTACGCAGCGCTTTACAACAACATTAGGGCAGACAGTACAAGTACAATACAATTCAATACAGGAGGAATCAGAGGGCCCTGCTCGTTAGAGCTTACAATCTAGGAGGGAGGGTCAAGTTATACAAAAGGGTAATAGCTGTGGGGGATGAGCTAATGGAGAAAATAATGCAGTTGTTAGATGGAGGCAGGATAGGCTTCTCTGAAGAGGAAAGTCTTCAGGGATCGCCTAAAAGTGGATAAATTTGGAGACAGTCTGACAGATTGGGGTAGGGAATTCCAGAGGATGGGCGAGGCTCGGGAGAAGTCCTGGAGGCGGATATGGGAGGAGGTGATGAGGGAGCTAGAGAGCAGGAGATCTTGGGAGGAACGGAGATGGCGTTTAGGTTGGTATTTTGAGACTAGGTTAGTGATGTAGCTGGGGGCACAGTTGTGGATGGCTTTGTAACTTATTGTTAGTATTTTGAATTTAATTCGTTGGGCGAGTGGCAGCCAATGGAGGGATTGGCAGAGAGGGGTAGCAGACACTGATCGGTTTGTAAGGTGGATGAGTCTGGCAGCAGCATTCATGATGGACTGAAGGGGGGATAGTCTATTTAAAGGTAAGCCAATGAGGAGAGAGTTGCAGTAGTCGAGGCGAGAGATAACCAGGGAGTGAATCAGGAGCTTTGTAGTTTCACTGGTTAGAAAGGGACGTAGTTTAGAGATGTTGCGGAGGTTGAGGCGGCAAGCTTTGGAAAGTGATTGGATGTGGGGCTGAAAGGAGAGTTCAGAATCTAGGATAACACCTAGCACCCTGACATGTGGGGACGGGTGGATGGTTTTGCCATTGCTCTTCACAGAGAAGTCAGGGAAGAGGCACGTGGGGGAGGAAATATTATAAGCTCGGTTTTGGACAAGTTGAGTTTGAGGAAGTGGTGTGACATCCATACAGATATGTCGGTTAGTAAGTTAGTGATGCGTGAGGAGACTGATGGAGTGAGTTGAGGGGTGGAGAGATAGATTTGTGTGTCATCAGCATAGAAATGATATCAGCTGACCCAGGGAAGAGGTGTAGATTGAAAATAAAAGAGGTCCAAGAACAGAACCTTGGGGGACCCCGACAGAGAAGGGAAGAGGAGTGGAGGAAGTAGAATTGTAAGTGACACTGAAGGTGCGTTGGGATAGGTAGGATGAGAGCCACTGAAGAGCACAGTCACGGAGACCGATGGAGTGAAGTTTTTTGAGGAGGAGGGGGTGGTCAACCGTGTCAAAGGCAGCTGAAAGATCCAGAAGTAGGAGTACAGAATAGTGTCCGTTGGTTTTTGCAGTTAGTAGGTCATTTGTGAGTTTTAAAAGAGCAGTTTCTGTGGAGTGTTGAGGGCGAAATCCAGATTGAAGGGGATCAAGAAGGTTGTTTTTAATGAGGTGGTCACTCAGTTGGTTGTAAACCAGGCGTTCAAGGAGCTTAGAGGAAAAGGGGAGCAAGGAGATAGGGCGTAGGTTGTTAAGATTGGTAGGGTCCAAGGATGGTTTTTTGAGTATGGGAGTGACCAGTGCATGTTTTAGAGCATCGGGAAAGACGCCAGAGGTGAGGGAGAGATTGAAGATTGATGTGGGTTAGAGAGTGTAGGATGGGGTCAGAGGGTGACCGTAGCATTTGAGAGGGAACAGGGTCCAGGGGACAGGTAGTTAGGTGGGCGATAGAAAGGAGTTAAAGTTGCAGTCCCGCTAACAATTGCAGATCACTGCCATTACTAGAGAAAAAATAAATAAATAAAAAATGCCATAAATCTATTCCCTATTTTGTAGACGCTATAACTTTTGCGCAAACCAATATAATATACGTTTATTGCGATTTTTTACCAAAAATATGTAGAAGAATATATATTGGCCTAAACTGAGGAAGAAATTTTTTTTTTATTTTTTTTGGGAGATATTTATTATAGCAAAAAGTAAAAGATATTGCTTTTTTTTCAAATTTTCGCTGCTTTTTTGTTTATAGAGCAGAAAATAAAAATCGCAGCGGTGACCACCAAAAGAAAGCTCTATTTGTGGGAAAAAAAAGGACGTATATTTGTTTGGGTACAGAGTTGCATGACTTCGCAATTGTCAGTTAAAGCGACGCAGTGCCGTATTGCAAAAAATGGCCTGGTCATTAAGGGGGCAAATCCTTCCGGGGCTGAAGTGGTTAACTGTTGTTTTTATTGTAATACATAATACAATTTTTTATATTTTTATACCTTCACTAGTAAAATGATTTCCAGGTGTGGCAATATTTACATAGTTACATTGGTCTAGGTTGGACCAATGTAAGTATGCGTAGCGCTATCCCTACAGGAGCCGCTGTTTTTTTGTACCTATTTCCCTTACAGCATGCACAGCCAGGCACACAGAATTTTAGTATTCTTCCTTTGGCTTAAAAATCAGTCTAGGGGGTTCTTTTGGGGTTTTTATTGGGAACAGGAACTTGGATAGAGATGGGGTGCAAGGGATACACCAAAACTGTAAAACAGTTTTTCCCCAGGGGCAGAGGCCCTGAGCAGGGGTCTCCTCCAGAAGGCTGGACCCTGGAACTCTGCAAGATGCCAGGCCTCAGAATATTTGTGGACTTTCCCAACACCTTCTTGGCACACCACACCAGGGACTGGCCAGAGCCCCATAAATATCCAGACTGCCTGTTCTGCCCCTTCCACTATACTTCCAGAAGTCTCTAGAAGACAGGGGGAGGTAGCAGAACATGGATTCCCCTGGAAGTTAGAAATCACTGTAATAGGCACCGCTACTACAGTGATAGCTTTTGGGCCTTGTGTCAAGCGGCTACCCCACTGCATTGTGAACATAGGAGGTTGCCTGCTTGGTGCCATTCTCTCAAGGAATGCAATTTGTTTTCTGATTAGACAAGGCGAAGAAGCATGGCACATCTTGATCTCCACCTCGTCCAGTCAGAGAACACTGCATTCACTGAGAAAATTCAAAGTGTTTTCTTAATGGTGACCATGCCAAATGAACAATCCCCTGTGTTCTCTAGGCAGCAGGGCAGTCAATCGGTGCGGGACCTGGAAGCTGGAAATCACTGTTGTAGGCACTGCAATTACAGTGATTGCCACTAGCTTCCAGGTCCCGCGCCAATTCCACAGGTATGGCACATACATGCTCACATCTAAGCTGGACCATTGCAACTACAGTATGTAAAAACTGCCATTCCTGTATTTCAGCTTTGAATATTATAAATCATAAACAAATATTATGCATAAAATACCAACTACTAATTCAGGGGTTCATAAACAGATTTTAAATATGTACACACTCACTATCTATTTTTTAGGATAGGGATGTATAGCATTATTAAAAAGAGACTATTGCTTAGTAACATAGTTTCCCTATATCATCATTGTCACCTTTTTTCCCCCAGCTGGTGAAATCTGGTATCACAGCAGGACCATTCAGATATAGCAGAGTGTACATACAGTAGAACATGCTGTAGTTATACCTGAATGGTCAGACTTCAGTTCTCCAAGCAATATAATCAACAGCCTGACAGAAATTAGTAATACAAAAAGCTAAGGCCATTTTAATTAATTTGGAAATTATTGTATAAAACTAAAAATATTGGTTTGTAATTTTACTTTTTACATTGTAAATGTCCAGCAGAGAACAAGAAACAATAAAGCCAAAGCAGTTTTCTTAAATATTAAATTACTTTTTTAATAAAACAAAAACTAATGCAACAACGCTAATACTATACTTCTGAACAGTATGATAAACAGACTGTTTTATTTCTTTGGTATTTATTTCTATAAATGTGTGGACCTTAGCCATTTTCCAAATCTTTCCTTCTGAAGAATAAGTGCTGGCTCATTTGTGCAGCATATAAAGTGACTCGGGCCTCCCCGCATTGTCTGCATGGTGCTGCCATCCCACAACAAGGCCTGTAAGTCTGGATCATGAGGCATCACCCTGCATGTGCTGCAGCTATCTGCTAACAAGTCTTCAATGTAAAATAAGGATGACATACCTTAAAGGACATCATGCACATCTCAGCAGCAGCTCAGGCTCCCTGCAAGCTAAGAAGGTAATTCTGAAGTGTATCAGGACTACAGAGCAGCTGCTTCTTGGCTGCTACAGATATCCCAAGCATCAGCTTGCTCTTCCATCAGCAGATAGTGAAAAAGAAAAGCTCCAGAGCTGGAAGCCGCAGAGTTGTAACTGGCAGTATTGACTCGTTCACTGCCAAAGCTCTAAGGACCGAAGAAAAAAAGCAGAATTAGAAGCGTGCAAGCAACACAAGCTATCTGACATCATATAAAAAGTTCCAGCTTGTGTAAGGGAACAAAATTAAACACTTAAAGAAACACTCAATTCTGGTTTAATAAAAGAACTTCTATTCAAGTATGTATTCTTAATTCAATAGAGTACCTTCTATTGCTCTTAGCCTCCTCCAAATCACCAAACTACTTTTTTTTTTTTTTTGCTGCTGTGACCTGACTTTCTGTACGAGGGTGCCTTTGTTTGTTCTCTATGGTCCCACTGTACGTAGGAACATTAGCCACCCTTTCTTGCTTGCTTGCTCCTGAGATAGACCACCAAAAGTTGGGGGGGGGGGTTCAGGAGACCACTGATGTTGTTAAAAGGAGGCAGAGAAACACAGTAAGAAATAGTTTAATGAAGAATAGATTATTATAAAGTGGTGCAGGGGTGTCAAACTCAATTTCATTATGGGCCGCATCAGCATTATGGTTGCCCTCAAAGGGCCGGTTGTCTCTGTAAGATTATGTATATTTTCCCAGGGCTTTTTGTCTCAGAGAATAGGTGCAGTAACTCAACCATGCCCTTCCCTGACAAACCACATTGAGCAGTGGATGTGACTAAATTGCAATAACAGTGGGTGGATCTTAAGGGGGCAATAAATACCAGGAGTGCATTATGTGCGGAGTTCAGGGGTGCCCTATGCACAGAGTGCAGTTTCGGGGGGGCTCTATGCATAGAATGCGAGGTTGAAGAGTATGCTACATATAGAGTGCAGGGTTTAAGACTTTCCTCTCATCGCACCTACCTGGCCCGGCTCTAGTACCTCCCAATAGTGTAGGCGCGTCCACCCCTCTCTCTCACTTGCCGGGAGATCATTGGTTGGAATCTGTGCAACTGGCACAGATGGGGATCAGAGCGCAGCTTACCACGTGATGCCCAATCCCACACTGCAGCTGCCATCTGAATCTTCCTTGTCCCCGCCGTGAGTGAATGGCAGGCAGGGATCTGTGAGAGTTTCCACCACATTCCAGCTGAAAAAAAGCCCTGGGTGCAAGGGTCACATGAAATGGCCTGGAGGGCCGGATTTGGCCCACGGGCCTTGTGTTTGACACATTTGAAGTAGTCGATGTGTATGGATGTTTTTTGGAGAGTAAAGATATCATTTAGTGTCACTTTCGAGCAAACCGTGGGGAAAAATAAATCTACTTAGCAGCAAAAGCTAGTACCATAAGCACACTTACCTTGTTGCAGAATTTGGCTCTTTAGCCCCAGCCTAGCTGGAAATTGCAGTTGCATTACTTATATATAATAGAGATTAGAAACCCCTCCCCATCACATTATACAGCATCAGAGGCGGACTGACAGCTCATGGGGCCCCTGGGCAATAGGAGATTATTTGGCCCCCAGGCAATCAGAGATTATGGGGCCACACAGTATACACAAACACACACACAGTATACAATCACACAGTATACACATACATGTACACAGAGTATACACAGACATGTTTCTATTGGCTGAGAAGGTACTGGTGAGGTGGGGCAGCTATAATCTTGGGATTTTTAGACCAAAAGGATGTCGGTAAGGGACATTTCAGAGACAGATGTAAAAAAAAAAAAAAACAGATTTTTACATACCGTCCCTGGTTTTACTGAGGCTGGCAACCCTGATGGGGCCCCCTAGTGGCCCGGGGCCCTCGGGCGGTGCCTGAGTGGCCGAATGGTCAGTCCGCCCCTGTGCAGCATTAATGCCTGTACATGCTTCCAGCAGTCTCTGGTATTGTCCCATGGGGGACCAGAGGACATGCCTATGAGTATGGATGGTCATGCAACTTTTAAATTTCAGAAATTTGATGTTTGTATAGTTGGCTCAGAAGTGAAAAATTCTGTTTCTGCTGTTAGTTTTGTTGGCTTATATTCCCACATCAAAGAAAAATTCAGCTTGCAAATAGCATTGTATCTAGTCAGTTTTTTTAATACGTTTTTATTAGTTTTAAAATATAGAAGAAGGAAAATTACAATATTGTATACATATTGTAAGAAAGACATATTTGTAATTTTTAGAGTAAATCATAAGTGTAATAGGTTGGTATAGGTTCATGGCACTTGTGTGCTGAGTGTGTTTTTTGAGTCTGGCATATACAGTATGTATGGAAGGGAAAATATTCTAGCCCAGGTAGGCTGGTGTATGATAGAGGAAGCTTTTTCACACATTGTGACCTTTATAGCTGTATGGAAGTTTTTATGTACTGAAATGGGTGTGAGAACTTTTATTACAGGTGAATCAAGGTGAAACTGCTCTGACTTTAGATAGCTGTCAGTACAGATTGAAGGTTACTGTTACATACAAATCTTCATTTATTTCGAAAATAAATATTATTTTCTTAAAGTTGTAAACCCCTGATTGTCACTTTTACCTATAGGTAAGCCTAGAATAAGGCTTACCTATAGGTAATGGGAATATCTCCTAAACATGTGCCGTTTAGGAGATATTTACCGTGAAGTGCGCTGATGATGTAATCGGCGCATTCACTGTGAAGAAACGGACCTCCGTGCCGTCTCTTCACTCGCAAGTGCCGTCCGTGACTAACTGCACCTGCGCGCATGCGTGGAAGTGAGGTCACTCGGCTCCAGACAGTCACAGAGCCAGAGACCGCGGCCCCGGAAGGAAGAGGGGTGAAGGAGGATGCGGCCACCAGCAGGGACAGCACGGGCTTCATTTGCAGGTAAGTGCCACATAATGGGCTAGTATGCGATGCATACTAGCCCATTATGCTTTTACTTTGCAGGGGACAAAAGAGGAAGTAAAACCCATCAGGGTATACTTCCTCTTTAAAATGTCAGAGATTCCACTTGTGCTAACAACAGTTAAAACCAAAACTTTTTTTGTAATGCCAAATACATTGCATGTGTTCACAGAGGTTATTCCTGTGCCATTAGACTGTTACATCACAGAAATTAGGGAACATTTCCCCACAAGCTCTTAGGCTGGATTCACACCTATGCAGTTTTAGTGCTTTTTGCAGATTTGCACTACAGAACGTGTTCCATAGGAAACCATGTTAAATGGACTGTAGTGCAAATCTGCAAAATGCAAAAAGCACTAAAACTGCATAGGTGTGAATTCAGCCTTAAACTGGATACACATGGGGGCGTGGCCAAGATGGCGCTGTGAGCTGCGGCTTTTTCAGAGAGCTCCGCTCATCCGAAATCAAAATCCGGATCCATCGACCCTGATTGCCTTCAACCTTCACCCCAGCTGATCGGGGGCGACCCAGGTACTCTCTGGCAAGTGAGGAGCGGGGAGGATTTCTGTTCCCGGGCCGCGATCGGCGCTGCTGGGCGCTCCCGTTTGACTAGGCCGAAGCCGCGGCCTTTCCTGACGGGCTGCGCGGCGTGCCGGGAGTCCCCTGGCGCGATCGCCCCTGCTGTTTCACACAACAGGCTGCCGTGGACTGCGGATGGGGGTGGGTGAGCTGACCCTGGACTATAAATAGGCCGTGCTCTGGGCCTGGTCTCTCCTCCCCCCCCCCACGTGTAACTAGGCCGCAATCGCGGCCTTCCCATGAGGTCCGGACTAGTCGGGGAGCCCCTGATCCTGCTGGCCTGGAGGAAGAGGCCCTGAGACGGTTGGGGGACATCTGCCTCTGCAGAGGAACAATTTTTTGGGCACCTACACCCCCTGTCCTCCCAATTGTGGGGGGAGCCGGCTGGGCTGAATACCCTGATAAGCCTGTGGAGGCCTGAAGTGGACAGCTTCTACACTATACAACTGCAGGTGAGAGGAAAGATTGTTAAAGGGACACACTATACCTATACCTACTGTTTGACTACCCCTGACCCTGCAGACAAACTCCCTCACTCAGTTGCTGACTACTGCCCGGCTTGGGCCCCCTAACACCTGAATGAGACGCAGGAATTCCAGCACAAAATAGAGTAAAGGGGGCAAGAGGCTGACTTTCCCACCACAGTTGGACTCCCCTCAGACGCCCGCATGCCCCTCTCCAGAGGATTTTACTACCCGCAGTGCTCAAAGAGCCTCGCAGACGACCACTATGGAGTCGGACGACTCTCGGCCCCCCTGGCTGGCGGACGTCATGGCGGCCATCGCCACTTGCCAATCCACGCTAACAACAAAAATTGAAGCTGTCCAGCTGGATATGGGTTTAATCCACCAAGACATAGATAAAATCAGATCGAGAGTCACCGAGACGGAGCAAAGACTGAGCACCACCGAAGACACCATTGTGGAACATGGGGTATCACTCCGTACGCTTCAAACCAAAGTAAAGGCCCTTGAATACAGAGCCGAAGACGCGGAGAACAGGAACCGGCGTAATAATCTTCGCATTGTTGGTTTACCAGAGGGGGTGGAGGGGAATAACCCTACCTCCTTCATAGAGGGTCTGTTGCGTGACCTGCTACCTGAGGCCCGCTGGTCACCTTATTACACAGTGGAGAGGGCGCACCGCATTCCGCCTAAGCCGGGGCCTCCTGGATCCCCTCCCCGCACCTTTATTCTCCGTCTCCTCAATTTCAGAGACAGAGATGAAGTTCTCTGCGCTTCTAGAAATGTCGGGGACCTCAGATTCCAGAACACTAAGCTGATGATCTTCCCGGACTACTCGGTAGAGACCCAGAAACTCAGGAAGTCTTTTGACCAAGTTAAAGCAGCTTTGCGATCACGCAGCATTCGCTACAGTGTACTCTTCCCTGCTCGCCTCAGAGTCCAGGACGGCGAGACAACTCGTTTCTTTACTACTCCGAGAGAGGCCTCTACCTGGCTGGACTCCCTACCACAGATTCGATGAGGCTCTACCTGGTATGTGTTGTATGACCCTTTTCACCGTTTACCCACCATAATCTGGGCCCAGGTCTGAGTTAACACACGAACTAACACATTGATGATTTAGTTTTGTTGCACAGGTTGTGCCCAGTTCAATCTATGCTGTGTGTGGATCTGAGGGGGGATGTTCACTATCCCTACCTGGGAAACTTTAAGTTAATGCCCCTGCCAAAGAACTTGGTCAGGAGACCGTCAAGATACGTAGTTCCTGTACACTTGCTGGTTCCATTGAGGACTGTTGGAGTTTTTTTTTATTCTGTACACCCTCTTAAAGATGGATCGACTTTACTGTGAGGCCGCATTATGGGCTAATCCCCTTCGTCTAACTTTCTAAATCCTCACAGCCTGCTGTATCACAAGCGGAGATCTCATGTGTGGAAAGCCGCTTGAACTGCTGCTTCCTCCCCCCGTGTGAAGCCTCAGGGGGGTGGGCTCGCCTCTTCCACAGACCCCCTGTTGCAGCCGGCGAGCTGAATAAGTTTGGGATTGAAACCCGCCCCCCCAAGTTCCCCTAATGGGGCAAGTTTTATCTACTTTAGATACTGGTATCCTTTTCCTGTATTTTTTAGTTTGGTTTTGTTTTTGTTTTATAAATGTACCAAAATACTTGACTTATCAGCATTGCACTGTTTCCAGATGTGTCCGTTTCGGGTCCCGGGGTCCAGTTCAGGAGCCGTGACCAGTATTACTCCTATCACTCTTATTATTCCTGGTAGACATGTCCTCCCTTAACATCATCTCCTGGAACACCAGGGGACTGAACTCCCCGGTCAAGCGTTCCCTGGTGTTCCAATTCATTAAAACTTATAACCCACATATATGCGTGCTCCAAGAGACACACCTAACAGGGCGTAGGGTTCTGGCCCTTAAAAAACCATGGGTGGGTCACCATTACCACTCTACGCACTCCACTTTCTCTAGGGGTGTTACTATTCTGGTATTGAAATCACTTCCTTTTCGGCTTCTGGAATAGGCCCTGGACCCTGACGGTCGGTATGTTATTATTCATGCTAAAATATATTCTCTAACATGGACTATTGTGGGCTTGTATTTGCCCCCTCCGGCTTCCTTGCTGGTGCTCAATCAGATCACCGGCAAGATGGCTGAATTTGCATCTCACAATAATGTTATATTGGGTGATTTTAATCTGGTCCCTGACCCGGATTTTGACAGGCTAACTCTTGCGGGACATCATTGCCCTGGGTTGGCTGAGTGGGAGGATAAATTGGAGAACCTAGTGCCAAAGTACCTCAATAAGCAGGGTGACTCTGCAGGTACTCAGTAACGATTTGTGCCAACGTCCCCAGGAATCAAATTGTAAATAGGAAAACTCTAGGTATGGGACTTTGGGGGCACAATAGTATTAAACTACAAAACATATATTTAATAGGGATATTTTATTAGAAAAAAATATAAAAGACATTGAACACACATAGATTTAAAAACAATTCAGTCTAGATATAAATCCTAGTAGTAGTACACCGTATGGATCTTATCCTGCAAATTTGTGTAACATAAAGAAGGCTATAAAGGTATACAAATATCGCTTAGTCCATATATAGGAGGAATACTTCCCCTGAAAATTGAACAGAAGGCAAGCACATAGTTATAGCAGACAAGATGCAGCAGGTTTGGTAATCCACGGTGAGGTGTTCTCTAGTTGCTCTACATGTTTTGCGTTACACTGAACGCTTCCTCAGGAGCTAGAGATTCAATTAAGTGTAGTAGAATTGCATAAATCAATCGATAGTGATTGTATGTAAATGGTCGCAGTTTGATGATAAATATAAAGTGTCTGAATTAAAATGGAAACAGCAATCGGTCACAACCTGGAATCTCTCAAAAAAGTGTAGCATCAGGTATCCATAAAAGGGAAAAGCAAGGACTTTGTCGTTGTAGTGCCTCAGGTGGATGAGAGAAAACAAACAAGGTTGTGCCGTCCGGTCTATGCAGGGACCGGTGCTGTGGCCTATGGCCTGACAGATGTCTGGAGGTGGCGTCACCCCCAGACCAGGGCATATACATGTCACCCGGCCTCTCACAGAACGTTTTCCCGCATAGATCTGGTCTTTGCAGGGAGCCCGGTCCTCCCACGGGTCACGGACATACAAACACTCCCTAGGGGAATCTCCGACCATGCACCCTTGTTGTTGTCCTTGGACCTCTCCCTGGGCACAGTAGAAAGGTTATGGAGGCTCTCCAGATTTTGGATTTCGGACACTGCAGTAGACTACCAATTCAGAACGGAACTGCTTGACTTCTGGGCCGTAAATGTGGGCTCGGCTGACCCCACGGTTGTGTGGGATGCCTTTAAGGCCACGACGAGGGGACATTACCAGACCATCATTGCCAGAGTCCGTCGGGAGCGTAGGGCGGACTTGGTCAAGGCGGAGAGAGAGGCTAGTAGTGCAGAGGCTCTTTTTGTTCGTACGCGAGATCCTGTGCACTATTTGCATCTACAACTTATGACGAAGGAGGTGGTTCGTCTCCGTACCGCTCTTACCCAGAAGAAAATGTTGGCCCAATCCCAACGGATTTTTGAGTAGGGAGAGAGATCAGGCCGTTTGTTGGCCTGGCTTTCCAGGGAGCAGGCGGGAGGGATGAGCATCTCACATATTAGGGATTCCTCGGGACAGCTGATCCATACACCGGAAGGGATCAATGGCTGCTTTGCGCAATTTTACGAATCTCTCTATAGGTCCAGAGTAGACTACAGAAGAGAAGATCTGGTAGCGTACTTAGAGGACATTGATATTCCAACCCTTACAGTAACGTATCGTGACAAGCTTGACGCCCCAATTACGCCCTTGGAGATACTCCGGTCACTTAAATCAATGCAGACAGGGAAAACTCCGGGACCTGATGGCATCCCTGTGGAGTTTTATAAACAATATGCTACAGAACTAGTTGATAAACTTCAGGGCCTTTTCTCTGCATCAACGCGTCTCGAAAAACTCCCGGACACAATGAGCGAAGCGATCATAGTGGTGATCCCTAAGCCAGGGAAAGATCCCACGTTATGCTCCTCGTATCGCCCTATATCCCTTCTGAACGTGGACGCAAAGGTACTGGCAAAGGTATTGGCCAATAGGCTTAACTTGGTCATTACTGCCCTCATCCACAGAGATCAAACGGGCTTCATGCCCGGGAAGGGAACTGACATTAATATCAGACGCCTTCACACCCACATAGACAGGGCGGACGAGGTGACTAAAGGAGCGGTGGCCTCACTCGACGCGGAGAAGGCTTTTGACTCTGTCGAGTGGAGCTATCTATGGGAAGTGCTATCACGATTCGGGTTTGGCCCAGGTTTTGTGAAATGGCTCTGCTTGTTATACCACTGCCCCTCAGCTAGAATACATACCAATGGATGCCTATCGGGGAAGTTTCGACTGTTTTGCACGCGACAGGGATGCCCCCTCTCCCCCGGCCTATTTGCTGTGGCGATGGAGCCCCTGGCTATTTTGCTGAGGGCTGACCCTGGGGTGAGGGGACTTCAGGTAGGTCCAACTGAGGAGAAGATATCGCTGTACGCGGACGATGCTCTGCTCTATTTAGCGGACGCCTCGTCCTCTTTGCAGACTGCACTGGATCAGATTAACCGATTTGGTGGCTATTCGGGGATTCACATTAACTGGGACAAGTCGGTTCTCTTCCCGCTCCATCCCTTGACCCCTAGGATACCACACCCGCAGCTCAAATGGGTAGATGACTTCAAATACTTGGGGATTAAAATTAACGCTAAAGTCCAGGACTACATGGACAACAACTTGCGACCACTCATGACACAGCTTACGGCTAGGTGCGCTGCTTGGCGTTCCCTTCCTCTGACCCCTGTTGGCATAGTCAATTTACTAAAAATGATTTACCTTCCCAAGTATCTCTACTTCTTCCGTAATACACCCATACACATCCCTAGGACTTTCTTCCGAAGGCTGGAGAGTCTGCTGATACAATTTGTCTGGGCTGGGAGGCCACCCAGGGTGACCAAGCTGATCTTATATCTCCCGCTATCGGGGGGGGGGGGGGGTCTGGCACTGCCAAACTTTCAAATTTACTATTGGGCAGCTGTTCTGGTCACGATTCGGTGGTGGTTCTCCCAGCCCACACAGAATCCGGCAGTCACTCTCGAGGCGGCCATTCTGGGCTCCTTTGCTGCCCTGAGCAAGCTCAGGTTTCGCAGACTCAGGGCCAATTCGTCCATGACAACTCTGATGCGAACCACCGTGAGGGTCTGGCAGGAGGCTAGGAAAATATATCGACAGCCCAATCATATTTCACCTCACATGACCCTATGGGGTAACCCTATGCTCCCTCACTTTTACAGTATACCTGACCCCTCTCTCTGGGCGAAAAAGGGAATCCCTACATTAAAACATGTGGTTAAAGATGGTAGGCTTATGGCTTTCCAAGCTCTGAGGCAATCCTTCGGTATTCCATCCACCTTCCAATTTAGGTACTGGCAGCTGAAACACGCCTTTGAAGCGCAGTTCCCAGCCCCCCTCATTCTGGAACCAGATTCCATTGAACGGCTCTTGACTTCCAGTGTGATGGGGAAGCCTCTCTCAACACTATATCTTTATCTTACAGTGGAGTATGATGCCAAATTAACTAAAACCTGGGAAAAGTGGAGGGTTGATATTCCCTCCTTGGACGAGGAGGAATGGAAGGAGTGTTTAATCTCCTACATTCCCTCCATGATCGCTGCAAAAGACAGGTTCATACAATTTAAGTTCCTAAATAGAGCGTATTTAACCCCACAGAGACTGGCACGCATTTACCACCAAAGAGAGCCTAACTGTCAGAGATGCAGACAGGAGGTGGGCACGTTTTGCACATGGTCTGGTCTTGTCCCAAAATCCGACCCTTTTGTTCAGCAGTTGCCTCCACACTGAGCAAAGTCATGGGCTCAAACTTACCGGTGGATCCCCAAATACTACTGCTCAGTCATCTTGAGGATGTTGAAGGAGATAGGTATACTAAACTGTGTCTAACCTTCACATTGTACTACGCTAGGCGGGAAATTTTACTGGGATGGAAACTGGAAGAGCCTCCTACCCTGGCCTCATGGAAAAGATCGGTGAATATGGTACTCCCCCTATATAGACTGACGTATGAAAGTAGGCAATGTCCGGGGAAGTTCGATAAAATCTGGTCCTCATGGGTGGACGCCTCCGGGGTCCCTGAATCCCCTACCCCATAATTAGGAAGTGAAGCACAGTGGAGGACATCCTACTTTTCAGGACTTTATTTTTTATGCCAGTTCCCCTTCATCCCTTTCCTTCCCGCCCCTCCCCCCCTTTCCCCCCTCCCCCTTTTTTCTTCCCCCCCTTTTCTCCCCCCCCCCTCCTTTTCTTCAGCCCCCTCCCTCCCCGCCACCCCCCACCAGGCTTGATTGAATATTGGTTATTTACTTTATATTATCTTAGAGTCTATAAGGATGTAATGCCATAGGAGTATTGTTAAGAGAAACTTCTGAAACTTACACAACTGGAATAGCTGATAAATAGTGGCTATCGGCTGCAGATAGATCTTACTATCATTATTATTACCACATTACTTGTACAATTTTTTTTTTGTATTGTAATGCTGATTTGTTCAATAAAAACTTTCTGTAAAAAAAAAAAAAACTGGATACACATTATACAATTTTCTTGTTCAATTTCCTTTAGATTTACTTTCAACTATGTAGTGCAAGGGCCTGCCTGATTGCATACAATTTAAAAGTGCCTAGGTTTGACCTCATATTATATGGTTTTTGGTCAATCTAAAGGAAAATTGTAAAAGAAAAAAATTGCATAACATGCAGCCAGCTTAACTCTCATCACAAAAAAAAAGTGAAAAAACTGTGCCCATTTTAGGTTGAATTCTTCCCAGTCACCTGTTCAGCATAGGAAGTAAAGCGAATAACTCTTTATCCACTCTAGCTAAAACAAACAAAAAAATTAACTTTTTTTGGAGTACTACTTTCATTCATGGACTGCCAACAGAAACAACATTCAATATAAATAGGTACATAGTTTGCTTTATTTGTTGGAAGGTGAGTTTTAATAACTAAAATGTTTTTTGTGCCTTATAATAAACAAAATCTTTTTAGTTTAGAAACTGCTCTCCCAAAAAGATGACTTGTCCACAGTTCGATAGTTTGGAAATGCAGATGTGAAAAGGTATCTCTTCATACAGACTTTCTATCTGTTACTGTAATAATTAGTGGTTTATGGAACCTGCCAGTTGTGAAGCTTAAACTGGATTAGCCAGTTCTTGTCTTGGAGATAATATATATATATATATATATATATATATATATATATATATATATATATATATATACACAGTATCTCACAAAAGTGAGTACACCCCTCACATTTTTGTATATGTTTTATTATATCTATTCTTTTCATGTGACAACACTGAAGAAATTACACTTTGCTACAATGTAAAGTGGTGAGTGTACAGCTTGTATAACAGTGTACATTTGCTGTTCCCTCAAAATAACTCAACACAGAGCCATTAATGTCTAAACCGCTGGCAACAAAAGTGAGTACACCCCTAAGTGAAAATGTCCAAATTGGGCCAAATTAGCCATTTTCCCTCCCCGGTGTCATGTGACTCGTTAGTGTTACAAGGTCTAAGGTGTGAATGGGGAGCAGGTGTGTTAAATTTGGTGTTATCACTCTCATTCTCTCATACTGGTCACTGGAAGTTCAACATGGCACCTCATGGCAAAGAACTCTCTGAGGATCTGAAAAAAGAATTGTTGCTCTAAATAAAGATGACCTAGGTTATAAGAAGATTTCCAAGACCCTGAAACTGAGCTGCAGCACGACCATACAGCGGTTTAACAGGACAAGTTCCATTTAGAACAGGCCTCGTTATGGTCGACCAAAGGAGTTGAGTGCTCAGCGTCATATCCAGAGGTTGCCTTTGGGAAATAGACATATGAGTGCTGCCAGCATTGCTGAAGAGGATAAAGGGGTGGGGGGTCAGCCTGACCCTGTCAGTGCTCAGACCATACGACGCACACTGCATCAAATTAGTCTGCATGGCTGTCATCCCAGAAGGAAGCCTCTTCTAAAGATGATGCACAAGAAAGCCCGTAGACAGTTTGCTGAAGACAAGGAGACTAAGGACATGGATTACTGGAACCATCTCCTGTGGTCTGATGAGACCAAGATAAACTGATTTGGTTCAGATGGTGTCAAGCGTGTGTGGCGGCAACCAGGTGAGGAGCACAAAGACAAGTGTGTCTTGCCTACAGTCAAGCATGGTGGTGGGAGTGTCATGGTCTGGGGCTGCATGAGTGCTGCCGGCACTGGGGAGCTACAGTTCATTGAGGGAACCATGAATGCCAAAATGTACTGTGACATATTGAAGCAGAGCATGATCCCCTCCCTTCGGAGACTGGGCCGCAGGGCAGTATTCCAACATGATAATGACCCCAAAAACACATCCAAGATGACCACTGTCTTGCTAAAGAAGCTGAGGGTAAAGGTGATGGACTGACCAAGCATGTCTCCAGACCTAAACCCTATTGAGCATCTGTGGGGCATCCTCAAATGGAAGGTGGAGGAGTGCAAGGTCTCTAACATCCACCAGGTCCGTGATGTCATCATGGAGGAGTGGAAGAGGACTCCAGTGGCAACCTGTGAAGCTCTAGTGAACTCCATGCCCAAGAAAGTTAAGGCAGTGCTGGAAAATAATGGTGGCCACACAAAATATTGACACTTTGGGCCTAATTTGGACATTTTCACTTAGGGGTGTACTCACTTTTGTTGCCAGCCGTTTAGACATTATTGGCTGTGTGTTGAGTTATTTTGAGGGGACAGCAAATTTACACTGTTATACAAGCTGTACACTCTCTACTTTACATTGTAGCAAAGTGTCATTTCCTCAGTGTTGTCACATGAAAAGATATAATAAAATATTTACAAAAATGTGAGGGGTGTACCCACTTTTGTGAGATACTGTGTGTGTGTATATATATATATATATATATATATATATATATATATTGGGGTCTCCAGAGTATATCGGGGTCTCCAGAGTATCACTTATTTTTTCAAACTGTTCATGAATATACAGACGGTTGGCAACCCACACTGATATATATATATATATATATATATATATATATATATATATATATATATATATATATATATATATATATATATATATATATATCAGTGTGGGTTGCCAACCGTCTGTATATTCATGAACAGTTTGAAAAAATAAGTGATACTCTGGAGACCCCGATTTAATGTTGGAGGGGCAGCTCTGGGCACCCTGATGTAAGCAATGGGGCTTTATGGATTCTAATGCAAGGGTTGGTGACTCTGGGGACCCTGATATAAAGGGGAGCTGGGGGTGGCTCTGGAGACCCTGATATAAGGGGGTTGCTCTGGGGACCCTTACATAAGGGGGTGACTCTGGGGACCCTGATATAAGGAGAGGGGGTGGCTCTGGAGACTCTGACATAAAGGGTTGGCTCTGGGGACCCTGATACAAGGGGAGGGTGACTCTGGGGACCCTGATGCAAGGAAGGGTGGCTCTGGGGACCCTTACATAACGGGGGTGACTCTGGGGACCCTGATATAAGGAGAGGGTGACTCTGGAGACCCTGATGCAAGGGAGGGTGACTCTGGGGACCCTGATGCAAGGGAGGGTGACTCCGGGGACCCTGATATAATGGGCATGAACCCTGGGGACCCTGGTATAAGGGTGGACTCTAGAGACACTGATATTAGGGGTGGCTCTGGGGACCCTAATGTAACAGGGGGGCTCTTGGGATCCTAATGTGAGGCTGATGTAAAGGGGGGTGACTCTGCGGACCCTAATGCAAGGGAAGGTGACTCTGGGGCCCCTGATGCAAGGGAGGGTGACTCTGGGGACCCTGATGCAAGGGAGGGTGACTCTGGGGACCCTGATGCAAGGGAGGGTGACTCTGGGGACCCTGATATAATGGGAATGAACCCTGGGGACCCTGTTATAAGGGTGGACTCCAGAGACCCTGATGTTCGGGGTGGCTCTGAGGACCCTAATGTAAGCAGGGGGCTCTTGTGATTCTAATGTAAGGGATGGTGACTCTTCTGGCCTTGATATAAGGAGGAGGGGTGACTCTGGGGACCCTGATGTAATGGGGAGGAACCCTGGGGACCCTAATGTAAGGGGGTGACTCTGGGGACTCATGACTATGTGGCGATCACTGTATTCTGATGGGGGGGGAGTCCCCTTTGTCAGAATACAAAGACACATGGGGAGAAATCCATGCATCAACATCGCTTGTGTTGATGCAGGGATCTGTCTTTTTTTTTTTTTGTTTGAACCAAAAAAAAAAAACTCAGTGTGTATTTCCTGCTTTTCTCTTCCAGTTCCATCATCACAAGGAAAGAAAGTAGAATATTTCCAATAGGGACACAGACAGCAAAAAAATTGCAGAGCATCTAACGTTTCCAAAACCAGAAAAAGGGAACCTGAGTGAACTTGTTTAGTGCTGTGTTTGAGGAATACATCACAGTATAGCTCACTGATTGCTTGGAATTGCTCACTTACATACAGAAGTAATTTCACAATGTGTTTAAGCCTTGCCAAAGCTCAAACATGATTGTGTCAGTATTTATAGTGTAAGTGTCAATGTGCACCTACAAGAGCACCAGCTTCGCTTTGTGTTAATGAAAAACTTCCACTTTAGAGTTTTTTGGGCCACTGGCGGCATCGCTGTCGATAATGCAAGTCAACAAGAACCCTGTATATACACCCAAAAATCTCCCACTATGCATTTCTGTACAGATTACACACAGTCGCCCCATCACCTGCCACTAATAAAAGCCTTTCTTATTTTGCTTCTTCTGCAGTCTTATTAATCATCCAACCTTTCTTACATCTTACCATCGGGTACAGGAAGCTGCTTTTTAGAATTTGGATATTCTTACACATTGATAGCAAAATGGTTCCATTTAAAAGACATTTCAGATCCCATAACAGGAAAAGAGCTGACCGAGATAAATGAAAGCTGCCTGGCAAAAGGTGGGTTCATCCTGTCTCCGGATCTGCACTGCGGCCAAGCCAGCTCTGAGAATGTGGGCTGAGGCGCGTTATCTCCTATTTTTCTTTGGCTAAAATAAACCGGCCTTGTTACATGAATCAGCCACTGCACTGATGGAAATCTTTTATTGCCTTCCTCATCTGCATCCTCCTCGCCTGGCTAGAAAGGGGATTTTTCATTTAAAGGAGACCTCATCTCATTGTGATTGATGAAACTGAAATTAAATGTAATCAAATTTTATTGTATCCACTACAACACAGGAATCTTGTTATCAAAAAATACATCATTTAATTTGACGCTTTGCTTTTTAAAACAATTGAAAATGAATTCAGTTTACTGGACTTTTAAATTGCATTGCATACATGAGTTGACCTGCATATTTAACACATGCCGCAAAATGCGTTTTCCTGCATTTCCCTGTATGAATAGGCAATGTATGTCACAGCACACCTTTTAAAGCAAGTCTCCACCTTTTACCTTTTCCCCCACCAGGGATCTAACTCCCCCTTACCCCCACCCCCCTGAAGCTACTGTCCCCCACAAAAACAAAAAACAAAAGACGATACTTTTTTTTAAAGTCTTCTTGCCCATTTGGTGACCTCATCAGGCTACTCTTCTTCATCCGGCGGCAGCAGGGCTACCCTCTCCTCTCCCACTGGCAGCAGCTGCAGGCACAGGGGTGTCTTCAGGATGAAGAGCATTAGAATAGGCCAGTAAATATGTAATTTACTGACCCCTTCCTTTTCTAAGTAAACACAGTGAGTGATCGGTACCGATCACTCATTGTGGTCATTCATAACTAAAGCATAATAACTTCAGTTTATAATGTCTCCTGTTCATTCACCTGCAGTGCAGCTGAGGTTGCAGAAAGGAACTGAGGAGTGTGTTTCCTCAGTCCCTTTCTCTGTCTCAAAAGTGAGACTTCAGGGATCTGTTTAGACCCCTGATATCTCACCAAAGTGAAAACAATTTTAAAACATTGTTTAATTAAAATAAAACATTAAAAAAAAAATTTTAAAATTGGGAAAAAAATCACCATCCCTAGTAGGGGCCCAGTGCATTACTTTGCCCAGGGGCCCATGATGCTGTTAAGGTGGCAGTGTGCTTTATGAACATGAAATTGTACAGAAGAGATTCATTAAAAGCCAATTGCAACCTTAAAAACCACCTTGTATTCACCTTTTACATTAACTTAGATGCATTTTGCTAAAAGCAAAACTCTGCTGATTTTGACAGGGTTTTGGCGAAATTTAAACAGAAAAATTATTCCGTATCCCTAGTAAGAAATGGTTCACCATAACTGATGTTAGTATCTTATCTGGTCTGCTGACCATGGAGAAAAACTATGCAATTCTTAGAAATAAAGTACTCCTTTAAAAACTACATGTATTAGCAGGAAAAGCCCTTGCAGGGACAGGAAATTATAGTAAATCTTTCTAAAGGGAACAAATATGAGAATTAGTGGAGAAGGATTCCAACATTAGATCTCTGTATGGCCTTAGTGTCTCAGTGGCACATGTTCCCATTATTTCTTTATGTCATTTGATGCTGTGAGGACTGCCAGTAACTATCCTTAGGGACAGAGGGGAAAGTGCCACTGCACAATTTTCTTTGTGGCTGACATATGATTGATGGTGCCATTGATAATCCCTAAACATATGAATTCAACTACCCAGATATTATTTAAAGTAGTTTATACCTGTTTAAAAAAAAAGTAGAAGTCCAGGCAAATACTATGTAAGCTTAAACCTGCTCCCACTCTCATTCTAAGCCCCAAAGCAGTAACTAGAACTTTCAGGGCCCCGGTGCATGGCGGTAGAATGCCAGGGCCTGATCACAAGTGTATTATTTTTTTTTTACCATTTTATTTTATTTATTTATTTTATAATATTTTAGGAGCCCCATTGCGGGCTTTGGTGAAATATCAGGGGTCTAAACAGACCTCTGATTTTCACCTTTGAGATAGAGAAAGAAGATTAACAAATTGACACAGCCCTCAGTCTCCACCTCTGCAGCCTCAGCAGCACAGAATGAATGATCAGGAATAGCTCTGTACAGAGCTTCCCTCTTTTTCATTCACAAACTAAAGCATAGTAAACACAGTTTACTATGCCTCAATTATGAATGAAAGAGTCAGTGATCAATACGGATCTCTAACTATTCATTTAGACAGGGAAGGTGCAGGTAAATGACACACCTTCTGCACTGTGGGGGATAAAGGGGGGCCAGGAGATCACGCAGGGGCCCGATCACAGCAGGAGGTAGATAGGAGGCACGGCGGGGCAGCATGTAGAGGAATCGATCCTCTCCATTTTCCTCCTGCAGCTGCTTAAAGTGGTTGTAAACCCTTACTACACACTTTTTCCTACAGGTAAGCCTATAATAAGGCTTACCTGTAGCTACCCTGGATATCTCCTAAACTTTTTTTTGGTTTACAACCACTTTACAGGCTGGGGAAAATGGAGGGGATTGATTCCTTTACATGCCGCACCACTGCCCCTCCAATCCAGGTGTACAGGGGCCCCATAGAGCATGGGGCTGGGTCCATGGGAATCCGCGGTAGGGGCAAGGGTGAACAAGTGCCCCCCCTGGAATTAGCAAAGGTCCGCCGTGGCCGCCGCAGACTTTTTTCTGAGTCTGCTGAGTGACTGCTGGCTGTTGCTCTCTGATCGTCCATCCCTCCCTCACCTCCAATCATCCGATGCAATGACTTGGCCGCTCAGCTCCAGCTTCCAGTCCCTGTGCAGAGTGCAGACTGTCAGATATGATCCGGCCGGCGCAGCGCCGGCGCTGCCCACTCAAGTGGACTGTAGTGGTGTGGAAACACTTACGGAGGACTGGAGGAAAAAGCAAGGAGGATTCGTCGCTGTCTAGGCCTCAACACAGAAAATTCTGAAGTCAAGTGGCATACCTTTCAGCAGTGAAGAACCACAGGTAACAGCAGTTATATTAGGAGGAACATAATATATATTGGGAAGTTGAAAGTGGAACAGCAATTACTGGAAAAATCATATCATCTGTCCTGTCCTGTAGACAGCTATATACACCCACCTTCCTTCCTGTATTCCTCCATCATCACTGACTGCTGATAAACATCATCTGTCCTGTATATATAGCTGTATACAGGACAGATACAGTATATCTGCAATCAGTGATGATGGGGGAAGGTCTCTATATACAGGAAGGAAGGTGGGTGTATATAGCTGTATACAGCACAGATGATGTATCCTTCTTGTATATGGAGACCTTCCTCCATCATCACTGACTGCAGATATACATACAGTATACAGCTATATAAGCACCCTCCTTCCTTCCTGTATATAGTAATACCATCCAACCCCTCTATATACACATACTGTACACCCTCCATACTGTACATTGTTTGAAGGGCACAGTGAGGCTGCATATGATGGGCACAGTGAGGCTGCAATTGATGGGCACAGTGAGGCTGCAATTGATGGGCACAGTGAGGCTGCATATAATGGGCACATGCCTGCGCTTTATGTGATAATGTCTAAGCCCCTCCCCTTTATGGCATTGTCAAAAAGGGCGGAGCATGGGTGACCTTAAAATGATGCCCCCCCCCTCTGAAAAAAGGGGTCGTAATTGTGACCCCTATATGTACGCCCCTGCTAAGCCCTATGCTAACAATCCTGTTTAGGAAAGATACTTAACTATTCTAAGGGAGCTCTACTCTGAACACATTATCTCCCAAGTGGCCGGTTTCAGTGTAGAGGAGAGATTGCCAACATCTGCAATGCTGAACTGGCCAAATTTCAATCCATGTATGGCCAGCTTAAGAGCATACATTAGAGCAATAAGCCTTAATACAGAGTATGATGGAACCAGAGTGGAGGAGTGGAATAGTGTAGGAGAGCACACAGCCCAAAGCCCAGCAGAGATGGAACCTTATTGAAGGGAAAGTCTAGTGTACATAGGAGCACACATTCTGCACTCACAGCCAGGGGGAGATGAAGGCAAGGTGGGAGAGTGAAACATTGAACGTGACAGCACATAATGCAGAAGGAAACAGGAAATGTCCCTTTCTCTATAGAAAATGTCTAGGGTTTAGGAAAGTATGTCATAAAATCCAGCAGACAGAGTCTGATATTTTAACAATACAGATTTTTTTCCCCCTAGGACTGAACTTTATTAACCTCTGAGTGCCCTAAAGAGGTTATGAAAACCAGTCAGAAAATTTTGATGTTTCATTATTACCAATCCTTATGTAGCGCTACCCCTTAGGAGCTGCTGAGTATTTTGGGTTCTCTGTCTGTTCGAGCCTGATCTGGGGGCACAGCCCCTGCTGACACCATCGTAAAACCTTGAGCAGGAGAACACCTTTTAGTTGGGGGACCCATTGGTTCTCCTAGTCCCTCTGTGGTAGAAGTGATGCTGATGGCCAAGGGCCGGGACAAGGGGTGGGCAGGAGGGACGGCTGCCCTGGGCACTGTGGTATCATGTGAGGTAGGGAAGAGGGGGCAACCCCAAGGAGATTGGGGAGAGGGATTTGTGCCAGTAGGAATGATTGGGGGTTATTTCTTCTAGATGGGGAAATATGTACTAGGAGGGGGACTTTAGCGATGGGGGAGGCAGATTTGTACTGGGAGAAAGGGGGATTTATGCTTAGGGAGTAAGCATGCAGATTAGTGCTTGATTTTCTTGGCGGGGGGAAATTTTTGCTGACACAATCATACATCTTTGGGAGGGGGTAGAGGTGCAATTTGGCATTCCCTGGGCTCTAGATAACCTTGTCCCAGCACTGCCGATGACGATACCATGATCGGACTGCCTGCAGAGTTGATTCTCCTGCCTCTCAGCGATGCCAGCGATCTGCAGTCCCTCTTTTTGGCTCTCCGGTGCGACCCAATCCGGCCTGAGTCCTCTGAGTCCTGCATTGCCGTCTCACACACACAGTCTCCTTCCTTTCTCCCCCCAAAATTTCCGGGCTTTAGAATATATTGGCTTCCACCCCTTTGCCAACTCTTCTGGGAAATGTAGTGTGCAATCAGCTTGTCTGTGTACAGAAGTTCTGCTATCAGCATACAAGTTTAATAATCCTTGCTGTACTCTACTAAAGTCTGAATAACTAAACTGCAGTTATTCAGATACTCCAAAGGACGCTGCCCGTGACATCACCAGCCATGTGCTCTGAAGGGTCAGCATCCCCGTGCCATACCTTCAGAGCTCTGTGCCGGAGCCAAGGGCTCCTGTGCGCATGTGTGGGCGTGACATCACCACGGACCCAGGAAGGAACATGGCAGCGCCAGGGATCCACGACAGTGCTGCACAGGAGAGATCCCCTTTACAGGTAAGTCTGTCATACTGTGCTGGTGTGCGGTGCATACTAGTACATTATGACTTAACCCTGTAGGGGGGCACACTTTATTTTTATTTTAGTGGTGCTTTACTACTGCTTTAAAGTATAACTAAAGGATTTGTATTTATTTTTTTACTGTTTTGGATAGAGTGGAGATGTATTAGACCCCCTCTTAGTTTGTATCGCTGTCTGTGCCCCCATTAGGGAGATTCACCTTCTCTTATTAGTCCTATTTATCGTTATCATATTTTCAGATATCAAATTTTGGGTTGTCCCCAGAAAAGTAATAAAAGGGAAATCTTTCAATGGGATCACTAGTTCTGGTGACCTGGGGACCCCCAAGGGATTCCCTTAATTTGGAGGGATTTCCTCTCACTTCCTGTTTTGGCTATGGGACAGAAAATGAAGGGAAATCTCCCACAATGGGGCACAGATGACAAAAAAAAGTCCAGTCCAGTGCGTTTTTTTTCTGCATCAAAAATGCATGTAAAGTAGGTTACATGGCTTTCAATGGCATAGTTCCCACCAGTGCTTGCAGTTCTAGAAAAAAAAGTAGAACGTGCTGCATTTTTCCTGCACTGGACTATACTGGAACGCAGTAAATGATGGTTCACACCACAAAAATGAACTCCAGATCCGTTCCAGATGTGTTTTGAATGCGTGCACATGTCCTTATTAAGGCTGGATTCACACCTATGCAGTTTCAGTGCTTTTTGCATTTTGCAGATTTGCACTATAGTCCATTTAACATGGCTTCCTATGGAACATGTTCTGTAGTGCAAACCTGCAAAATGCAAAAAGCACTAAAACTGCATAGGTGTGAATCCAGCCTAAGGCTCCATTCACACTAGCGCGTTTTTTGATGCATTTTGCATTTTGCAGAAATGCATGGGAATTTTTTAACATGGGTTCCTATGGAACATGTTCACATCAATGCCTTTTTGTTTCTCTGCATTTTTGGAAAGGGTCAGGGACTTTTTTTCATGCAAAATGCAGCATTTTGCATGTAATAGAATTCAATGGACAAGCATCAAAAACGCAAGTGCACCGTTTTTGCAGCGTTTTTGCAGCGTTTTTTTTTTTTTTTTTTTTATTTTTTTTTTAGACTGTAAAAAAAAACTGTAAAAAAAAAAAAAAACGCAAAACGCAAATCACGGCAAAAACGCCGCTAAAACGCTGCTCAAAAACGTGGCAAGCATGAAATAAAAACCTCCAAAAACGCTTAAAAGCAACATGCATAGGTGTGAATCCAGCCTTAGGCTGGATTCACACCTATGCATTTTTAGTGCTTTTTGCATTTTGCAGATTTGCACTACAGTCCATTTACCATGGTTTCCTATGGAACATGTTCTGTAGTGCAAATCTGCAAAATGCAAAAAGCACTAAAAATGCATAGGTGTGAATCCAGCCTTATAGGCCTGGTTTACAGCTATGCAGGTTGCAGCTTGCATATTCCAGGTGAATTTTGCATTTTCAATACACATTTTTGATCCATTGAAGTCTATGGAACCAAAAAACTGTAAAAAGTCCCTGGCCCTTTCCATAAAATGCACAGATGTGAACGTGACCCATAGGAAACCATAAATGGACTGTAGTGTGCTTCTGCAAAACTGAAAATGCACTAAAAAATGCATAGGTGTGAACCAGGCCTTAAGGCTAAGAAAAAAGAGGGTGAAAAGAATGCACTGGACTACATCAGAAACTCACTGGAACGCATAAAAAACGTGTCAAAAACGTGCATGCAGAAAAGCATCTGAAACGCATCCAGACTGCGTTTTTATGGTGTGAACTAGCCCTTAGGTCCAGTTCACACCCCATGCAATCCAGTGCCTTTTTTTCTGCTTCAAAAACACATGGAAAGTAGGTTCCAGGGCTTTCCAGTTCCAGAAAAAAAAGTAGAACATGCTGCATTTTTCCTGCACTGGACTGTACTGGAAAGCAGTAAGGCTGGATTCACACCTATGCAGTTTTAGTGCTTTTTGCATTTTGCAGATTATCACTACAGAACGTGATCCATAGGAAACCGTGTTAAATGGACTGTAGTGCAAACCTGCAAAATGCAAAAAGCACTAAAAATGCATAGGTGTGAATCTGGCCTAAGGCTCGATTCACACCTATGCATGTTGCTTTTGAGCGTTTTTGGAGGTTTTTTTGTCATGCTTGCCACGTTTTTGAGCAGCGTTTTTACAACGTTTTTGCTGCGTTTTTGCTGCGTTTTGCATTTTTTTGCAAAACGCCAAAAACGCATCAAAAACGCTGCAAAAACGCTGTAAAAACGCTGCAAAAACTGTGCACTTGCGTTTTTGATGCTGGTCCATTGAATTCTATTACATGCAAAACGCTGCATTTTGCATGAAAAAAAGTCCCCGACCCTTTCCAAAAATGCAGAGGTACAAAAAGGCATTGATGTGAACATGTTCCATAGGAACCCATGTTAAAAAATTCCCATGCATTTCAGCAAAATTCAAAATGCATCAAAAAACGCGCTAGTGTGAATGAAGCCTTAGGCTGGATTCACACCTATGCATTTTTAGTGCTTTTTGCATTTTGCAGGTTTGCACTAGAAAATCTGTTCCATAGGAAACCATGTTAATTGGACTGTATTGAAAATCTGCAAAATGCAAAAAGCACTAAAACTGCATAGGTGTGAATCCAGCCTTAGGGATGGTTCACACCACAAAAATGCACTCCAGATCTTTTCCAGATGTGTTTTGCTTGCGTGTTTTTAACACGTCTTTGGCGTGTTCTGGTGTGTTTTTGATGCATTACCAGAAGTGTTCCAGGTGCTTTTTTTCTTCTTTTTTCCAGTTTTTTAAACTTTACTGGGGTCTGGTGAATTTTTTAATGTGTTTTTGATGTGTTCCAGTACATTCTGGTGCGTATGTGATGTGTTTAACTGCGTTTCACTACAGACCAGTGCAGGAGAAGTGCAGCATGTTCTTCTTTTCTTTTCTGGAACTGTAATGTACTGGAACTGGTATGAACAATGTCATTGGGAACCATATTACCTACTTTCCATGCGTTTTTGATGCAGGAAAAAAAATGCACTGGGCTGCGGTGTGAACTGGCCCTAAAATGTATCAAAAACGCATCGGAATGCACTGGAATGCATCAAAAACACATAAAAAAATGCACAGGACCCCAGTACAGTGAAAATAACAATAAAAATGCATCGGAACGTACCAAAAATGCGTTCATAATGCACATGCAGAAACACACCCGGGAAAGGATCTGGAGTGCGTTTTTGTGGTGTGAACCAGCCCTGAGGGGTTATAACCCTCCCTTCAGCTACATGCAAAATGAAAAATAAAAAAAGCTTTGCCTATAATTCTACTTCAGCAAACAATTCTTCGATTTTCAGGAATATTTTTGTTTTTCATTTTGCATTCCATGTTTGTACATTGTTATGCTTGTTGTCACTTTGTTATGATGTTGAGGGTTTGCAGAGTCAAATCTTCATCTGTACCAGCTTTTCTGTAGTGACAGGTTCCCTTTACGATTCCTGGAAACAATCAGAGACAATGTAACCCCCAATCAGTGTACACAACATGCCTGTCTGCTGCAATGTTTCCAGTCTGGGGTGACAGCTGTCAGTGGACTTTGTTGTTCTCAGTGGATAAATGAAACAAAGATCGCTGTCTGAGATGAGATTTTCTAGAGTGCCTTTTCCATAAATCATTTTTGTTGATTTCTCTCGGTCACATCGGTAGCAGGAATAAAAGTGTACGCTCAGTATGATGAGATTTGATGGAATCAGGATCAGCCAGAAGGATGGTGATGGGATCCTCCCCGGAGAGGGTGACCGGGTGAGTTGTGTGATCGGGGGGTGTGTCATGTGTCACTCACATAGGCGGGCGGCCACACTCCGCTCTGCTTTGTTTTCCGCCTCTGACAGCAACAGCGCGGGGTCCAGGGGAGGCGGTGTGCATGGATCGCACGATCTACTGCTGGGATCTAGGAGGACATCTGCGGGGATCTAGGAGGACATCTGCTGGGATCTAGGAGGACATCAGCGGGGATCTAGGAGGACATCAGCGGAGATCTAGGAGGACATCTGCGGAGATCTAGGAGGACATCAGCGGGGATCTAGGAGGACATCTGTGGGGATCTAGGAGGACATCTGCGGGGATCTAGGAGGACATCTGCAGGGATCTAGGAGGACATCAGCGGGGATCTAGGAGGACATCAGCGGAGATCTAGGAGGACATCTGCGGAGATCTAGGAGGACATCTGCGGAGATCTAGGAGGACATCTGCTGGGATCTAGGAGGACTGTGTGTCCCTAAACATGGTGCTGAGGACCGGGGTCTCACCGTGCCCATGGGGTATCCTGGGGAGAGGAGATCTGCTGGCATTAGTGCTTTGCTTGTCCATGCTGCACATGGGAGGAAGCCAGAAGTCTGCAGGTGGATTCAGTCTTCACCCTCCATACTTCAACCTGGCAGAAGGGGCCAGGATCAGGGCAAGTGCTACCTGTGGGGAGGAGAGGAGCTCCGGGAGAGAAGGAGAGGAGCCCCAGCCTAGGATGGATCTGTACTGTAAGCTGGTGGGAGGACCAGTGCTGTCATCACATACTATCCAGGTACTACACTACTACTATTCTACCTGCCTAGTTTATCTCGGTACTACACTACTACTATTCTACCTACCTAGTACTATCCAGGTACTACACTACTACTAGTCTACTACTCTACCTGCCTAGTACTATCCAGGTACTACACTACTACTATTCTACCTACCTAGTACTATCCAGGTACTACACTACTACTAGTCTACTACTCTACCTGCCTAGTACTATCCAGGTACTACACTACTACTATTCTACCTACCTAGTACTATCCAGGTACTACACTACTACTAGTCTACTACTCTACCTGCCTAGTACTGTCTATCCAGGTACTACACTACTACTATTCTACCTGCCTAGTTTATTCAGGTACTACACTACTACTATTCTACCTGCCTAGTACTATCCAGGTACTACACTACTACTACTCTACCTGCCTAGTTTATACAGGTACTACACTACTACTATTCTACCTGCCTAGTACTATCCAGGTACTACACTACTACTACTCTACCTGTCTAGTACTATCCAGGTACTACACTACTACTATTCTACTTGCCTAGTACTATCCAGGTACTACACTACTACTACTCTCCCTGCCTAGTACTATCCAGGTACTACACTACTACTATTCTACCTGCCTAGTACTATCCAGGTACTACACTACTACTATTCTACCTGCCTAGTACTATCCAGGTACTACACTACTACTATCATAGGTGTGCACAACCTATTGCATTAGGGTGTGCACCCCAGAGCTCAAACACATGTGTGTGTGTATATTGTCAGTAGGGCAGTGGAAGGTGTCAGTCAGTAGAGCAATGAACTTTGTCAATAGGACAGAGGACGGTGTCAGTAGTTTTTTATTTTTATTATTTTTTACAGTTTTATTTATTACATTATTATTTATTTACAATTTTTTTAAATAATGTTTTTACAACTTTTTTAGGAGCTCCATTGGAGGGCTTTGGCGAAATATCAGAGGTCTAAACATGATGTCTCACTTTTGAGCACAGAGATTCCTCAGTCCTTTTCTCTGCAGCCTCAGCTGCACCAGAGAGTGAATGAATGGGAAGTACACTGTGCTGAGCAGCTTCCTGTTCTTCACAAACTGAAGCAAAATAAACACAGCAGCCGGAGCAGGAGGAGAGGTTGGAAGCCGGTGTTCTGCCTAGAAAGTTCCGCTCGGCGTATAAGTTCCCCCCTCTACTGCGCCTGCGCAGTAGGTATCGGCGGAAATAGCCGAAGCAGAACAGCTGAAAATCAGCTGTACACGGCGCCTGTAAGAGGGCCCCTCGCGGGCTCGCTTCGCTCGCCACGCTTCGGGCACGGCCTCGCTGCGCTCGGCACTTTTAGATTCCCCCTCTAGGTCCACTTGGATGGTGGGGAAGGAACCTGGACCCAGAGCGCAGGCGCCGTGTACAGCTGATTGAAGCATTTGAGCTTCGGCTATCTCCGGCGGCTGAGAGTAGTATGTACTGCGCAAGCGCTGCGCCTGTGCAGTACAGGGGGGAACTTATCCGCCGAGGGAACATTCTCGGCAAGACACCGGCAGTGCTGCAGGGAGGGTGGGTACAGGGGAGGCCAGGCAGTAGGGAGAATTGGTGCCGCACGTGGTGATTAGGGTGTGCCTAGGCACACCTGACACACCCTGTGCGCACACCTATGACTACTAATCTACCTGCCTAGTACTATCCAGGTACTAAACTACTACTACTCTACCTGCCTAGTACTATCCAGGTACTAAACTACTACTACTCTACCTGCCTAGTACTATCCAGGTACTACAATACTACTACTCTACCTGCCTAGTACTATCCAGGTACTACACTACTACTACTCTACCTGCCTAATACTATCCAGGTACTACACTACTACTACTACTCTACCTGCCTAGTACTATCCAGGTACTACAATACTACTACTCTACCTGCCTAGTACTATCCAGGTACTACACTGCTACTACTCTACCTGCCTAGTACTATCCAGGTACTACACTACCTGCCTAGTGCTATCCAGGTACTACACTACTACTACTCTACCTGCCTAGTACTATCCAGGTACTACACTACCTGCCTAGTACTATCCAGGTACTACACTACTACTACTCTACCTTCCTGGCCACAACGCCTAGTCTGCCTTGCCCTTTGTATGTTCCAGCCTATTGGTGGCCATACACAGAACCATTTATGTAAGATTGTATTATCGATCGATTTGCCATCTGTGAAAAAATCTAATTAGAAGATCAAAAAGAGAGTTTGATGTGGCATACACTTAAAGTGGAGATAAACTTACCTTTCCTTTAACAGTTCCCTTCCCTATCTGGCACCAGCATCTTCTGCATGTTGCCTGTCTTCAGCTGTCTTCATTGGCTGGCACAGGGTGATGTCATTCCTATGCATGCGCAGGATTCAGTCATCCTGGCACACAGGGACCGTGCCAGCAAAGTAAGCTGGGCTGTGCATGCATGCTCAGTTTACAATCCAGGGAAGAGAGTGAGCAGGCCAGTCCATACGGGGCTCAGGGGTGCTGCCCCCCTAATCCATGTGCCTGGCCCCTAATCTACATGCAGGGTGCTGGACACATGGATTTCAACAGTTTTTTTTTTAAATTGAAGCATGTGATTAGAGTCTGAGGCTCTAATTAGCTTCAAAAAAGGGTGGGCTTGGGGCGCAAGGTTTTTTTTTTTCTTGGAGGATTGGAAGATGCATGTGATCAGCACATGGACAATCAGCACTGTCCAGACAGAGTGCCAGGGGTCCTGCAGTCTCATAGGACAGTCAGAAAACTCCTCCTACAAGGAGACCATAGAGAGAGAGAGAGAGAGAGAATGCAGGGTCCTGGGTTTAGTGACACATTAATTACTTTATTTCTTTCTGTTAGGCCCCTGTTCAGTACAGTGTGTGTTTTCCTAAAATGATAATGCTAAATACCTTCTTTGCAGAGCTCTGCTGTGCTGTCATGTGACCTCCCTCTGCTTTCCTTCTTGATGTAGCTGAGTACAGTGGGAGGGACTGAGATTTCCCTATGATGAATGCAGGCTGGCAGAGGGAGGTCACCTGTCTGCAGAGCAGGGCTCAGCAAAAAAGTATTTATCATTGTAATTTTAGAAAAACACACATGTACTGAGCAGGGACCTGAAACTAAGAGGGTCAAAGTAATTAATACATTATTCTTTACAAGCAGCTGCAGAGAATAGAATTACACAGGCATGAGAGGATAGGGGAGGGCCGGTGAGGAGATGGGCTCTCACACAGACTATGGAACTGACTGGGAGAGGGGAGGGAGATGCAGAGACACTGAGTAGAGAGCAAGATGAAGGAGGCACGTAAACTGACCACGGTATCATGGATCAGCAGCCATGATAAACGTGGTCAGCTTAAACAGGGGAAGACAGGAACAGGCAGAATCAGCCAGGTATTATACAACATAGAAAGGGACAAATGACACTACAGAAACCTCAATGTTTGTAATCGTTCCTCATAACCGAGGTCCTCCAGTCCCCTATTCATTTTGTTGACCTCCTCAGCAAATCCTTCGTGAGGACCGGTGACCAGAACTGGACTGCATACTCGAGATGTGGCCAATCCAGAATTTTGTAAAGTGGCAGGATTATAGTTTTATCTCTTGAGTAAATTCCCTTTTTAACACACACTAATATTCTATTGGCCTTGCTTGCTGCAGCTTGGCATTGCATGCTATTACTAAGTCTGTCATCAACTAGGACCCATCTAGATCCTCTCTGGATCTTTTTTCATCTCCGATTCCCCCCAAGGTCCCCCCCAGCGTGTAACTTGCATTCACATTTTTAGCCCCCTCATTTGCCATGCGTTTGCATTCCTCTCTATTTTATCTTTGTGTAAAGTTGTTGAAGTTACAGTGGGGCAAAAAAAGTATTTAGTCAGCCACCAATTGTGCAAGTTCT
The DNA here is from genome assembly GCF_042186555.1 of Aquarana catesbeiana. Classification (NCBI taxonomy): domain Eukaryota; kingdom Metazoa; phylum Chordata; class Amphibia; order Anura; family Ranidae; genus Aquarana; species Aquarana catesbeiana. The sequence goes on from NC_133328.1 coordinate 476,733,938, forward strand.
CCCACTTAAAAAGATGAGAGGCCTGTAATTGTCATCATAGGTATACCTCAACTATGAGAGACAAAATGTGGAAACAAATCCAGACAGTCACATTGTCTGATTTTTGAAAGAATTTATTTGCAAATTATGGTGGACAATAAGTAATTGGTCAATATCAAAAGTTCATCTCAATACTTTGTTATATATACTTTGTTGGCAATGACAGAGGTCAAATGTTTTCTGTAAGTCTTCACAAGGTTGTCACACACTGTTGCTGGTATGTTGGCCCATTCCTCCATGCAGATCTCCTCTAGAGCAGTGATGTTTTGGGGCTGTCGCTGGGCAACACGGACTTTCAACTCCCTCCAAAGGTTTTCTATAGGGTTGAGTTCTGGAGACTGGCTAGGCCACTCCAGGACCTTGAAATGCTTCTTACGAAACCACTCCTTCGTTGCCCGGGCAGTGTGTTTGGGATTATTGTCATGATGAAAGACCCATTCATCTTCAATGCCCTTGCTGATGGGAGGAGGTTTGTACTCAAAATCTCACGATGCCCCATTCATTCTTTCATGTACACGGATCAGTCGTCCTGTTCCCTTTGCAGAGAAACAGCCCCAAACATGATGTTGCCACCCCCATGCTTCACAGTAGGTATGGCGTTCTTTGGTTGCAACTCAGCATTCTCTCTCCTCCAAACACGACGAGTTGTGTTTCTACCAAACAGTTCTACTTTGGTTTTATCTGACCATATGACATTCTCCCAATCCTCTTCTGGATCATCCAAATGCTCTCTAGCAAACCTCAGACGGGCCCGGACATGTACTGGCTTAAGCAGGGGGACACGTCTGGCACTGCAGGATCTGAGTCCCTGCGGCGTAGTGTGTTACTGATGGTAGCCTTTGTTACGATGGTCCCAGCTCTCTGCAGGTCATTCACTAGGTTCCCCCGTGTGGTTCTGGGATTTTTGCTCACTGTTCTTGTGATCATTTTGACCCCACTGGGTGAGATCTTGCGTGGAGCCCCAGATCGAGGCAGATTATCAGTGGTCTTGTATGTCTTCCATTTTCTAATTATTGCTCCCACAGTTGATTTCTTCACACCAAGCTGCTTGACTATTGCAGATTCAGTCTTCCCAGCCTGGTGTAGATCTACAATTTTGTTTCTGGTGTCCTTCGACAGCTCTTTGGTCTTCACCATATTGGAGTTTGGAGTGTGACTGTTTGAGGTTGTGGACAGGTGTCTTTTATACTGATAACAAGTTCAGACAGGTGCCATTAATACAGGTAATGAGTGGAGGACAGAGGAGCCTCTTAAAGAAGAAGATATAGGTCTGTGAGAGCCAGACATCTTGCTTGTTTGTAGGTGACCAAATACTTATTTTCCACCATAATTTGCAAATAAATTCTTTCAAAAATCAGACAATGTGATTGTCTGGATTTGTTTCCACATTTTGTCTCTCATAGTTGAGATATACTTATGATGACAATTACAGGCCTCTCTCATCTTTTTAAGTGGGAGAACTTGCACAATTGGTGGCTGACTAAATACTTTTTTGCCCCACTGTATATCCCTTCTTAGCTTTGTATTATCAATAAACACTGAGATTGAACTATTTATCCCAACCTCTATTTTATTTATAAACGAGCTCTGGTGAATACTGCTTATACCTCTAGACCAGGGGTCTCCAAACTTTCTAAACAATGGGCCAGTTTATTGTCCTTCAGACTTTAGGGGGGTGGGATTTTGCCCAGTAGGTGTAAACAATTCCCCATCTTTGGTACTAGGGAGAGAAATAGTGCCCCATTGTTGGTGTCAGTGGAAGGAATAGTGCCCCATTGTTGGTGTCAGTGGAAGGAATAGTGCCCCATTGTTGGTGTCAGTGGAAGGAATAGTGCCCAATTGTTGGTGTCAGTGGCAGGAATAGTGCCTCAAGGGCCAGATAAAGGCAAGCATAGGGCCACATCTGGTCCCTGGACCATAGTTGAGACCACTGCTCTAGATACGCTATTTATCACCACCCTATGGACACGCTCCTGTAACCATTTTTTTATCCAGATACATACACTATTGTCAATGCCAACAGACCTCAATTTACTAATTAACCTCCTTGGTGGTAATCCCAATTGTGGCTCGGGGTGACTTTTCATTACCAAAAGCGGTAACTCCGAGCCACACTCAGGATTGCATTACAGTATCCTGGGAAAGTTACTTACGTTGTCCCCAGGATCCTGCGATGTCCTCCCACTGTGTCCGTGGGCTGTGTACTCCACCCAATTCATCACTGTGCCGGGCTCCGTTCCCTGCGCGAGTCGCAACGCACGAGGACGGAACCCGATGGCAAATTCAAAAAGTGCAAAATGCATAATACATAAAGTACACTGTAATCTTACATTACTTGCTTTGTCCACTGCCCTGCGTGCAGTTTTATATTATATATACTGTTCTTTCTGCCTGGAAACTTGAGAATGTCCACAGCAACCAAAAAGTGTCCCTTTAGGTCAAAAGTGGTTTTAGACCAGCTAGAAAACAGCGATAGTAAATTACAATCACTTGCAGAATTGAGCGATAGTTAATCGTGGGGAAATTCGTCATCAAACACTGAAAGTAATGACAGCGACAATTCTGCAACTGAGCAAATTTCAGTGTGTTTGATTTAATTACATTATTGAATACATTTTATTATTATTATATTATTATTTGTTATAATTATTTATAGTTATTTATTATATTATAATTTATGATTTTGTGTTTCAAACTTTATCATACCCGGGATATCTACTAGACTCTTGTTTGGACAGATTTAAGTGAGTTATTCCTAATGCTTCATGTACATGGGACGTTTTTAAAACCTCTCCTGAACGATTTAACTTGACAGATAGTAACCAACGTTTAAAACGTCCATTTTGCCATGTTTTTTTTTTTTTTGTTCGAATAGCCAAAAATGAAAAACACCTGTAAACAAAACATGGCTAAATGTGAGTTACTGCATTTAGACACGTTTAGACGCGATTGGCGCTTGAAATGCCTGTAAACTCAGCTTCTGAACGCATTTTTTTTGCGTTACAAAAAATGCCTCTAAACTCAACTGCCTAGCAACGACTATAAACTACCCTGTGTACGTGGACAGATAAGGTAACATAGAGGAGAGTTCAAAATCGCCCAACTGCTCCTAAATGCCCTTTTAGCAGCAGCAGTGTACATGAGGCCTAAGAATTACAGGCCTACAATTTAAAACGACAAATTTCCATGCAAAACAATGTACCGCTTTGAGATGCAAAAATCTGAAAAAATAATACCGCCAGGGAGGTTAATGATACTAGTATGGCCAATATAATTTACTATTTTATCCCTCTAACCTAGAGACAACTGATAGGGCAGAGTCCGTGTGCAAGCTCCGTGTATATTCAATAGAAGATTGTGAACAGGCAGGTAAGTTTTTTTGCAGAAGAGACATAGTATATCTGTTTTGCAATAAAAAGCTGCCTGTTGGATTTTTTTTTTCAACTTTAGTTCTACTTGAAAGATCAAATCTATCTGTCTACATTCCTGCAATCATATTACTAGACCAAATTTCTATGAAATGGATTGTTTTTTCCTGCAATTTTTTTTGATAACTGTTAGATTCAATCATATTGTCCAATTCTGTAAAAAATTGTCCAATCATCTCGTAGTTTTTAAGCTCTGAGGAAGGGAGCATGTCCCCTGAAACATGTCAGCCTTCCAACCATGCGCTACATGGTTAGATGACATTGCTTACGGCTGGAGAATACATTTGATGCATCTGTTATTTTTGTTTGTGAGTATGCAATTGTCTTTTGTTATTTAACCACTTCCATACAGGGCATTTTCACCCCCTTCCTGCCCAAGCCAATTTTCAGCTTTTAGTGCTGTCACACTTTGAATAACAATTGCGCGGTCATACAACACTGTACCCAAATGAAATTTTTATCATTTTTTTTCCCACTAATAGAGCTTTCTTTTGGTGGTATTTGATCACCCCTGCATTTTTTATTTCTTGTGCTATAAACAAAACAAAAGTGACAAGTTTGAAAAAAACACAATATTTTTTACTTTTTGCACTAATATATATCCAAATTTTTGTTTTTTAAAAAAATTTTTCCTCAGTTTAGGCCAATACATATTCTTCTACATATTTTTGTTAAAAAATATCGCAATAAGCGTATACTTATTGGTTTGCGCAAAAGTTATAGCGTCTACAAAATAAGGGGATAGATTTATAGCATTTTTATTATTATTTTTTTTTTTACTAGTAATGGCAGCGATCTGCGATTTTTATCGTGACTGTGTTATTGCGGCGGACACATCGGACAATTTTGACACATTTTTGGGACCATTCACATTTATACAGCGATCCATGCTATAAAAATGCATTGATTACTGTATAAATGTGACTGGCAATGAAGGGGTTAACCAGGAGGGGGCGCTGTAGGGTTAAATGTGTTCCTAAGGAGTGATTCTAACTGTGGGGGGAGGGGATTCACAAGGGGAGGAGACCGACCGGTGTTCCTCTGTACAAGGAACACACTAGGGTTGTCCCGATACCACTTTTTTAGGACCGAGTACAAGTACCGATACTTTCTTTCAAGTACTCGCCGATACCGTTTACCGATACTTTTTTTTTAAATGTCACGTGACAGTGTTTTTTGGGTTTTTTTTTTTGTTTTTTTTTTTTAACAGTGCTTGCTTTTTTTTTTGGGGGGGGGGGGGGGGGGTGAACGGTGTATGTGTGTGTTTTTTTTTTTTATTATCAACTTTTATTTTTTACAATAATATTTTTTTTATTCTTTATTGTTTTTTTTTTTTGTTTTTTTTTTAATCAGCCCTTTTGGGGGGCTTTGGTGAGATATCGGGGGTCTTAACAGACCTCTGATATCTCCCCCTTGAGACAGAGAAAGAGACAGAGGATAGAGATTCCCCAGTCCCTTTCTCTGCAGCCTCAGCTGCACTGAGAATGAATGGAGAGAAGACAGCAGCTTCTCTCCATTCATAAACTGACACATCGTAATCACAAGCGATTACAATGTTTCAGTTATGTGAATGGACAGAGTCAGCTGACTCTATCCATACACAAAGGAAGGAGGAGGGGGACTGAGGAACGGAGGGGGAGAACGGAGGGGACAGATAAGGAGAGGGGAACGGAGAGGACAGATAAGGAGAGCAGAACGGAGGGGACAGATAAGGAGAGCAGAACGGAGGGGACAGATAAGGAGAGCAGAACGGAGGGGACAGATAAGGAGAGCAGAACGGAGGGGGACAGCGGAGAGGCACAGAGGAAAGGAGGGGGCACGGAGGAGGATGCAGTGACAGTCAGCTGTGAGCGATCACCGCTGTATGTCACTAAAGCTGGTGAAAGCCGCTGGGGGAGAAGCTTGTAACTCCCCCACGCGCCGATCACAGCTGTCTTCCAGGTATCGGGGGAAGCATCGGGAGCATTTGCCCGAGTACAAGTACTTGGGCAAATGCTCGGTATCGGTGCCGATACCGATACTAGTATCGGTATCGGGACAACCCTAGAACACACCATCGGTCTCCTCCCATCTGACAGGACGTGGATCTGTGTGTTTACATACACAGATCCACGGTCCTGTTCGGTTACCGGGCAATCGCGGGTGCCCGGCGGACATCGTGGCCGCCGGGCACGCGCACCGGGACCCAAGTGACGCGGCGCGCACGCCGCCTAGGGATCCTAGAAGGCAGCGCCGTCATATGACGGCGGCCGATAACAGCTGCACCGTCCCGCCATCATATGACGTGGGCGGGCAGCAAGTGGTTAATAAAGGTGATGTTAATGCATTAGGTGTTTGCACCCTCCTATGTGTGTTTTTGCAGTTACTTGAAAATGTCCTGATCTGAGGAGGGCTGCACTGAATGGAGCATTATTTTTGGACACCATTAAGAATACCTTTTCTTAAACACCAGAGTGTTATTTGAGATTTTGGCGGAATATCCTATGGTAATGTGTATGGTCACCCCAAGGATCCAGAGGCATAAGAAATTATTTAATGTCCAATTATGGCTGACCATCACATCACACCACACACAGTTGCCACTCAGTTTGTATGGCTGAATTTGCATTGCATTCAGCCCAAAATGGCGCAGGACCCTTTTTTTGGTCTGCACTGGAATCAGATCGCATGGGTGTTCACACTCATGCGATCCGATTCCTGTCCGATTTCACAATTGGCACTGCAATCTGCGAACCGGCTTGGGGGTGGGGGAGTGTTAACTGTACATTGACACCTGCAGTGTTTTGCAGAGAGCAGTGTGAACTGCCTGCGAGTGAGATGCGATGCGGGAACCCAAACTGGAATTGTGCTAGTTCCCGCATTGCACAAGTATGAACCCAGCCTCAGGCTCAATTCACATCTATGCATGTTGCTTTTGAGCATTTCTGCAGTGCTTTTTGTTGTGCTTTCTGCAGGTTTTTTACCGCAATTTTACTGCGATTTTGCCATGATTTGTGTTTTGCATGCTTTTTTTTTTGGAGAAAAATTTGTTGTTGGGCAGATTTAAAAACACAAATCATGGCAAAATCACAGCAGATTTAAAAACACACTACATGCTTTTCTGCAGCTTCTCCATTAAAGTCTATTGAACCAAAAAAAAGCACCGTTTTGCATTGAAAAAAGTCCATGACCCTTTCCAAAAATGCAGAGGCACAAAAATGCATTGATGTGAACGTGTCCCATAGGAACCCATGTTAAAAAAAATGTCCTGCGTTTTTGCAAAAAGCATGAAAAAATGCATTGGTGTGAATGGAGCCTCACTGATTTTACCATCAGGTCTGCCTGTCGGTTCTTCAGGTCGACCTGATCAGAAGCTCCAAGCAAGTCTGTGGGCAGGTAGATGTAAACTGACTTTAAAGTGGTTGTAAACCCACTTAGTAAAATCACACAATCCCCTGGCTTTAATAATACTAAATGTCCTGTATATGTGCTTTATTAAAAAAAAAAAAAAAAAGGGGTTTTATACCTTATTTATTGGCACTGATTGGCGCTCTCGTGACCAGCTGGGTCTCCTTTCTCCCGATCTGACAGCTAGAGCGGGACGGGCCGAGATTCCCCCACGGACGTCAGTCGGGAGGAGGAGAGCAGAGGAGGAGAGAGCCGGCTGGTATTAAATAAGGTAAAGAACAGATTTAAAAAAAAAATAAAGCACATATACAGGACATTTAATATTATGGAAGGCAGGGGATTGTGTGATTTTTATTTAGATATTACAGCGGAAGGGGGGGGGGGGGTTGGCCCTGGTACGAGCTGACAGGCAGGGAGGGGAGGGGGAGTACACAGACACAGGAGAGCAGGGCTGTGGAAGACGGAGGCACGTAAGCTGACCACGGTGTCAGGGCTCAGCAGCCATGATGAACTGTGGTCAGTTAACAAACGCTTTAACCACTTGACTTCCGAAAGAGTTTATCCCCTTCATGACCAGACCATTTTTTGCTATTCAGCACTGTGCTACTCTAGCTGGCAATTGTGCGGTCATGCAACACTGTGCCCAAATGAAATTTATATCATTTTTTTCACACAAATAGAGCTTACTTTTGGTGGTATTTTATCACCACTGGGTTTTTTTATGGAACGGAAAAAAGACAGAACATTTTGAAAACCCCCCCCGATATTTTCTACATTTTGTTATAAAACATAAAGGTGTGTATTAATTGGTTTGTGTAAAAAGTTATATGTCTACAAACAATGATATATATGGAATTTAGCCAGCTATTACACTATACTAGTAATGGCGGTGATCAGCGACTTATATTGGGACTATGATAGGGCAGCAGGCAATCTGGCGCTAACTGACACTATCTAGGAGGGTCACTGACATCGCTAGTGACACTAATAATTCTGTACACTGGAACTGTACTAATTACACTGGCTGGAAAGGAGTTAACATTAGGAGCCAATCAAGGGGTTAACTGTGTGCCCAACAGGTGTAATATGTGCTGCTTTTACTAACAGATCTGGCTGTTTTGTTCTCCTTGCTTTGCAGGGAGAAGAAACAGCCAGATCGGTGATCTGTGTACAGAGCCCTGTGTTTATGTAAATGCTGTGATTGGCTACAACTGATCAGCAGGTCTCAGCCATAAATCATTGGCTAGAATCAGTTGACAAAATCCCGCTGTAGCCAGTGACAGGGAGGATTAGCAGAGGGTGTGTGCACGCACACCCCTAACTCCGGAACAGACTTGATGATGTACATGTACATCATCCAGCCTGCCCGTGCTGCCCGCCTGCAGTAAATGTACTGGGCGGGAAGTTTTAAACTGACTGTCTGTTTACATACGCCTACCTCTAAGTTTGTTGGGGTCCCTTTCCGTTTTTCTGGACCTAAGCATGACAGATCGGAAGTCCATTTATACTCGGCAGCTCCTAGATTCAACATGGGTCTGCCACAGTATGCTGTCAAAAAACTGAACAAGCATGGATGTCACAAAATTAAATCCACCCTGTACTGCTCTCAGGTCCCCTGCTGAATGGAGAGGAGCACACCCATGAGAAAGGACCCAGAGAAAAATCTGGTGCAGCTCTGCACAGAAACCAATCAGCTTCCAGGTTTTTTTTTGGTCATTTTTTTTGTCAAAGCTCAAAGCTTTTGTCAAAGTGGTGTTCCGGACGAAATTATACTTGTTAAATAAAAATACCCCTATAATACAAAAGCTTAATGTATTCTAGTAAAGTTAGTCTGTAAACTAACGTCTGTTTTGTTAGTTTATAGCAGTAGTTTGTTATCTTATAAACTTACAGCAGGCCGTGGCCGTCTTAAGAGTGGGCATCTGAAGCCAGACTGTATTTCTTCCTGGATCTCATCCTTGCAGATCTCGCACATGCTCAGTGCAGCACAAGCAGTGTAATAGTTTTCAGGTCAGGTTTCCATAGCAACGGCAGTTTCAGAGGAAGTCCCTTCCCAGAAGGCATTGAAAACAGGAAATCATGCGATGGGCCGCGGCCAGGGAGGAGGAACTGAAAAATGAATACAGCAGATATACAGTAGGTGCTGAGAAAAAAAAAAAAAAAATATCCAATTTGTTTACAGTGCGCAGTTTAGTGAGGGATGCTGAAGAGTTGTAAAAGTGGGCGGAACTCCACTTTAATTGAACAAGCTGAAGTTAAAAGCTGATTGGCTACCATGCACAGCTGCACCAGATTTTGCATGCTCTAGTTTTAGTAAATCAACCCCGTGGAGTCTTCTTTGGATAGAGTGGTGAGGGATTCGATTCCTCATCAGGTTTTTATTGCTTATAAAAAAGCCAGCACTCCATCCTAGAGCTCAAAAGTTTGTTAAGGTCACAACATAATGTGCTCTATGTCTGTCACCTTGGGTCCATTGATGATTTGGAGTCTTGCTGGACCCCTTCCTCAAGGTGACAGAAAATGAGGACATATCAAAACATTTGAGTTGTTACCAAAAGAGAAATACAGGGTAAGGCTAATTATAGTAAACCAAAAACAAGTTGCGCAAAAGTGTCATCAACCAAATTAAATGAATATGAAAATAAATGATAGCTGCACTCCCGTTATATCCACATAAACAATACATAAACCAATAAATCTAAAATTGTGTTGCGCTATCAATATAAAGTACATAAAGTCATAATAACAATTAAGGATGAGCTCCGGCATGTTCGCACAGCCCACGTGCAGAGACTGCCAGGAAGTCGGCACTGCGCTGCACTAATCACAGGCAGTGAGACTTTGTCCTGATGCGCGGCTGCAGAGAACGGGAAATGTCTCACTGCCTGTGATTAGCGCAGCACCGACTTCCTGGCGGGCTCTGCACGTGGGCTGTGCGAACACGCCGGCGCTCATCCCTAATAATCATCAAATGAGTTGAAAAAAAGTCGATATGAATCAAAGACCAAATGTGTAAATGAAGATGGATTGGGAAAGTTTCATGAATAGTCCAATGAAATCCATCAGCAAAAAGAAAGTGCTCTTGTGCAAAAGGTTCATATAAACACTTGTGTGTTATCAGAATCCCATGCTCCAATGTGAATAAAAGAATTCTTCACACCAAAAGTGCACACTCCACTCACAAGCCACTTACCAGCTACTATGACCCCAAGATGGAGGTCGGCTGCACCTTATCACAGTAACCCCATAGGATGGATGGATGTCAAGGAAGGATTAGCATACAACTAGGATGATCCACTCACATAGCTACCACCTGTGAGCCCAGGGTCACAGGGGGCAACTATGCAAGTGGATCATCCTGGTTGTATGCTAATCCATCCAGAATTTGACAGGTAACCGCTCCCACTTCCATTCCAACCGCCTAGGTGACTTGGAAGTTCTCCTCCCTCTTGCAGTCCTCTGGGACAGGTGACAGGCCCCAAAAGACTTCCATGACCATTTACCAAGCTACATGTTTTGTAGCTGCTGACTTTTATTTTTTTCACAGGAGACTGGAACTCCTCTTTAACCACTTCAACACAGGGCACTTTCCCTCTTCCTGCTCAGGACAATTTTCAGCTTTCAGCGCTGTCACATTTTGAGCGGCTTATCCTGCTGGACGTCATATGACGCCCAGTCAGGATAACGGAGCCACCTTGCGGACGTCAATTCGCAATGGGGCGGGCGGGAAGTGGTTAAGCTCAACTCCACCTAAAACTTTTATTTTTTTGACAAATTATAATTTTGGTGACACCCTTTCATATACTGACATACAGGATGTCACTGAAACAGGAAGCGAGGAGGCAGCTCCTCAGCACTGCCAGATATTCTAACCTTCCCCCACACTATTAATATGTTTTAGGGCAGTTTGTGTGCTTCATTGGAGAGCTACCTTCTCCCTCCCTATCCCAGTGAATGAAGGACAGAAACCGAGGAAAACTTCCCTGTGACACCTACATCAATATACACCTAGCAGAGGTTCTAACCCGTTGCTAAAGAAAAAAAAATGAATTCTTTAAAGCTTTAAGGATATAAATCCAGTCTTTGCAAACCCAGATATTACCTTGTAATAGTAGTGATGACGACCTCATCATTGTGTGCTGTACACAGTCTGTACAGAGAACAGAGTTGTGGGAGGGACCCAGCAGGCCCCACCCACTACAGGCTGCATGTAAAAAACTATAGGAGGGCGGAGACAAGACCAGTCGTCCTGAACAAGGAGAGAGAGCAGCGGTGACGGGTCTTTATTACAGGAAGCTCCTGCAGAAAGGAAAAGTCTCACACTGGACTAATACACAGATCTGGAAAAAATACACAAAGCAAACTAAGAATCAATACACTGCCTCTTGTTATTAGATATATTTATATTTGCTTATCCTGGAGTTCAGCTTTAACCTTTTAAATACATGACTGTAATATGAAGAGCTGTACCTTGCCTGGTCATATACTTTCTATTGATTTAGTGTACTTTTCCATGGAGCACTTGACATCTAGGTGTGTTATAGGAAGAATGTTTGGGGTTAGAAGTAAGTTCACCAAGTGCAAACAAATGACATCACAATTCAAACAGGTGTTACCTACCTGCAGCTCTTGTGTCACGCAGTGTCTCGCCAGGTGTGTGATGGTGAGGTGCATAACATAGAGTGTGAACGTCATCTATAAAAAACAAAAGAAAAATGAATTCTGAAAGAATAGATAGAGGAGAACTCAACCCCCCTACCCCCTTTTTTTTCTTTGCCATCTGTGCCATAGGGGACATTTCCCTTCACTTCCTGTCCCATAGCCAAACCAGGAAGTGAGAGGAAATCCCGCCAAAGTGAGGGAATCCGTAACTGTCACCAGAGTTGTCAGAACTAGTGTCCCCATTGAATATTTTCCCCTCTATTCCTGTTCTTTTTTTTTCTTTTTTTGCCACTCAGCTTCCTTAAATAGTGAGACAACAATCAACTTTTCCGTTCATGTACGTCTCTCTTATTCTTTTCTTCACATCACTGTGGCTAATTTTCGTAGCAATATAAAAAAAGGAAAAAACAAGGATGGGGTAGGAAAGGTACAAATCCCAACAAGTATAGTGATCTCCCTATCCCTGTATAACCCCTCTCCTTCTTTCTCCCTTCCCACACTTATATTAAAAATTCAACCTTTATTATGTTATCTCGATTACCCATATCCCTTAATATATTAAACTATTTCTTCCCCCTCCCTCCCCCCCTCCCCTTGTGCAAGTACTCCTCTCATATAGAACCTAATTTTTTCAGCATAACTCCATGTTTTTTTAAACTCTCTCCAACACTTCCATTTATCTTTCCTCCCCTCGCCCATTTCTTCCTTGTTACCATAAAACCTGTCCATGGTGTAGGTTTCTTCCACAGCATTTATCCACTCCCATATCTGTGGACATTCTTTTTCCCTCCAATTTTTAGGTATTCATTTTTTTGCTGCATTGATTAAATGTGGCACCAACGAGGCTTTATATTGTTTCTCGCTATCCTCAATGCCGTGGAAGAGCACCAACCATGGCTCTTTTTTCACCTCTTTCCCAGTAATCTTTTTGACTATGCTCAAAACTTTTTCCCAATATTTTTGGATCTTCGGGCACTTCCACCATAAATGTGCCATTGTACCTGTTTCCCTACATCCTCTCCAACAGTCTGCCGATGTCTCTTTTTGAAATTTACTGGCCTTCTCTGGTGTTACATACCACCTCACTAAGCACTTATAATTCATTTCAGCTGTTTTTACATCTATCGCCGAGCTGTGGGTAAGGTTCATAATCTTTTTTATCGTGGTTAAATCTGTCTGTGTCCCCAAGTCCTTTTCCCATTGTTTAATATAGGTGGGCAACTCTGTTTCATCTTCTAATAATAGTAATTTATATAATTTTGATATAGTGTTTTTTGTGTTTTCTAAGGTGCATAATTTTTCCAACCCCGTCAGTTCTTCTCCTGATCTTATAGGCTGTGGTAACTTTTTAATAAACCTTTCTAACTGTGCATACCGCCATCCATTAATCACCCATGTTTCTGTATTCTGTTGCAACTCGTGAAGTGTTCTAATTTTCCTTTTATTTACTATCTCTCTTAATTCCACCTTATCTTTCTTTATCCAATTCCCCCCTATACTCACTTTCCCCGGGGCAAAAAACTCGTTATCCTTTAATCTTAATAGTGGTGAGTTATAAGTTTTATTTAACTGTTTATAGGTTCTGTCCCACATCCTAAGTACCACCCGTGTTAACCCATGTGTATTTTCATCTAACGTTCTGTGTTGAGGGGGATTCCAAATAATTACTCCTAACTGTGCCTTACTATAAAATTTTTCTAAATTTACCCATCTTTTTTCTTGATTATCCCTTGCCCATTCTATCGCTTGTGACAAGATTATTGCTTTGTAATATGTTGCAATATCCGGAGCCACCAAGCCCCCTTTTTTTTTCTCCTGTCTTAGAATCTTTAGAGATACCCTCGGCTTTTTATTTTTCCAAATAACATTTGTTAGTATTGTTTTTAGTTTTCTGAGGTAATATGATGGTAAACCTATAGGTAACATTTGGAATTTATATGTAATTTTTGGGAGCAGGGTCATTTTAATAGCGTTTATCCGGCCTATCCAAGATATTGGTCTAGTCTGTAATTTTCTTCCCTCTTTCCTGATTTCATCTAATAGGGGGATGTAGTTCTTTTTGTATATTTTCTCCAGGGAGTTAGCTAGTTTTACTCCTAAATATTTTATTTCTTTTTTCCATATAAATTGAAATTCCTTCTTCAACTTTTCCTCTTCTGCTTTTCTTAGATTTATATTTAGGATTTCGGATTTCCCCATATTAATTTTAAAATTTGCTAGCTCTCCATATTGTTTAATCATTCTAATTAGCTTTGTCAGTGTGCTTTCCGGTTTAATTACATAAAAGAGCACATCATCAGCGAATGCCGATAACTTGTGCTCTTCATTACCCACCTTGGGTCCTTTAATATCAGGGTCGTTGCGTAGTGTTGCGAGGAAGGGCTCTAGTGATAGGATAAAAAGGAGTGGGGACAGAGGGCACCCCTGTCTTGTCCCTCTCTTCATTTCAAAAAATTCTGAGAGTACCCCATTAATCCTGATTGCTGCTCTTGGTTGTCTATATAAAATTTTTATTCTTTTCAACATCCTTGGGCCTACTCCCATTTTTTCTAATGTTTGGAACATGAACCCCCAGTCTACTCTGTCGAACGCCTTTTCAGCGTTGCACGACAGAAGCCGGGGGCCCGTCCTATTTTATTTTCTGTAGAAGGAGCAGTGTTCGCACCCCATGGTCCTTCCCTTCTCTTCTAGCTACAAACCCTGTTTGGTCAGGATGGATCAATGAATTCATTAATCCTTTCATCCTCTTTGCCAATATTTTTGCATAAATCTTTGTATCTGCGTTCAATAGTGATATAGGTCTGTAGTTTGAGCAATGGGTTGCATCTTTTCCTTCCTTTGGGATTACCGTGATCAGAGCCATTTGTGCCTCTCTGCTCAACTCAAAGTCCTTTCCTAGCCCATTCATATACTGACACATCTTCGGTATCAGGAAATCCTTAAATTTTTTATAATAATATGCAGTAAATCCGTCTGGCCCTGGGCTTTTCCCTTGTGCTGTCTCGGATAACGCTTCCTTTACTTTTTCTTCTGAGATTGCTTCCTCTAGGACTTCTCTATCGCTCTCCTGAATCTTAGGTATCCCTGCGTTCTTTAAAAATTCCCTTATCTTTTTTTTTTTTTTTTTACCTTTTCCTGCTCCCCGTTTTGATCTCCTGCATACAACTCTTTATAGTAGTTTCTAAAGACCTCTCCTATTTCTTTTGTTTCATAAACCATTGAGCCCTGCTTAGTCTGTATCTTGCCTATAAAATTACGAGTTTTTTTTTCTCTTAGCATTCTGTGCCAGATGTTTCCCTGTTTTATCCCCCCACTGATATCTCTCTTTCTCTATTAGGAAAAATTTTTCTTTTGTTTCTTGATCTATCAGTCTTTTCAGTTCTTCCCGTTTATCTATCAACCTTTGGTATGTTTCTTTATGGAGTCCTCTCTGTTTTTTGTGTTCTTGTTCAATAATAAATATTTCTGTTGCAAGGTTTCCCATTCTATTTTTCCTTTCTTTTTTTTTTCTGGCTCCCTCTTTTATTAATATTCCCCTTATGTACACCTTATGGGCCTCCCACACCACAGCCCCCGAGACATCTCCTGTTTCATTTATCTTAAAATATTGTTTGAGCTCGTCCTCCACCCTTTGAGCCACTCCCTCGTCTGATAGTAGGTCCTCGTTTATTCTGCATAAGGGGGTTTTTCTCTGCATTTGGGAAATTCGCATTTCAATTTCTACAGGGGAGTGGTCTGATAATGTGGTGATTCCTATTTTTGCTTCTACTACCCTTTCTAACAGCCCGTGTTCCAACAGTATGTAGTCCAACCTGGAGTACGTCCGGTGTACAGGGGAGTAAAACGGATAGTCTTTTGATTTTCCATTTAAAATCCTCCATATATCCACCAGTTGGTTCTCGTATAACTTCTGTCTGACCCTTCTAAGCTGCTCGTTGTTCGTCCCCTGTATCCCGGATGTACTATCCAGTACTATCCCCCCCTGGCTCCAGGCACACGTTGAAATCCCCCATCACAATCAGCCCCCCTTTCCTGAAGTTTAGCAATTTCTCCAATGTACCTATCAGGAATTTAACTGTATTTTTATTGGGGGCGTATATACTTGCGATAGTACATTCCAACTCTCCCAGTGTCCCCTTTAAGAAAAGGAATCTTCCTTCCGTATCCTGCATTCTTCCTTCTAGGTTAAATTGTACTTCTTTTGCCATTCCTATTGCCACTCCTCTTGCTCTATTGGATATTGTGTCTCCATAATACCACGTCGGGAAATTTTTAGACCATAATATAATGTTTGACTCATGTGTCAGATGAGTTTCTTGTAATGACACTATTCCTGCCCCAAGCTCCTTCAGTTCTCTTAATAAGTTGTATCTTTTAGAGGGTGAGTTCAGACCGTTAACGTTGTATGTCAGAAATTTAAGTGTTGTCATATTTGTCACATTTCTGTTTGTTACGCTTCTCTAGCTTAATTCGAGTTATTCCCACTATATGTATTTTTTTTTCCTTTTTCCTTGCACCTTGTATTCCCCCCACCCCCTCTCCTCCCCCTCCACTCCTCCCCCCCCCCACTCCCCCCCTCTCCCCCCCTCTCCCCTCCCACCCCCAAGTTGGCCCCTCAGGGCCCCTAAGGTCATTGAGGGTCTCCATTCGAGCCCTTTCTGAAGCCCTATGTCATAAGGTGGAGCTCCAAGTATTCCACTCCTTCCCACTCCTCAAGCTGGCTATTGGAGTGGGATGATCCCGCCGGTTCCCATTCTTCTTTATCACGGCCTGGTTTTCATTTTTCTGTCGCTCATCTCTCCCTTAGTTAGTGTGGAAATCCCCGTTGGTTCCCCTTCAATTCCACTAACATCCTGGTCCCCCTCTGTTGATAAATCTTCTCTAGAGTGTTCTGGAGTGTCTCCTGATTTTTTATCGGATCCCTTTTTTTTTTCTGTTTTATTTTGACCTTGTCTACCAGACTCCGTACTCCTAGGGCTTGCTCCTTGTGTCATATATTGTTTCAACGTGCTGACCGCTGGTTTGTCTTTTGGGGACTTAGGGGCATTCCCCCTTGTTACTTTAGTTATATTTTTACTCATTTTGTCTCTCTTTCTTGTCCCCCTAATTCGCTTACCTGGCTTTCTCCCCTCCAACAGCCGAACTTTTCACTTTTATAAGCTGCAGCTCTTTTCTTTATTACTGTAAAGGCCCGATGTTATATCCCCGCTTTAAGGTCCTCCAGTTTTTACCCAGCCTCTCCGCCTCTCGTGCCTGTTTTTTTTTTTTGGGGATCTGTATGATGTAATGTCTTTGTTACCACTATTATTTAGCTGTTCCTCTGTTTTTACACCTTGGTTTAATCGCAATTGTTCAGTGGACCTGCCAGGTTACCGTCCTTTTCCAGACCTGACTTGTGCGATTTATATGGATCCACCCCCGTTTAAATACGTGCTCCTTTTTTTTTTTTTTCTTCCAAGCTGTTCTTTTTACTTTATGGGCTACTCTGTTACCACTCTCACTTGGTGTAAAAAACTCTAGTAGTCCATCAAGTTGACTGCTCCTCCCCCTTATTGTTGCTCAAACCTCCTTTTTCCAAGTTCAATCCAAACATTTTTTAAACATAAACAATCACATGCTTCAGATAGCTTCTTGGTTACATTTTAAGGTTTCTTTGTTTGATCATTAGCTTAATTACTCCTCCACCCCTTCTAATTTTGTTCTGTACCATGTGTTTGACTAATCATGCTTTAGTAACCATTTGTATACCCAGTGTGTGTTCAAATGCAGTCCCATCCATTAAAGGGGTTGTAAAGGTAAAAATTTTTTCACCTTAATGCATTATATGCATTAAGGTGAAAAAACTTTTGACAATACCGTCGCCCCCAGCCCCCCCGTTTTACTTACCTGACACCTCGAATCTCCGCTGCTCATTCCCGTCATCTCTATTGCAGCTCAGCCTGGTCGCTGATTGGCTGCAGTGGATGGATTGAAAGCAGCGCAGCCATTGGCTCGCGCTGCTGTCAATCACATCCGATGACGCGGCGCGCCGGGGGGGCGGGGCCGAGTGATACAGTGAGCGGCTATAGCCACCGACTGTATCACGGGAGCACGCCCGCAAGAACTAACCACCATGCGAGGGAGCTCGCATTAAGGTGGATAGTTTTTGCGGGGAGGAGCTGAGACAGCCGCCGAGGGACCCCAGAACAGCAGGTTCGGGGCCACTCTGTGCAGAACGAGCTGCACAGTGAAGGTAAGTATAACATGTTAGTTATTTAAAAAAAAAAATAAAATTACCTTTACAACCCCTTTAAGGATACCAGCATGCAATCACTGTTTGCTTAGATCTGTATTAGTTACCTTTGCTTTCTGCTCTTCAATGGAGTGTTTCTTCCCCTCTCATGGGGTAGAGATACTTACAGCCTTTCGGGTTTTTTTTTTTTATTCAGCCGGGTGGGGGGGTACGCTGGGGTTCCGGAAGGACGGTGGGGTTCAGTGTCCCGCCATGCCTAATATCACTCCTCGGCGCACTGTCTCCTCTGCATCAGCTGCTTTCCAGATTGTCCTCCGTTCCATCTGATGCTGTCTTGTAGCAGAGATCGCTATCTTTCCTCCTGCGGGGGGACAGTACCTCTCATCCTGCTGCTTGTATTCAGGCTTCCCGCGGCTTCAGCGTCTCAGCGTCCTTCTCTGCTCTCGGCGGCCAGCTGATACTCTGGAGCTCCTCCCTCCGTGACGGGCACTACGTCCTCACGTCTTCTCCTCCCATCTCCTTCCCATAGACACACTCCTAAACCTTGTGGTCTCTATTCCTGTTCTGGCGACAACCCAAAATGTTTGATTTTCTTTCATTATAGTTATCAGTGATAATGGTAAACAGGAAAAATAGGGTGAATCTTCCTAACAGAGACACAGACAGCAATAGAAACCCGAGAGGTGTTATATTTCCTCTAAACTCTATCCAAAACTAAAAAAACTGAAACTTTTGCCTTTAGTTGCACTTTTAACACTGTTGCAGTGTACCCACAGGTTTGGAGTGGGTTAGCTGCGCTTTCCCATAAAGTTCTTTTATGTCCTGCGGTTTTGGTGTGCACCAAAATCGCAGGACATAATGTAACTTTATGTAAAAGCGCAAGTAAAAAAACTGCAGGAACACTGCAACAGTGTGAAAGGAGCCTAATGCCCCGTACACACGATCAGACTTTCCGACAACAAAACCATGGATTTTTATTCAAAGGATGCTCCAACTTGCTTGCATACACACGGTCACACAAATGTTGGCCAACAATTATGAACGTAGTGACGTACAAGGCGTACGTGATATCTCCATTACGAATGCTAGTTATATCTACGGCTCGTACTTGATTCCGAGCATGCGTGGACTTTTGTCCATCGGACTTGTGTACACACGATCGGAAAATCCGACAACACACATTTGTTGGCGGAAAATTTGAGAACCTGCTAGCCAACATTTGTTGGCGGAAAGTCCGACAACAAATGTCCAATGGAGCATACACACGGGCGGACTTTCCGCCAACAAGCTCACATCCAACATTTGTTGTCAGAAAATCCGATCGTGTGTACGGGCATAAAGAAAACAAATTCTTCTCCTTGTTGATAATTAGTGATTTTTTTTAACCACTTGTGGACTGCCACATGCAGCCAAAGCGATGTAGTGGTACGTCGCTACCTGTTTTTGCATTTATGGAACATGCATGAGCACTCACCCGCCGACACCCACTGTGTACAGTCTGTCAGCAAGTCCAGGCCAATGATCCATGGCCGGAACCTGCTGATCGGCTGTGTGCAATCACAGCCCAGAGCCTTGTGTTCACAATCAACACAGGGCTCTGTGTAGAGGGAACAATCTATCTGTTTCTTTTCCCTGCAAAGCAGGGAAAAGAAACAAAGAGATCTTTAGATCCCTTTCACACTGGGGCGGTTTGCAGGCGGTATTGCGCTAAAAATACCGCCTGCAAACCGCCCCTAAACAGCCTCCGCTGTTTGTTCAGTGTGAAAGCCCGAGGGCTTTCACACTGAAGCGGTGCGCAGGCAGGACGGTGAAAAAAGTCCTGCAAACCGCTTTTTTGGAGCGGTGAAGGAGCGGTGTATTCACCGCTCCTTCACTGCTCCTGCCCATTGAAATCAATGGGACAGCGCGGCTATACTGCGGCAATACCGCGGCTATAGCCGCGCTGTACGAGGGATTTTAACCCTTTTTCAGCCGCCAGCGGGGGTTAAAACCGCCCTGCTAGCGGCCGAATACCGCTGCAAGAACGACGGTACAGCAGCGCTAAAAATAGCGCTGTTGTACCGCCGACGCCCCCACCGCCCCAGTGTGAAAGGGGCCTTAGTAAAAGCAGCACACATTACACATTGTTAGGCACACATTTACCCCCTTAATCACCCTAGATGTTAACCCCTTCCCAGCCGGTGTCATTAGTACAGTAACAGTGTATAGTATTTGCACTGATCACTGTATTTGTGTCACTGGTGATGTCAGTGGCAGTTATTCAGTACCCCCTAGAATGTCAGTATCATATTGCCCACTGCACTCGCAGTCCCATTATAAGTCGCTGATTACCGCTATTAGTATAAAAATTCCAATATATATACAGTATACCATAGTTTGTAGACGCTATAACTTTTCTGCAAAGTAATCAATATACACCTATTGGGATTTTTTTTCTACCAAAGACATGTAGTAGAATACATTTTTGACAAAATTTATGAAGAAACTTGATTTTTTTTTTCTTTTTTATTGTATGTTTTATAGCAGAATGTAAAAAAATATGTTTTTTATGTTTTTTTGTTTTCAAAATTTCCGGTCTTTTATTGTTTATATCGCAAAAAATAAAAAATCCAGTGGTGATCAAATACCATCAAAAGAAAGCTCTATTTGTGTGAAAAAAAATGATATAAATTTAGTTTGGGTACAGCATTGCATGACCACTCAATTAGCAGTTAAAGTGGCACACTGCCAAATAACAAACAATGGCCTGGTCATGAAGGTGGTAAAACCTCCAGAGCTAAGTGATTAAACAGCACCAGGGGTGCTACTTACCACAAATTTAGTGTGTCCTTTGTGCAGTAGAAATCCCCAGTCCTCTGCCCCCTAATACCCCCCACAGTGGAGATCTTCCAGCGCTGTGAAAATGAATGTCAGCGGTTGTACCTGTGACAGCCTATCATCAAAAGTGCCAAATATGCCCACCCTTTCCACCCCCATGCTCCATTCATAGCATCTGTACTATAGGTTTCCATGATGTAAAGTGCTCTGTGATTGGACAGGTGGATGAATGAACAGGACAGGCCTCGTAAAGCCTAGTACACGCGGGCCAAACGTCGGGCGACATAGGCCTGTGTGTACTGGAGTCGGCCGGCTTCTGTCGAACAGGCATGACCAAAAAGATCTGCAGATCGCCTCCTGATCAGCACTCTTAGCCAATGGCTGAGAGAGCTGACCAGAGTGTTATGGCGGGAGACCGTCCCCCTTTTAGAACACAATACCACAGCAGGGGAGATCGCTGTACCAATGTCGGATAGTTAGTACAACGGCTTGACCTGAGCTGTCAGGTTTTTTTTGTTCAGCCCTGCTGGCCTCCGCTCTAAAAGGTGGAGTAAGGCAAGCCATAGATGATTGGATTTTCTGTCGTGCAACCCACTCAATTCCCCCATCAACACAGTAAGTGTTGATCAGGGAATGCCTCCCGCAGCTTTAGCCGCTGGCAGTAGTCGCATGCCAAAAGTCTGACAGGCTGGTTGCACTGAAGTTGATCGATGGATCGCCTTCAGTACAATCAGCCTGCCTATACATTAATCCTGACAGGAATCTAGTGTCCTTGTCACTTTCAGTACACTGATCAGACATCTCAAACAATGTTATCAGGCTTCATAGTTTTCTCTGTGAACTACCGAACACCTCCACCGATTTTATATATCTAAGGAGTGGGGTGTCTGTAGTCCAAATCAGAAGGCCAGGAGGCGAAGTGAGGTGACTTGGTGGGGGATGGCACTGAGGCTGGTGTGTCAATATCAGGCACTCTGTCCTCACTGCAGCTCAGTTCAACCAATGATTATGTGACCTGGCTGCCAGCATCCTAGTAACCAGTGATGCTGTGTGCCATTGGTTGCTAGGATGTAAGTGGCTGGGCCGCACAGCATCATTGTTATGCAGCAGGTGTGTGCCGATAGATCAACTTGTGTACAACCAACTAGCCCTTACATGGATTGAAATTTCAATCCATGTATGGCCAGCCTTAGATTTTTAACCAACAATACATTTCCAGATAAGCAGTTTGCACTTTATTATTATTAGTGCACTAATTGAAGGTCAGTGAAAGTTTTGAAGCTAGTGGATCAACAATACAGCTAGGCAACTAACATTTTCAGGAGGCCAGCAATGGCAACCTCCATTTTAAGTACCTGAATTTGGCCTGTAATGACCTCTTGAAATCAAATGTACAGCAGAGCTAAGAATGGAAGAGGGAAAAGCAGCACAAGGAGACAATCAGGTGTGCTGTAGTGCAAGCAGCATGCTGATAGGATGAGAGGGCAGAGTGACAGAGAGATGCGTTTGTTAGTCTACTTCTCCTTATTTCACTGTCCAATCACAGGGTAGGGGAGAGAGAAGACCTGTAAATAATACCTAACTACAGCATAGAAAAACCAGGTCTTCTGCCAGACCAGACAGGGCTGTGTTGTGTAGGAGAGCTTTGTAAATCTATGAACTAGATGGACAGAAATATAAATCCCTTGGCAAGTAAAAGATCTAATTGTATCTGTTTATTTAGTTATTTGTTTGGAGTTTTAAGCTTTAAGAATATCTTATACTTTTTACAGATGTAAATGCTGGTATGTGCTAGAAGATCCATGCAGCCGTTTCTTTTTTCTTGATTTTTAACAGGCAGCCAGCCGTGACTGCGTGGAAATTTCTGGCACTCTGTGGCCCTTTACCCCCATGTGAATGAGGCCTCAGTGGCCAAACATGTGCAGTATATGAATAAACAGCAACAAGTATTTTTTTTTTACTATTAGACCCCTTTCACACTGGGACGCTTTTCAGGCGATTTAGCGCTAAAAATAGCGCCTGTAGAGCGACTGAAAAGCGCCTCTCAAGCCACCCCAGCTTTCACACTGTGGTTGCAGGACGGGAAAAAAAGTCCTGCAAGCAACATCTTTGGGGCGGTCCGGGAGCGGTGTATACAGAGCTCCCAAAATGCCCTGCCCATTGAAATGACTGGGCAGCGCTGCCGAAGCGCCTGCAAAGTGCTTCAGCAGCACGGCAAAACGGACGTTATTAACCCTTTCTTTGGCCGCTAGCGTGGTTTAAAAGAGCCCCGCTAGCGGACGAATAGCGCCGCTATAACAGCGGTAAAGCACTGCTAAAACTAGCGGCACTTTACCGCTAATGCCCGCACCGCCCCAGTGTGAAAGGGGTCTAAGACACAGTGGGGTTAAATGACTAAAACTGGGAAGTGCTCCACAAAATATTCCCATCCGTATCTCCCTCGTGCTGGAGATGCGGATCAGCAGATGGAAGTTATTTACATATATGGTGGGATTGTCAATCCATTCAGCCCCTCTGGTCACAGGTTTTTGCCATATACAGCAGTCTCTATAATCGACCTCTGTAGCCCTCCCCAGAAATAGCTCTACTATCCATGCTCCCTGGCTCCATAGCTTCCCAGAAACATACCTTATTGCGCTTTTTTTCTATCAGCTGCCAGGCAAATTATACCCCTGTTTTGGAAAACTACCACTACCCCCCCCCCCCCCGGCCTTATGGGTCTCCATGGTCAATGACATCATGCGCATGGAAGAGATGATAGCCCAGGATAATGACACTTGACAAATTTAAGATCTTATGGATTGACTACTCTGCATCGGACTCCTTGAAAAATTTGTTGACACCTCAAGGTCAACGCGGACACACAGTCTAATAGGGCGTACACACGGTCGGACTTTGTTCGGACATTCCGACAACAAAATCCTAGGATTTTTTCCGACGGATGTTGGCTCAAACTTGTTTTGTCTACACACGGTCGCACAAAGTTGTCGGAAAATCCGATCGTTCTAAACGCGGTGACGTAAAACACGTACGTCGGGACTATAAACGGGGCAGTGGCCAATAGCTTTCATCTCTTTATTTATTCTGAGCATGCGTGGCACTTTGTCCGTCGGATTTGTGTACACACGATCGGAATTTCCGACAACGGATTTTGTTGTTGGAAAATTTTATCTCCTGCTCTCCAACTTTGTGTGTCGGAAAATCCGATGGAAAATGTCCGATGGAGCCCACACACAGTCGGAATTTCCGACAACACGCTCCGATCGGACATTTTCCATCGGAAAATCCGACCGTGTGTACGGGGCATAACTATTCCATACAGGTTTTGTCGCACCAAGGTCCACTTCAAGCCCCCCCCATCTTTACCCCTGTCCTCTCTTCCATTTCCCTGTCTTCTCCCTACTTTTCTTTTCTCTCCTTCTTTATTATAAATATAACTTCTTCCCCACAGTCAGATGTTATATCCTTCCACCTGACTAACCCTCACGTCTCCTTGAACAGATTATTACCATCTGCTTTTGTTGGATGGTGGGATATTGGTGCTTTTTTCTTTTTTTGGACTACTTTGTGTTATATAATGGAAATGTGACATGCTTTGTACTACTTTTGCTATTGACGTCTGACTGCTATTTCTGTTACCTTTAAAGTGTAAGTAAACCCTCCTATTGTTTTCAGCCAAGGAAGCTGCCATCTTTGCCTCTGTTTAATCTACAACTGCCATGATGCTGCACATGTGATCAATTATAACACCAGCCATTGGATGGTTCGACAGTTTGGTTGAGAGCACAACCAATGGGAGTGCTGCATTTCCGGCACGTGCCGGAAATTAAACTGTTTTATGGCTGGGTTTACTACCGCTTTAATTTGTCAATGATAATAAACATATTTGACTCTAAAACAGGGAAGTGCAAAATCTGGTGCAGCTCTGCATAGAAACCAATCAGCTTCCAGGTTTTTTTTTGTCAAAGCTTATTTGAACAAGCCGAGGTTAGAAGCTGATTGGCTACCATGCACAGCTGCACACGATTTTGCACTCTCCAGTTTTAAACCCCTTTCACACTCAGCCGTCCGTCTGTTAACGCTAAAACACTGCTCGTTTTAGTGGAGCTTTAGCACTGTTTAAGCTTTTCGGCTGCTAGCGGGGCGCTTTTAACCCCAAGGTAGGGGTTAAAAACTGCCGTTTTGCTGTGTTTTCAAAACGCTTTTCAGGCACTTTGAAAGCGCTGCCCATTCATTACAATGGGCATTTTGGGAGCGCTAAATACAGATAAGATGTGAAAAGTCACACTGGAATGAATGGGAGAGGCTATTTCCAGCGCTAAAGTGCCTAAAAACCGCCCTAGTGTGAAAGGGGTCTTAGTAAATCAACCCCTGTAAGCTATAGCTGTCATATTAACTCTTTCAATTTATTCAAGGCCAATCAAGACTCATCATGTTTTTTTTTAAATTGGAGTATATGGTATGTATATTTATTTGCTTGTTTTTGTATTTTCACAGGGGCAGTTTTGTGATTTTTGTGACATTTCAGATCCTAATAAAGCATATCCTGCGTCCAATGCTATTGATGGAACGGAGCGATGGTGGCAAAGCCCCCCATTATCATTGGGGCTGCATTACAATGAGGTCAATGTCACTATAGATCTTGGTCAGGTAAGATAAATGAAAGTTTTATTTTATTTTATTTTATTTTAAAGTAGACAAATAATTTGCAGTGCTGATTACATGAAATATGATGATATACTTCCTTTAGGTTGGTCATAGTTGAACTGGTGTGGAACAATATATTTTTTTTTTTATTGAATATTTTTATTGAGGGAAAATTTCAAAAGTTACAGATATCAAATGAACGGGTTACAATGGTTGACTTCATGGGGTTAATTTAGTAAAGTCAAAAGCACTGTTCACTTTGCACTCTGTAGGGTCTCTTTCAGATGGGCGGGGGGGGTTAAAAAGGGCAACTGAGGTGTGGTTTTACCTGGCCGCCCTCCGGAACTGTAAAAATACAACCAGATGGATGCAGAGTTTGACAGGTTTTGATTTATAAATGCAAATCGGGTATGCACTTTGCAAGGGAATTTGCCTCAGAGCTAAATGAATGTGGTGAAGTTTCACATTATTAGAAAGGTTACCCAATAACATTCAAGTAAAATAGAAAAATATTTTTTTTTTCTTGTACCTGATTGGATAATGGAAGTCAGCAGAGCTTCACAACATAAACTAAGCTCTGGGGGAAAAAGTGCAACTTCCCTGGCAAAGTGAACATTAGTAAACATTAGTAAATCAACCCCATTGGATCTTGAAATTTAACAATATTTTTTCATTGGAGAATGTCCAATTGAGTTTGAATTTAACTAGGGAAAATGTTTTTCTTTGTTAATTGTGTAAGTGGAAGAAGGTTAGAAACGTTGTCACATTTTAAATGTTTGTCCTCACTGGAGAGAATTCTCATCAGTTTATGTCACAGAGATACAACAAAAAGTAAGAGGAAAAATCTGGCCAATGTACGAGGACAGCTGTCATCAGAACAGGTACCCCCTTGGGGAAATTTCCCCTCTAGTCCTGTTCCAGTGTTGACTACAATGTTTTTATTTACCTGCACTTTTTATCCCAGTGACCAGTGACAACAGGCACGACAATAAAAAAATGAAATGCATCTACCCAGTGAGGCCATAGAGAGCAATAAAAAAGGGACCCTCCCCTGCTTTCTTCAAGTCTATAAGAACAGTTTTGTCTGGCGTTTTACTTTAAAATAGTCAGGGGCTTTAGTGTGCTATTTTTGTTTTTTCCATCAGCAAACCTATTCAAAAAGTTTAATATCTGTCTGTCTGTCTGTCTGTCTGTCTGTCTATTTCAAAAAATATTCTTCAAAGTTTTTGTACATAATCACTGTACGGTCGGTTTCAGAGGGCTCCTGATATTATCCTCTGTCATTGTATATTTTTGTGTATTGGTTGCTAAGCTTTGCCTCTTTCTGTGGCTCATACAGGAACAGAACAATCTGAAGTCTAAATGACCTTAAACCTTTATACTAGATAAGCTTTATGAGTTCAGGTGAAGGGAATCATTCCTTTAGTATGAACTTTGACAAGGAGAGACTTGCAGCATTTTATTACATAAAATATGGGAAGGCCAGATGGAAAGGAATGCAGAAAACCCAACAAATGTCAAGCTGATTTTCAATACCGGAGAGATAAAGAAACATAAAAGAAGTCATAAAAGAGAGATATTGAGGGAAACACATACGTAAGAACAGAGCATATCCAGGAAAATATGAACCCTACAATACAAAAACATCCCACTGTCAGACTGTAGCCCCCTTCCCGGGTCTCCAGTCAGCTGCAGATACTCGAACCTCCCACAGTGCCTCCAGCTTCCATAGTGGCCCACTGTTCCCTCAGGCCCCCTGAGAGCCCTCCACAATACCCCCCAACCTCCCAAAGTGCTGCTCAGCCTCCCACAGTGACCCTCAGCCTGCTGCAGAGCCTCCAACCCTTCATAGCACCACCAGCCTCTAACAGTGCCCCCCCACCCCCAACCAGCCATGGGGCCCATCAGCCCCCTCCAGAAATCTCATCCCCTACAGGGTGACCAAGTTGGCTGCAGTTTTACATGCCCATACGTTTATGGTGTGATTATCAAATTTTATTCTTTACTGTTGAGGCATGGAATGTCTTGGAAGGATTTACTGGGCCCTGGTCTCAAAAAAGGTTCAGAATCCCTGTTCTATGTAATGGTATTCTCACCCTTTCCTCACTATCCTAACCCTATCCAAAAGTAGCTGGAATTCCACTTTCATTTTGTTGATTCTTAATAAATACTTAATAAAGTCAAAATAATGTTAGCTAAGATATCATTTAAGGATACTTATAATTCCATTTGTTATATCAGTGTTTCTCAACTCCAGTCCTCAAGGTGCCCCAAGAGGTCATGTTTTCAGGATTTCCCTCAGATGAAACGACTGTGGTAATTACTAAGGCAGTGAAACTGATCAAATCACCTGTGCAAAATAATGGAGAGCCTGAAAACATGACCCGTTGGGGCACCTTGAGGACTCTAGTTGAGAAACACTGTGTTATACTACATGATTAAAGTCTCTTATTATTGTAAATGCAGCTTGACATTTTACTGACAGTTTCAGCATAACTGCACAAAATCCCAAACATCTGTTATGTGTAATGGCTGGCATCAAATTCTTCTACTTACATTGCTTACAGATTTAGTGTAATACCCATACTGACTAACAGGCCTCCATATAAACACTATAAGCAGGGCTCTTTAAAATAACTTCATTTTAGTTTCTGTAATAACCCGTTTTAAATTGCACTTACTGTGATGCAGATGATCTCTCTTTGTACTACAAATATTACATTGTGATATTTTATGCTTATATTTAATTAGTTGTTTGGTTGGTTTGTTTTTTTTTGGCTCAGTGTTTTAACCATTGGGAACAAAGTACTGATAAAATGTAATTGCAGCTTAGATGTTGTGGCTGCATTGGTTTTCTTTTTTCAAGCTTTTTTTCCCCTTTATTTTCACCTGGTGATCCTGCCAGTAGCACACTTCCTTCCTAGAGTGAGAACACTCCCTTGCCATACTGTATCTATAGAGAAGCAGCATTGTCACTGTATGGCAGGGATCTACAAACTTTCTAAACAAAAGACCAGATTACAGTCCTTTAGATCTTAGGAGGGCCAGACTGTGGCCAGTGTGAGTAGAAACTGCCCCAGCATCCGTCAAGGTAGACAATGTCTAATTCTTGGTGGTTAGTGGGAGTAAAAAAGTCACAAAGGACTAATGGTAAGTAGGAGGAGGAATAGTGCCCCATCATTGGTATCACAGGGAGGAATAGTGCCCAGTCGTTTCTATCAGTAAGAGGAATTGTTTCTCATTGTTCTTGTCAGTGGAAAAAATAATGCCCCATTGTTGATTTCAGTGGAAAGAATAGATCAGCAGCATTTTCTCACAGTAGAGACCTGCACAGATAATCAGGGAACTGATTATCAGTACAGCCCCAACAGTGCCCAGCAGTGATGCCAGTCAGTGCCCAGCAGGGATGCCAATCAGTGCCCATCAGTGATGCCAGGTAGTCAGTGCTGCCTTTCAGTGCCCATCAGTGCCTGCCCATCAGCGCCGTCCATCAGTGCCCTTCAGTGTCGCCAATCAGTGCCCATCAGTGTCGCCAATCAGTGCTCATCAGTGCTGCATATTAGTTCCTCCTCATCAGTGCCACCTCGTCAGTGCCATCTCATCAGTGCCCATCAGTGCAGCCTATCAGTGCCCATCAGTGCAGCCACATCAGCGCATATCAGTGAAAGAGAAAAATTACTTATTTACAACATTTTCTAACAGAAATTAAGAAAAACTTGGTCTGGGCAGGAAGAGGGTGAAAGTGCCCAGTATTGAAGTTGTTAGGCAAACTGGGTCTTTGTTGATTAAGGGCAAAGGAAATTCCTGGCACTTCTGGATACGACAGAAGAAATGAATCACTCCATATGACAGCACTGGGCTGATCAGTGCTGTAACCTGAGTCTATAGCTCTGTTTAAAGTGATAATAAAGGATCATGCTTTTTTTAAATAATAAACATGCTGTATGTGCCTGCTCTGTGTAATGGATTTGCACAGAGCAGCCCTGATCCTCCTCTTCTCGGGTCCCCTGCCTTGGCTCCTGGCCCCTGCCAAGTTCAAAGTACAAGTTAATTTTAAATTTGATTATTTCCAGTTGTTTATGCAATGAAGACTTCCCTTCTGTCTTTTTTAAAATGGGAAATATTGCATGTCCCTCTACCCAGACAAACAATGTTGCTGTCCAAAGGTGTCTGCCTTACTACTTCATGCAGAATGCAGGCACCCTAAGATAGGAAGTGTGTTAGTGGCAGGATCACCAGGTGAAATAAAGGAAAAATACCTTTAAAAAAAAGAAAACAAATGCAGCCACCACATCTAAGGATTGACTGCAATATATTATATTTTTGGTTTTAGGTTCAATACAGTTTTAAGCCAATTTTAATTTTGTGTATTCTTCTAGCTGAAATAATGATTATGATCAATGTAGGTGTTAGTTAGCAACTAGATTTTGTCATGTTTCATTTGTAAGGCATCTTTTATTTTAGACCACCACTGCAGCTAAAAGCATAGCTTAAACAGAGCTATATACTCCCCTCTTGATAGAAATGATTAGCCAAAAACCTAACAGCTAATATTAATTCTTTGCTCTGTCGGGCTGTGCAGAGGTTTGTAAATCACAACACTGGCTAAACTAAGTTATATATCTTTTCACAAGTAAATCAGGTAATAAACCTATACCTACAGTGTGATAATCTTTTTACTTTTATTTCTGCTTTAACACAAATGATTTGCCTTAAAATACCTGCAGTATCCAAACATAGAAACAATTGTTGGCTTTCCTGTGATAAGGTCATACACTCACCGGCCACTCTATTAGGTACACCTTGCTAGTACTGGGTTGGACCCCTTTTGCCTTCAGAACTGCCTTAATTCTTCATGGCATAGATTCAACAAGGTGTTGGAAACATTCCTCAGAGATTTTGATCCATATTGACATGATAGCATCACGTAGTTGCTGCAGATTTGTCGGCTGCACATCAATGATGCAAATCTCCTGTTCCATCACATCCCAAAGGTGCTCTATTGGATTGAGATCTGGTGACTGTGAAGGCCATTCGAGTACAGTGACCTCATTGTCATGTTCAAGAAACCAGTTTGAGATGATTTGAACTTTGTGACATGGTGCATTATCCTGCTGGAAGTAGCCATTAGAAGATGGGTACACTGTAGTCATAAAGGGATGGACATGGTCATCAACAATACTCAGGTAGGCTGTGGTGTTTAAATGGTACTAAGGGGCTCAAAGTGTGCCAAGGAAATATCCCCCACACCATTACACCACCATCAGCCTGAACCTTTGATACAAGGCAGGATGGATCCATGCTTTCATGTTGTTTAGGCCAAATTTTTACCCTACCATCTGAATGTCTCAGCTGAAATAGAGACTCGTCAGACCAGTTTCCTGTTCTTAGTTGACAGGAGTGGCACTCGTTGTGGTCTTCTGCTGCTGTAGCCCATCTGCTTCAAGGTTCGATATGTTGTGTGTTCAGAGATGGTATTCTGCATACCTTGGTTGTAATGAGTGTTTTTTTGAGTTACTGTTGCCTTTCCATCATCTCAAGCCAGTCTGTCCATTCTCCTCTGACTTCAACAAGGTATTTTCGTCCACACAACTGCCGCTCACTGGATACTTTCTCTTTTTTGGACCCTTCTCTGTAAACCCTAGAGATGGTTGTGCATGAAAATCCCAGTAGATCAGCAGTTTTTGAAATACTCAGACCAGCCCGTTTGGCACCAACAACTATTGCATGTTCAAAGTTGCCACCAACAACCATGGCTCGTTCAAAGTCACTTTAATCCCCTTTCTTCCCCATTCTGATGCTCAGTTTGAACTTCAGCAAGTCTTCTTCACCACATCTAGATGCCTAAATGCATTGATTTTCTGCCGTGTTATTGGCTGATTAGCAATTAGTGATACCAAGCAATTGAACATGTGTACCTAATAAAGTGGCTGGTGAGTGTACAATCAATTATTTGGCACACGGATTCTTAAAACTTTAAAACTGTAAAAATGATGTATGATTGCTGTGTGGATGCATGTACATATCTAAAAATACCTTAATACAGTGTCATTCCTCTTATCTTGATCCAGCTGCCAAGTACTGGCTATGTGTGGACACTTTAAAGCTTACCCTGCGTAATGCCAATATTGTGCAAGGGGCAATAGAAAGAACTGTATAAGAACTGCATACACACTCTCATGTGGACTTTCAATTCCTGCAGTTTGACCTCTGAATGGCTATTTTTATGTCTCAAATGTCATTGATGGCTGATGCCTGTGTAGCCCCATTTAGAATCAATAAGCTGGCCACCTGTGGGACACATTGGTTTTAGTCAGTAATCTCTGGTAGAATTCAGTGTTGGCATATATCTATAATTGCACTTTAAGAAGTACAGAGTGTGTTAGGCATGTTTATAAAGCATTCTGTGTTCTCTAGGAAGGTGTTCAACTTCAACCTCTTCATAAAGAACATTTACCACTCAGATCCCCCAGTATAAACAAAGGAGCAAGTAACATTCATTGACTACTTCCAACATATGTCTTTCAAGATATTGTCCACTTTTCAAGACAAACAAGAACTGACCTCCCCACTGACTCTGTTCCACAGTCTACTTCTCCAAAAATCCTTTCCAATGTTCACTGATCTATGCTATCCTTTTTTCTTACACCCATCCCTCTCTTCCGGAATACACAGAACTTGACATCGCTCTATTACATGAGGACTGGGACAAAGCATTTATTCAAACGCATCGACTGTCTTTGGTGAGCAAAACCCTGGAACCTAGCTTTAAAATCTGTACCTGCTAGTACAATTGCCCCAGTACACTCCGCCAAATATATACCTTGGTCCCAGCTCAGTCTTAGAGATGTTACACCTACTCAGGAGCCATGTCCCATATCTGATGGTCTTTTTCCCTTCTCTTACTATGAAATTTGGGGACACAATCCTTGTGATCTATGGTAAGACCACTGGAGCAACTGTCCCCACTACTTGCGAAACCATTCTGCTTTCCATGCTCCTGGGCCCTACCCTTCTTTACATTCTGTACCCCTCATTTCTCTTCATTTGAAATGCAATAAAATTAGATTAAAAAATATGTTGTTAACTATACTTTTTACCCAGTTTTCAACCCATTGAATGTCACCTTCACAGGACATTCGCCATTCACATTTATTGTACTTATAGCGCTAACGCAGACCCGCTGTCCAGGGTGCTGAAATTGAGTTTGGATTGAGTACTTGGACAGAATAATATGAAACAATGAAATTACCTTCTTGTATTTATTTATTTATTACAGGTTTTTACATTGACAGTTCACGCAGAACTTTACATAGTGTAAATTCACATTAGTCTATTGACTATTCCCTAACTTTTGCTTGATGTGACATATACCATCAGTGCATTTGCCAACCATAGATATTACGTTTGCTGCAAATGTGGCATTGCAAATGTGCATGGATTTGCCAAGATATGTATCACCAAAATAGGAGACTTGCATGGTGTTTTTTTTTAATTTGATATTTTTCTGGATTTAGCTTGTAGACTTTCTCTAAATGTTTAATTTCAAGAGATTACTTTTATGCCAATGTGCCTACAGTGTAGCTCTTCCTACTTGAGGGCACTTCTAATCATTTATAAATGTTTTATGCCTTGGCAGTTAGGAGCCTGTTTGATGTTTGACAGCAGTGTGATTGTTGCATGACTACTTATAACAGCAAACTCAAGTAAGAACATGAATCAGCAGAGCTAAATTGTACAGCTGGCTCAGTGCCATGCTATTCCAAACACATTCCTCTTGGCTGGGTGTTACAGCCTTGTAAATGAACCAGAAGCCTACTACCAGGTGTATTGTACTGCTACATGCTTACTGTTTAGATCAATGGTTCCAAACCTTTTAAAAGTCACAACGCAACATCTTGCAGTCAAATATTTTGTGGACTCCTGTATTCTGCTACATAACAGGCTAATCCAACCCAAATTGGAGTAAGAGATATCAAGCATTTGCATTTTTAGCGCTTATCCAGTTCATGGCTTGAGCTGCTTGTGTTCTTTTCACTGTTGGAGTATTTTATTCTTCACCCCTCCACAGTTGTGGCACAACTCCAGCTAAGAATAAAATCCCAAAACCAGCTTTTACTCTGCTGCAATCCAGAGATTTCCCCACGGTACTTCTTTCTGCTGCTAAATGTCCTCAGTTTTAAGGTCAGCATCATATAACCCAGGTCATCCTGGACCCACCTCAGCCTGTGACTGGACAGTGTATAAAGAAGCAGTTCATCTCTTTGTCACTCTGCTTTTTGCTCCTATCAGCATACTTCTTGTCAGAACATGAACTGATTGGCTCATTTTACTCCTTCTTCCTCTCACATTGCTTGTATTTAAAAAAAATACATTTGATGATGTATTACTCATTACAGAGCTGTAATAATCTTTAAAGTTCCGCTTATGACCCTTAGGACCCTTATGCTTGAGGTCATTATAATGGAGGGAGCTCATGAAGTGAACACAACTTGGGGCCCACGGTACAGTTAATCCACTACTTTAAATCTGTGTACATTTTTAAGTTTAACAAGCACCAACATTTGCATTGGTCTTGACCAAGAATAGTAAAACATTATCTTTGTATTTATACTTTCAGCTTTTCCATGTGGCTTATGTTCTCATCAAGTTTGCCAATTCCCCTCGTCCTGATCTTTGGGTTCTAGAGAGATCCACTGACTTTGGAAACACTTACATGCCTTGGCAATACTTTGCTAGTAAGTACTATTTATTTTTCATTGTATATTATATACATTCATATTATAAATATCAGTATTCTTTTTATGAGTGTCAATGCAGTTTATAATGCATAATAAATCGGCCAAAGTTAGCTTAGGGTAACATCAGCCAATGAATATATGTATAAAGTTGACTGTACAATATAGCCATATAATTACAAATAGACTTTAAATGAGATGAGTCTTTATTTATACAATATTATAATATAATATTTTTTAGAATTCAAGGTCTGTTGATCTCTCTGAGTAAGGTATATGGCCATTGGGTTTTTAGTTCAACAAGAACTAAATGTAATAGTAAAAGAAGAGAAGAAAAAAATTGGGGGAAAGGGACACGCACCCTAACAGCCCCAAAAAAGTGATTGGGGGGCTTTATATAGTTGCCCAGATCACTTTTATTTGAAAGCCCACCAGTGGCTGTAAAAATCAATAGCAAGCTCACAGCTGCTACTGCACAAAGGACAAAGGGTTATCTAACTCAACCGAGTGTGGCCAAGAAGGGGCTGTGTTTGCCATTCTATTGTAGTTAGGTAGAATGGATACTCCAAATTCCCCAGATAACTTTTTTCATAAGAGTGAGGTTTTATTTACTGTAGGTCCCAAGCAGCCCCATATGAAAGTATTTTGTTCTGTACTATCCTTAGGCTATAACTGGGACTACCACAGGGATTTTTCTGAAATAATAAATATTTGTCATCTTGATGGCATCAAATCTTCCATTCCTTAAGATTTTAAAGTAGTTTCACATCTCCAGGAGGCTGTTTATTTTGCAAGAAAAATTGCTATAAGGACCAATAAGAAGGGGTTAAATTTATACCAATTTATGGTAAGCTGGCTGACCAATCAAACGTAAAGGTCTTTTGACCAGAGTCAGAGTTGTCAGAGTTTTAAGAGGCATTCCAAGAGTGACAAAAGCAGGAGCTGCTTTTTATGACCTCCTTCTGTAAATGCCAGTTGCCTGGCTGTCATCTGATTCACTGGATTTAATATTTCTGGGCCACTGACCCAACACAAGTATAAGAATTGGGCAAGCGTAAGAAAAGTAAGGGATCCTTTTTTGCACACTTGTTCAAGGTTAGTGTGTCAAAGTAGTGGAGCTGGAAGACTCATATGACAGACAGGCATTGAGCATTTTAAGAAGGTGAGGTCATGGTGGCAACCTCCATGTTTAACTTGTGACAGGTTTCCTTTAAGTGCTCCAGCTAAACAAATATACTGTATTAGCTGAATCAAGAGTGTTGATTTTGTCATTGCCTGAACCCAGGCACAGGTGTTGAATCAACTCTGTAGCTAAAATAAGAGGAATTTGCTGGCACAATGTCTGACTATGGTTTATTACTCCCATTCAGCATGTTCTTCAGTGCCCTGGTTTGTGAAATTCCAGCAAAAAAAAAATCAATTTATCCTTTCAGGGCCATTTCTAATATACTAACCGTGACGGGGGAACAATGAACACAGAGGTACCTGAAACAGTGAAAACAAACAGGGGAATTTAGTGTACATAGTCACTGTATTATGTATAATCTGAAAAGAATTAGCTTTCATAATCCTATTTTTCCATATGCACCCTCAATCTAAGCAAGCTAATGCATTAGCCATAATACAGCCCCTCTGCTTTTATTTTATCTGTGAGCACCAATGTATATCTGCAGTCCGAGATCCATGGAGAAAGAACTTAACAAGCCAACAACATTAGACTGTGCACAATCAAATATTTCACCATAAATGTGATGATATAATCTAGTATTCTTGAGTTATGTCATTTTTAAACTTTCATTTTTATGTGAATATAATGTAATGAGCTTTTTGCATTCTTCACTTTTCTTCTCTATGGATCCTGTAAACCAAGTTCCCTGCGATCAGGGAATCATTCTTATTTAGAAACAAAGTGTTGTTATGGTTGAAATAGATGGACTTGTGTTTTTTTTCAACCTAACTATGTAAATATGTAACTATATGTTGTATTGCATACCTTTTGCTTAGGATACCTATTACTTACTCCTAAAGCTCAGGTGGATGAGCTGCAGTTTTACCACCCACCTAAAAGATAGCATGCACCCACTCAGGGTTGTACAAATGCCTGAGCAAAAATGATACCCCCTGTCACTTAGGGCAGGCAGTACCACTGCCAAAAATGAGGCCATACAACCACGATCCAAATGCTATAAAAGATAGCAATAGAGTTCTATTCAAAAAGTAACCAAAATAGATGGACATACACTTTAAGGGCTATGGTTAGGGATAGGATTTGGTGCCGGACTGATGTGCTATATTTTGTGCTAAAATGTTAGATGGTTAATGATTAGAGAAGTGTGCGCTGGACCTAAACTTTGTAAACTGAACACAACATTTGTATAGTTAAATGCCCCTGTACTCGGGGATTGTACATTTAAAGTTACATGTATGGAGACCCCTTCTTGTTTTTCCCAATAGTAGTTTATACTGTTTAGTATTTAGTTTAATTATTATATATCATTGTAAAGCAATACACATATTTTGTTTTTATGGTTATGTTTTTTCAGCATATAAAAAGGTACATTGATTTTTTTGGGGGGAGATAAATGTAATTAAATAATAACCATGGTTGGCTCAATCTGCTAATTTAATTTTAAAAAATTGTCCCCATTCTAGATTCTAAACATGACTGCTTGCATCAGTTTGGAAAGGAGACCAAACAACCTATTATTAAAGACGATGATGTAATTTGCACAACGGAATATTCCCGCATTGTCCCTCTAGAAAATGGAGAGGTAAGTAAAGAGTTCAATGACATGAAATACCATTCATATCTGTAACATAATGGCTCCTGTTAATGGTGCATTTTCCTTTTCAGGACCCATTGTGATAGCTAATACAGGTTATCTATTGCATGCAAAACAATGACTCTCTGGCAAAGAGAATGTAAGAATAATCTAGTTTATTTCATAAGCTGAAATACCACTTAAAATGGGCCCCGTTAAGTTGTAGTTATTCAAATATACTGATGAAGGGCCCTTTAAATGGTGTCCCTAGGGGGCCAATCAGTTTACTTTATTGTACGTAGAGCACTGTACATTATCATTTCTTATGACTACCATGCCTTAAGGATTTATAAAAGTAATCACCTATGATTACTGGTGTATTTGTCAGACAGAATTGTAATTAGAGGTTAATAATGACTTAGACAACACATTTAGTGGAGGAGGTTTTTTTTCAACCTTACTAACTATGTAAATATGTAACTATATGTTGTGTTTCATACCTTTTGCTTAGGATACCTATTACTTACTCCTAAAGCTCAGGTGGATGAGCTGCGGTTTTACCACCCACCTAAAAGATAGCATGCACCCACTCAGGGTTGTAAAAATGCCTGAGCAAAAATGATACCCCCTGTCACTTAGGGCAGGCAGTACCACTGCCAAAAATGTGGCCATACAACCACGATCCAAATACTATCAATAGCAATAGAGTTCTATTCAAAAAGTAACCAAAATAGATGGACATACACTTTAAGGGTTATGGTTGGGGATAGGATTTGGTGCCGGACTGATGTGCTATATTTTGTGCTAAAATGTTAGATGGTTAATGATTAGAGAAGGGGGCGCTGGACCTAAACTTTGTAAACAACACAACATTTGTATAGTTAAATGCCCCTGTACTCGGGGATTGTAAATTTAAAGTTACATGTATGGAGACCACTTCTTGTTTTTCCCAATAGTAGTTTATACTGTTTAGTATTGCATTTATGCAATTTATGCATTTTCCTTTTCACGACCCATTGTGATAGCTAATACAGGTTATCTATTGCATGCAAAACAATGACTCTCTGGCAAAGAGAATGTAAGAATAATCTAGTTTATTTCATAAAGCTGAAATACCACTTAAAATGGGCCCCGTTAAGTTGTAGTTATTCAAATATACTGATGAAGGGCCCTTTAAATGGTGTCCCTAGGGGGCCAATCAGTTTACTTTAATGTACGTAGAGCACTGTACATTATCATTTCTTATGACTACCATGCCTTAAGGATTTATAAAAGTAATCACCTATGATTACTGGTGTATTTGTTAGACAGAATTGTAATTAGAGGTTAATAATGACTTAGACAACACATTTAGTGGAGGAGGTTCTGCTTTACTTAGTTGCACTCAAATAAGCTCCTAATTTCCTGTTTGAAATCTGTACTATGCTATCACTTACCACAAAGTTTCTCCCACAAATAGTCAAACAAAAATATGTTTAGCATTAGATGAAAATTATAAATCCACTAAAACATTTCTTTGAAGTTTGAGTTAGTTATCAGTAGAAATCTACTGTTCTTTAAACAGGTTTACAGTAAAAAAAAAAAAAAAAAGTGCAATAACCCATAACAGCCAACCAGAATTTGTTTTGCACTGGTTTGACTTAAAGAGTAACTGCACTTTTGTTGAGAATGCTGCTGCATTTGCAGGTTTCTAATGAGGAAAGTGGCAGGGCCTGCACCCATTTAGATGTGATTTGCTTTTGGGAGTATCTCACCAAAAATGCCATTTTTGTTGCTGGGGATGCTCAAAATCTGACTTTTATCTTAGCACAGACTCCTGGGAAAATCCATAAGCCAATCACATAAGCAGGAAATGACATTTCTGGGGGGTGTTCATTACACCATCTGTGTACAGAACATCTCCAGCTTTGCATATCGCATTGCATTTTACAGAAAATTACAGCGCTGCAGATTGAAAAGCAAAGGTCATTTGAATGCCAATTCAATTACAATATGACTTGTGTAGTAGCACTTGTATATGCTATATTATTATTTTATTTGCTATTTTTCCCACTAAAGTGGAGATACTTTTTAACCACTTGCCAACCATCCGCTGCAGTTATACTGTGGCAGGTTGGCTGTGCAAATCGCCGTAGGTGTACGTCAGGCTCGCACACGGCGATCTGTGGGCGCACGCCATCGGAGGCCAGTGGGGGAGCCAATCAACGGGTCTGGCAGACTCGATGTCCGCTGGCCGCCCGCAGTCATTCCTCGCAGTGACAGAACGGGGATCTGCCATAGTAAACAAGGCAGATCTTCATTCTGACAGGGGATGACACACAGATCCTTTCTTTCTGCTATGCAGGAAGACGGGATCTGTGTGTTGTTCCAGGCAGCCCAACACATTTAACCCCTTGAATGCCCCTGATGTTAACCCCTTCCCTGCTAGTGCCATTAGTACAATGTCAGTGCATATTTGTAGCACTGATCACTGATCTATGTCCCATTGCAGAGATTTCCCTTCACTTCCTGTCCCACAGCCAAACAGCAAGTGAGAGGAAATCCCTGCAAATTAAGGCAATTTCTTGGGGACCCCCAGGTCACCAGAACTAGTGTCCTCATTGGAAGATTTCATCTCTCTTACCTTTCTGGGGACAACCCAAAATGTGATTTTCTTTTACTTTCACTTTCAATGATAATGGTAAACAGGATAAATAGAGAGGGTGAATCTCCTTAACAGGGGGACAGACATCAACACAAACTGACAGATGTTCTAATCCCTATCCCCTCCATCCAAAACTGAAAAGAAAAGTTTTGCCTTTAGTTGTACTTTAACCACTTGCTGACCACCCTATATCAGATCTACTGCTACAGGGCGGACACGCTGTGCAGAATCACGTATATATACGTAATTCTGCACTTCCGGGTCTTGGTGTTTCGCTCTTGCTGTGATTTTACACAGCAGGGGTTGCGCAGAGGGTCCCGAGGGTGAATCCCTGGGGGCACAAACAGCACAAACAGCAGTAAAAACTGACAAACCTTCTAATCTCTCTTCAGTCTATCCAAAACTAAAAAAAAGGTTTTTCCTTTAGTTATACTTTAGGTTGGGTTCACACTATCTTCGCATGCAGCTCACAGCAGGGGTCTGGTGCGTCCTCGTTCATTATTTCAGGTCCGATTTCAGCCCGAATTTTTGGCTGAATTTGGACCTGAAATAGACCAAAAAACGCACAGGTTTCCTGAACTGGCTCCATAGAGAGCCGGTCAAAATCTTCTGCTATTGCGATTTGGGTGCAGGGAACCCGCATCCAATTCGCAATAGTGTGAACCCAGCCTTAAGGTTTTTCACCATCTTTTTGTGCTGCAGCTCCCCCCAAGACCCCCCCTTTTTGTTATCTGAGCCTGATTCAATCCAGCAACGTGCACGAGAGTAGCGATTCCCACCGCTGTTTCCCTCCTTATTGGACAGATTGATAGCAGCAGGAGCCATTGGCTCCCACTGCTGTCAATGAAAAGCTGTAACACAGGAGCGGGGGGCGGGGCCGAGTCCCACTGTCTGTGTTAATGGACGCAGCAGCGGGACTCAGGAGTGAGCACGCATGAGTGCCCCTGTGACAGGAGTCACTTTGGGTGGGAGGTTTGTGGAACTCAGCTTACCTTGGAGAGCTCTGGAGACTTCATGGCCAGCTCCCCTGGCCACTCTTATGTATAAATCACCCTGCGACCATTAGGGGCACAGGGTGACAGAGAACCCCACTATGATCTGTTCTATTTAGACACACTGGAATGTTGTATATATGTATATATTGTGTGTTGTCTCATGCTGTTGTGAACTCTTTGCTGTGATCGTTTGGGGTGGGGTTGTATTCCAATGTTCTATTGTGTCTGTCTGCCTTGGATATTATGGGATGTGTATGTAAATCAGCTGTGAGAATGGTGGGGGCGAATTCCTCCAACAGCTCTCCCTGCTGATAAGACTGTTTACTGATGAGAAATTTGAATACACCTGACCTGTGTGTCTATTGTGATTGGACAGTTTAC
The DNA here is from genome assembly GCF_042186555.1 of Aquarana catesbeiana. Lineage (NCBI taxonomy): Eukaryota > Metazoa > Chordata > Amphibia > Anura > Ranidae > Aquarana > Aquarana catesbeiana. Next base: position 476,774,670 of record NC_133328.1, read on the forward strand.
CCCGCCCTGAATCCACGGATGGGGGGGAGTGTCTCTGAGTTATATATCTGTTGTAACATGTGCTTGAATAAAGGAGTTTGATGTTGTTCACCCTACATTGTGTTACGGCTGGTGACTGGGTGGGCTAAGGGGTCTTGGATAGTTCTGGCTAGAACACGTTCATTAGCATGCCAGAGAATCGGCAGTGGAAACTCAGGAGATTGCCATCTCCAAAGCTGACAACTGGACAGAGGGTCCAAGACCTCTGCCCCACACCTGCGGCGGTTCCGGAGGCCCACGGTGAGAAGGCGATGGTCACTTTCCAGCAGCAGATGGCACCCCAGAATGATGCCACCAACCCTGCAGGGGAGCTGGCATCAAGGCCAGACATCACTGAGCTCTGCCCAACACCAGTAACCTTTTCTTTGTTCTGCGGACAGAAGATGGTGAATCGCTATCGCCAGACACCAGTTATAGAGATTGGGGATTTGATAGACTGTTTTGCTGAAGAAGAACAACCTGGTGAACCTCCAGCAGAAGAGCTGGTATTAGGACCAAACTTCACTGAGCTCTGCCCTGCACAAACAGCTGCATCTGTGGAGTTACCAGAGGCTTCCCCAGCTGAAGCGCTGGCCACCGGACAGAGGGTCCAAGACCTCTGCCCCACACTTGCAGCAGTGCCAGGGCCCCATGGTGAGAAGGTGATGGTCACTCCCCAACGGTTAGCTGGAGTGGATGATGTGGAGTTCCCAGCAGAAGTGCTGGCAACAGGGCAGAGTGCTACCAACCTCTGCCCAGCACCGGTAACAACTTCAGAGTTCCAGGGAGACGGGACAGTCGGCCCCTCTCCCCAGCGACAAGCGGATGTAGTTAAGCTTCTACTCCCAGCTAAATCGCTGGAAACAGGGCAGAGTGCCTCTGGCCTCTGCCTAGCACCTACAGTGGCTTCGGCCTTCTTGAGAGAAGAGGTAGTCGGCCTTTCTCCCACAACACTGACAGGGACATGAGATTTCCTGCCACCAGCATCTGTGGAGTTACAACAAACTTTTCCAGCTGAAGCGCTGGCAACCGAACAGAGAATCCAAGACCTCTGCCCCACACCTGTGGGAGTTCTGGAGGCCCAGGGGGAGAAGGAGATGGTCATTCCCCTACAAGGATTTGTGCACCTGGGAGACAGTGACAGAGAAATGTCATCCCAGCAGCCAGATGAGGGAATGGCTGAGGAAGCAGCCGGCTCACCTTCCCAATGGCAGCTACACAGTTTGGGAGAGACAGAGTTCATCCTTCCACCCCAGCTGCAAATCCACAGTCTGGGAGTGGAGGAAGCTGGCCTCCTGGCCCAGCGGTTAGCCGGAGTGGATGATGTGGGGTCCTCAGCTGAAATGCTAACAGGGCAGAATGCTACTGCCCTCTACACACAACTGCAGCTTGAGCTGATATCGGTGGATGGAACTGTGGTCTCTACTCACAGCAACCCAGCAGAAGAGCTGGCAACACAGCAGAGTGCTGCTGGCCTCTGCCCTCAACTAACAGAAGAGGGAGTTCCTGTGAAAGTGGAGGGGACTTCGGTGTCCACTGAAACAACCCCAGAAAATGGTGCGGCACTGAGACAGGAGGATGTCAGCTATGCTTTGCAAGCACGGGCGGATTTTCACATACCAAAAGTGGATGGGACTTCAGTCTCCACTTGTATACCCCAGGGATGCTGGGCAGTCGGCCCAGATCCCCAACAGCATGATGGAGTGAGCCCAGTCACCCTGTCTTCTCTCCAGTAGCTGAAAGGACTCCAGGGAGCAGGCCAGTCTATGCCTCTCCCCAGTGGCGGGCATGTTCTCTGAGAGAGGCAGAGGTTGGCTGGGTGAGTAATGCTATGTTTGGGACAATTTATTTGGGATACTGTGTGGATACCGGCATTGGGGGACTGGAACTACTGACTAACTTCGGAGTCAACCCGTCTGGGGTCTCCTCCTATGTTAAGTTTACCCCGCCCTGAATCCAAGGGTGGGGGGGGAGTGTCTCTGAGTTATATATCTGTTGTAACATGTGCTTGAATAAAGGAGTTTGATGTTGTTCACCCTACACTGTGTTACGGCTGGTGGCTGGGTGGGCTAAGGGGTCTTGGATAGTGCTGTTTCTGGACAGAGGAAGCATTTATGGCGGACATAGACCTGTTGAGGACAGGGGTTCGTCACAGCCCCCATGGTAAGCAGCTTTCTGCGAGAGGGGCCTGGACCACCAGTGGGGGAACCCAGAAGAAGAGGATCGGGGCTGCTCTGTGCAAAACCATTGCACAGAGCAGGTAAGTATAGACATGTTTGTTATTTTAATTTAAAAAAAAAAACCAAGGCTTTAATAACACTTTAAACCCTTCAGACTCTGGATGTAATGCATCCAGAAAGGTGAATTGGTAAGATGTAGCTGTGTTCTCTTTAATTACCAACACATGTCCTAGCAAAATTCCTGTTTTTTCTTTCTTTTTATTTCCCTCGCACATGGTTGTTACTCAAAGTGAACACAATTTTACCTTATTTACTACATTTTTCTTGGGAACATACACTTTGCTAGGTTAACAGCCTCTATTTTAGTAAATCAACCCCAACAATATCATTCTCTTATAATTGCTAACTGTCACCAACTGCAACTCTTCAATGGTAACCAATCTGCCAAAGGGCCAGTGAGCTTCCTGGACATTTAAGGAAGAGGTGTGAAGCCTTATTATTAATCAACCCACAAATCTGTACAAGCAGAATCTCTTGAATAGAAAAGAAGGTTTTTGAGGGTAAAGATTCTTTAAGTGGTGTACACTATGTGAATCGTTCTATGCACCTGTATTTTTGAAAGTGCCATATTACAGAAAAAAAGGACAGTTTTTTGAGTAAAAATACCTCTCCATTATGCAAAGAATAATAGCAGACATTCTTTTAAAATGGCTTTGTGTTACTCAGACACATAAGGAGTGAAGAAACAGATGGTAGAGGTGAAGTATGCTATATATGGAATAATAGGCTCCTCACTTCTTTCCTATCCAAGTGTATAAATGGATTTTTATGGTAGTAAGGCAGGCTTGCCAAAACTTGGCAGCCCCTCCTTTTTGTAATTATAAATTAAACATTTTTATGCTTGCTTTTGCGTCGGTTAAAAAAGTAATTTTAATGTGATGGCATGTTACAAGATAAACATCAGGTACAAGAAGATCAAACATTTAAAGAAAATACAAGTCCTGACATCAGTGCACTTACTTTCCTGGGATGAATATGTGTCCTGAATGTCTAGTAAAAAGAACTAAAACTTTTTTCCATATACACGGAGATCCTGGAAGGCACAATCTTCTTTATTGCTCTTCCTGCTTCTGATTAAGAGCATGGGGCATTTTTTAAGAACTCAATGACTTATCCAACTGATGTGAATAGTACCTAAAAATCTAGTAGTGTCAGTTGGGCCTGCTGTTACTTGATGCGTCACAGTGCTTTTTGAAAATATCCAGCATGCTGCATTTTTAACCATTTTACCTCCGAAAGGTTTACCCCCCTTCCTGACCAGGCCATTTTTTGCAATAAAGCACTACGTTATTTTAACTGACAATTGCGCGGTTGTGCAACACTGTAGCCAAATAATATTTATGTCCTTTCTTCCCACAAATAGTGATTTCTTTTGATGGCATTTGAACACCTCTGAGTTTTTTATTTGTTGTGCTATAAAAAAAGAACGACCGACAATTTTGAAAAAAAAAAAACAATATTTTTTACTTTCTGCTCCTAAACACATCCAATAAAAAATGAAAAAATCCAGTTTCTTCATCAATTTAGGCCAATATGTATTCTGCTACATATTTTAGTAAAAAAAAATCCCAATAAGTGTATATTGATTGGTTTGCGCAAAAGTTATAGCGTCTACAAACTATGGGATATTTTTGGGGGAAAAGACCATATTGACGAGTATGGGACTTTAAGGGTGCTTATTACTACAAATGGATATACCGCAATAAATTTAGTAAAAGATATGTATTTTTATTTCAAAAGAGCATAATATTTAAAAAAGTCTCTTCCTTCATACAATTTTCCATGCAATCGCTCTACATGTTTCGGCTTCTTCAGGAAATGCGTGGACTTTATTTCTAGTGAATAGATACAAAGATAAGTCAACAAAAGAAAAGGTGCATAAGAGAGACAAAAGAATTAAAAAGCCATTGGCTGCTGCTGCTGTTAATCAAATGCAATGAGCTGGGAGCTGAGTTGTCTGTGTCAATGGATGCAGCAGTAGGACACGGGAGCGTGCCCGCACGGGTGCCCCAAGGGAGAGCGGCTCTCCGACGGGGCACTCAAGAAGAGGAGGAGCCAAGGGCACCGCTGAGGGATTCCAGAAGAGGAGGATTGGGTCCACTCTATGCAAAACCAACTGCACAGAGGGGGTAAGAATGATATGTTTGTTATGTTTTAAAAAATAAAAAGGAACCTTTAGTTATCCTTTAATTAGCAGGGAGGGGAGTGTTAGATGTACTAGCGGATTTAGATACACTAACAAATTGAAGCAAAACTCCAGCTCACACTTTATAAGCAATTACAGCAGTTATTTTTTCCTTTTGGGATAAAGGTTTTACAAAAATAAATTAAAACCGATCATTGTAGGCACCCCTGCTAGTGTTAAATTGACTGCCCCATCTCTGTAACTAATGCCTTCTGCAGGAGAGCTTATTGTTTTGAAAAAAAAAAAAAAAACAGATTTACTGGCTGGTTTACCAGATGAAAATAAAAGAGAGCCTTAAAAAAAATGAATGCATCTCTCACATCTAAGCAGGGCTTTTTTTCGCAAAAAATAGGTGCAGGAACTCAACCACAGCCTTCCAAAACCCCCCTCACTCCCACACACACACACCCTCCATCACATAGTGGGTGTGGTCAAATTTCACAATGGGAGGGTCTTAAAGGGGCATTAAATACCAGGAGTGCATTACGTACAAAGTGCAGAGTTCAGGGGTGTGCTGCATACAAAGTGCAGAGTTTAGCCTTCTTCGACAGCTACTTACCTCTGCATCCCCCATCCACATCTCAATTTCACCCCTGTTCAGCTCTGACTTCTGCATGCAACGTCCCCCTTTCACTGCCCCCTTTTTACTCCCCCTCCTTAAAAACACCAACTTCCACATGTCCAACTTTTGTTGCTGTGTTAAGCTGAAGCACCAAGCCACTCTAGTACCTCTCCGCACACTGTAGGATGTTCCTCACTTGCAGGGAGTTCATCCAGTGGGGATGTCGGCATCCGCACTGCACCCTGAACACATGAATCTTCCTTTTCCCCATCTTGCACTCAGTGGGAGCCACTCAGGAAATCAGATCTGTGAGATCCATTGGGAGACATACTGTCACTTGTAAATACAAAAGCTGTACGTCTGTGTTTACAACTGATGGTGGTGAGCAGGGAGCAGAGGGCCTGAGCCAGAGGTGGTGGTACAGAGTTCCACCAAATTCCAGATGAAAAAAGGCCCTGCATCTAAGAATTGGTAAGCTGCAATATAATAAATGTTTGCTTTTGGATTTAATAACAGCTTTAGGAACACCTTCTGCGTGTTTTCATCAGAAGGCTTGCAGGCTTCCAAGATTTTAATGCAGCAGAATGTGATAGGAAAAGAGCTAAGATTTTACTGCTTCTGTTGTGAATTTTGAAGATTATTGATTTTATTTTTGTATAAATTATTGTAAATGTTTTGTATTGTATGATATTGTATGATTGTATTGTATTGCATTTGTATTGTATGATATAAAATATAAAAGATGGTGGGATGCAGAGAATACAGCTGAGAGCATGCAATTGTTTCTATTTCAGGTGGTAGTCAGATTAGTGAGTGGACGACCAGGTGCTAAACATTTTACGGACTCTCCTCTACTGAGAGAATTTACAAAGGCTACGAATATAAGGCTGCGTTTCCTCAGGACAAACACGCTGCTTGGACATTTAATATCCAAAGCAGAAAAAGATCCAACAGTAACACGCAGGGTAAGTTTGCCAATTGCTACATCCATTCCTATATCTTGTGAACATTAAAAGGTATCTAACCCTTTAGATCTAACTTCTTCTGTTTGCTCCCTTTTGTCCTATTTACCATTAAAAATCGTTTGTTATGTCTGTTAAATAAGTGCAAAAAATACCTGTGGATCCTGACGGAAATCCTGTGAGCTGATAACTTCCTGCACTCTCTTCTCTATCACAAATGATTTGTTAGAACCTTTCCCCTGTGTTTTGGAGAAGAGAAGAGAGGATGTGTTTTGTAGTCCTAATACACTTGTAATGCTAGGGTGACAATGCTGCTCTTCTATCCATACATTGCAAAAATTAAGCACTGTTACCCTTGGACAGGAAGTGTCTTATTGGCTGGATCCCCAAAAATTTAAGAAGAAAGGTCTGATGTACAGGGGTTGATTTACTAAAACTGGTGAGTGCAAAATCTGGTGCAGCTTTGCATGGTAGCCAATCAGCTTGTTTAATTAAGCTTTGCCAAAAAAAATCTGGAAGCTGATTTCTATGCAGAGCTGCACCAGATTTTGCACACTCCCATTTTTTTTAAATCAAACCCACAGAATATAAGCAAGAGCTTTCTGGTTGAGAGAAATGATGGCTGCATCTATTTTATGTTGGCATAAATCATTTTTAGAATCCTGTGTATAGCAACTAAGCCTCATTTTGTGTGGTCTTTTTTAATGCACTTATGTAGCTTTATGCAGCACATAGTAACATGGCGAATCTGAAGTTTATCAAGTTAAACCTATTTGAACACTCTGGGTAGGGCAAAATTAGAACAAATCTGTTGCTTTGCCTTAAATAAATTTAAACAATTAAAGTCCTACTCCGGGATAAATGTAATCCACCCCTCTCCATGATGGCTGGATTAAGAGAAAAAAAATGTTCTAAATCCCCATTTTCATTTATCTTAAGCCGTGGTCACGTGATCATCCGTCTCTCTATTTACTTCCTGAATGGATCCTTCTTCCAGGGAGACAAGTCTCATTGGCTGGCTGGTGGAAAGGTCCTCTCAGTTAGTGAAGGGCACTGCCTGGCAAAGGTTAACAAGGTTAACAAGCAGCCCTGAACTAGCAGCCCCCCCCCAGATGAAAAAAAACTTTGACAAGGGACCTGGATGGTGGGGATCAGGTGTGGTACCAAGCAACAAAAAGTTAATAGTTTGGAACGGAGCCAGCCTCAGCTCGGACACAGCATGCACCATCTATACTGGGGGGGGGGTCGGTCGGCACTCTGCCCTTCTCCCTATCCTGCACTCCTGCAGCAGAAGCGGTGAGGCCTTTTTATGGGGTGTCAGTGCAGCCCAAGGGGCGGTCTGGCCCAGTCTGCCCCTTTGGGAAAAGTATTGATTTTTTCTGATGTTGAGCTTTAAATAAAGTGATCCTATCCTCCAAAGTTTCGAAATGTATGCCTGGAATTCCAGTCTGTTGTATCTGGGTACATTGCACAATATGTGCTTATGTTGGTTTTTTGTTTTTGTTTCTCTAGTACTACTACAGTATTAAAGACATCAGTATTGGAGGTCGCTGTGTATGCCATGGCCATGCTGATGTCTGCACTGTGAGAAATGCTGGCAACCAGAACCTGTAAGTGATGGTTATTAATCAAAACATATTCGGCACTATATATTTTACCAAATCTGTTCATTTTGTTTGTTATGCACATTCCTAAGTGTAGCTAAGAAAGAATCCATACGGTTCTCAACTCTACAAGGCAATGAACAAATTATTGGACACTCCTTATATTCTGAGCATATAACTTATTAGTGTTGAGAACGAAGGATACAACATCATGTATCAGAAAGATATTACTGTTCATATATTGTATATATTCTGTATATATACACTAAGAGTTATGAATTTGTACTGGTGGCTTGTCCTCAAAGGACACCCTCATTAGATCTAATGAGAGACATGTTGGCATCACACTCAGTGCAACGTGCTATACTTGTCCTAAGGTGTGTGCGGAGATATTATTGTCAATGAGTTTTTTTCAGGTGTTTTTAAAATGCAGAAAAGCACTTGATGACCAGTCTAAATTATTATTTTTGTAGCTAACAGAAAGGAATATAAGAGAAGTTGTGATTGAACAATATTGTTAAAAAATTTCCTCTTGGAAATGTAATGTGTATAAATATCAATAATTGTGATAATCATGGAAATGTCAAACATTAGTTGATATGTATAATTAAACAAAATCTGTCAATAGAGAAATATTTGGGCAGAAGTTGTTGACTCACTCTTAAAGTTAACCAGCTTTCTCTGGCTTCAGTCATTTCCGAGAAGGAGCTTAGCCATTGAATCCCTTGATTTCTCTAATGACAAGCTTGCCTTCACATAAGAAAAACATTTCACAAAATTAATTGTGTTGTATGAGATAATTAATTTTTTCCATTATGTGCCTTTGTGAAGGTATCAGTGTCAGTGCCAGCATAACACATGTGGGGAGATCTGTGACCGCTGCTGTCCTGGTTATAATCAGAAGCCATGGCGGCCTGCTGGTGTTGACACATCCAATCAATGTGAACGTAAGTGTTAAAAAATGGCCCATATTTGTAGAATACATTTACCAGAGAGTTAAGTTAAAATTTACGAGGGGTCTACAAAAAGTTGCCGTACTTTTTATATTTTAGTTGGAAACTATGAGGGTGGGAGGAGTAGTAATTGGTCATGTCTGAGAGTGTCATGTGATTAGTCTGCCTGGCAAGCCGGCTGACCTTGCAGTTTAGTATAAGAGTTGTCATGCTGTGGTGAAGATGGCTGCAAAACTTATAAAACAAAGTGCTGACACGTTTTGAAGAACCCTCGTGTTTTGTAGAAGGCTATAAAACCTTTATTTGACAGTTATTTACATGGACTCTAAACTGGAATGGATAGCTGGTAAAGATTATGGGTTCCGGAAAGTCCATTTCAAAGGCAATCCACAACAGTAAACCTGAGCATTGTCAGAATATAATAATATCCCCTTCATGACAGCATTAGGGACCCCAATACCTATACTTTAAGGTATTAGATTTGCCAAGATCTGTATAACCAGAAACAGGGGTATCCCTGCTTAGTACCACACTTGTGTTTTTTCTAAGGAAACACCTACTGAGGAACAGGGTTGTATATGCTAAAAAAGATGTTCTACACCAATTCAGACATAACTAGGAATATAATGGGTAGGTAGTGGCAGATAATCTTTTATAATTGGTTAATCTTCCTGGACAGAAAACTGTCCAGAGAGATTATTATGAAATGTAGGAATCTCTGCCAAATTCCTGCCATGTGTTAGAACTGCCAAAGAAGTAGACAAGGCCTTTTAGTGTTCAAACTAGATCATGCTGAATTAAAAGGAGGCACAAGCCAGTGATCAAGGCAGGAAGCTAACTTTTGTAACAGGCCGACGTGCAGATCAATAGAATTATAAAGTTGCATATCAACTATATTATATTATCAAGGGTTCAACATTAAACACTAAGGAATAATTTATGAAAACTGACAGGGGACTACTGCACACAACCATTTTTATTTCTCTATTTAATTCTGGGAAAGTAAAACTGTGTCTATTGAGTCTGATTATTGTTGTTTTATTTGTTTCATAAATCTGAATTATTTTTATAAAGCGTACCTACTCAAAATTTGTTAGGAAAACTTAGGGATTGATTTACTAAAACTGGAGAGTGCACAATCTGGTGTAGCTGAGCATTTTATCCAATTGGCTTCTAACTTCAGCTTGTTTAATTAAGCTTTGACAAAAAAGGCTGATTGGTTTCTAAGCAGAGCTGCACCAGATTTTGAACACTCCAATTTTAGTAAATTAACCGCTTAATATAGCTTTATCTCCTGTAGTATGTGAGAGGAGCAGGGATCCTATGTAATCAGCTTTGAGATTGAGTTCTCATGTTAAAATAGCATAGACAATATGTTTTATACTACTAAAAAAGCTGTTAGATAAGAAGTTATTATATGGCTAATATTGTACATTGTAAAGCTACATTATATCCCTTGCTGTAAAGAGGAATACTCGTTATAGGACCATAATGTTTCAAATGATATTGAATTTTCTCCAACCCTCCCAATCCTTTTTGCTTGGTTAACTTTAAATATTTCTGTAAGTGGTAATTCACACTAGAATAAAAATACGATGACTGCTGTGTATATAATTTAGACAAAGTTTTTGCTGTCCTGTGACTGCGCAAGTTTAAGATTTGTAGGGAATTTCTTGCTTTTCTCTAGCAATGGGCATGCTTGAGCACAGTTATCAAATGTTACATCTAAATTCCATTCCATGTAGGCTACACCTAAGTCCCAGTATAATCATCGCTTTGCAGATATTTCCATGAATAAAAGTAATGTTCTGTCTGATTAATGATTTCATAAAATAATATTTATCATGGCATGCACATGATGTGGCTTTATGTAGTCATCTAATAATTTATCACTGTTGTGTTGGGTTTACTGAATAAAAGACATATGGTCAGGGATTATATAACAAGTTCCAGTGGTAAAACTATATACTGTATTCTCTCCGTAGTCTGCAATTGTCATGGACATGCCTCTGACTGTTATTATGATGCTGAAGTAGATTATCAGCAAGCGAGTCTAGATATACATGGCCAGTACAATGGGGGAGGAGTTTGCATTAACTGCCAGGTACTTATTTCTGTATTGTTATTGTCCTTATTTGTATTTGGTTTTTGGAATATACCTATTTCTTTACATTTGGTTTAGTGCTTTTGGAGAACCTCATGTGCATGAAATCCACACTTGCAACAATGATCTTTTCTCTGCTCTTCTTGACTTCAAGTTTGGTTCTTCTGGGGACCTCTTTTCTTGAGCAGAGTGGTTGGAGGGGAAGGGTTATAATCTTTTTGGAGATATTTCTGGTGTCAACATTATCAAAAATCTGCAACATGAGCACAGGAAGCTCTAAAAAGCTAATGGGTTCTAGCCTTCCACTAATCTACTAAAAAAAAGATTCCGCCACACTTCCTTCTCTGGTATGTTGAAACTTGAGAAAAGTTCTAACCCTCCCCTATTTAAAAATTTGTGGCTGGAGATATATATTTATATTGGCAAATTAGGGGCCCATTAATGTAAATATTATTCACAAAATGTATTTCTCACTTTATGAAGAAGAAAAAAGTAAAACTGCGCATAGGTAAAATTGTGTAAACAAAAAAGTGAAGCTGCAAGTTCCTATGTATAACACAAGCATAAAATAGACAATTGGAAAAATGGAACTGCGCTAATAAAACAAACTTATGCAGATGACAATTAACCATCATAAAATGCAAAAACCTCATAAGGGTATATGAAACATATACATAGTGCTCAAAAAGTATGCATTAAATGAACACACAGAAATGCATATTCATGTGCATCAGTACAAATTTATAGAATATTGAAAGTCCATATAGTTGATGAGATGGTCACCCAAGTGTTGATAAAGATGTGGAAATAAAGTGTCTGATCCACCATCACCAATATAAATGCTGGCCGCTTACCAGAGACCCATGACCCCCCCACTACAGAGGGTCTGGGTAAGCTGTTGAGAAATGATTACTCCGGACCACCATCAAAGAACCAGATAGTTTCGCTATGTTGAGATGTTGGGGGCCTCGATGTCAGATGGATCAATGGCAGAGCATCAAACCCTGTAAGGTAGATTCAGAAGTGGAGCTTAGGCTGAAGGTTGAGGCGTAAGTGTAGTCAGGCAGGCTGGGTTATCAACAATTCTGGCAGAAAGACATACAATCAGGAACCAGAAAAACGGGCAGGCAGAGATCATACACGGTCTAGCAGAATCATCAGGCAAAAGTTCAAAACCAGTAGTTCACACAGGCAGACAGCTAGGAAACAAATCCACACAAACATGCCATATTTGTGTGGATTTGTTTCCTAGCTGTCTGCCTGTGTGAACTACTGGTTTTGAACTTTTGCCTGATGATTCTGCTAGACCGTGTATGATCTCTGCCTGCCCGTTTTTTCTGGTTCCTGATTGTATGTCTTTCTGCCAGAATTGTTGATACCCCAGCCTGCCTGACTACACTTACGCCTCAACCTTTAGCCTAAGCTCCACTTCTGAATCTACCTTACAGGGTTTGATGCTCTGCCATTGATCCAGCTGACATTGAGGCCCCCAACATCTCAACATAGCGAAACTATCTGGTTCTTTGATGGTGGTCCGGAGTAATCATTTCTCAACAGCTTACCCAGACCCTCTGTAGTGGGGGGTCATGGGTCTCTGGTAAGTGGCCAGCATTTATATTGGTGATGGTGGATCAGACACTTTATTTCCACATCTTTATCAACACTTGGGTGACCATCTCATCAACTATATGGACTTTCAATGTTCTATAAATTTGCACTGATGCACATAAATATGCATTTCTGTGTGTTCATTTAATGCATACTTTTTGAGCACTATGTATATGTTTCATATACCCTTATGAGGTTTTTGCACTTTATGATGGTTAATTGTCATCTACATAAGTTTGTTTTATTAGCGCAGTTCCATTTTTCCAATTCTCACTTTATGATCTGTCTATAAGAGCTAATGTCAAGGGGAATTCATGTCAAATGCTGAATTTTCCTTTGAAACGCATTCAGCTGCATTAGAGTGGAGAATACAGTATTTGACAAGAAAAGCCTGTGTTTGAATTGCTTTGCCTCCAAACCGAATGCACATCAATAGTATATGCTATGTCCAAAAAAAATGTAGTTCAACATAAAGGAGGTCAGACATAGATGCCAAACTACTGCTCCTTGAAAGTCATTTGGATTTTTCTCACCTGCAATTGACGCTTGTTCCAAACACACATCAAATGCTGCAAAACAACACGCGTCGACATGAGCCCTAAATGTATTCTTAAGATTTCAACAGCACTTTTATAATAAGGCCAACTTAGTTGAACGTGTTCAAGATCATGCTGTGTATTTAGAAGTAAATCACGATTTTTTATATCATATGATAATCAAATAATGAAACAGAGTACTTCATGTCATTTCTTGCCCAGGGAATGAGTCAGAGGTTAAGAAAGCTTACCTCTCCACATCACGTTCCATCTGTGCATATGATGTTCTACTGGCAGCAAAGCTATACCAGGACTATATTTACTGTATCACTCGTGATGATGGATAGGATCATTTGTAAAGGAGTGGTTTAGTAAAGCTTTTTAGGTGCTGCAAATATCTTACTTCAGCTGTACACTTACTTTTATCAACATAAAGATTATGATTTGCCTAAAAGTGAAAAAATGATGTACAGATGACATAGGGTGATCTTGTAATATGTACAGTATCTGGTATTTGGGAGCAGAATGTAAAAACTCAGCAGTGGTCCAATAATATTCTTTTTGCATTTATTGCATTTATTGTGAAAAAGTTGTCACATGCAAAATTAGTCAATGTATCGGAACCTGGCAGGTTCCTTTTCTCAAGTCAACATAGTCACCACTAGGTTTGAACGAGTAAAGGACCCTGCACGGCCCTGAAATGTCAGTTAATTTTGCATGTGATTAGTGAATTTATCATTCTACCATATTCGACCCTGTCCTCATAACAAACACACATTGGGGGGAGATTTACTAAAACTGGAGCACTCAGAATCTGGTGCAGCTGTGCATGGAAGCCAATCAGGTTCTAACTTCAACTTGTTCAATTAGGCTTTGACAATAAAACCTGGAAGCTGATCGGTTTCTATGTAGAGCTGCACTAGATTTTGCACTCTCTAGTTTTAGTAAGTCTCCCTCACTATTTCCACTTTCTTTTTACATTTACAGTATTGCATTTATTGTGAAAAAGTTGTCACATGCAAAATTAGTCAATGTATCGGAACCTGGCAGTTTCCTTTTCTCAAGTCATCGTAGTCGCCACTAGGTTTGAACGAGTAAAGGACCCTGCACGGCCTTGAAACGTTAGTTAATTTTGCATGTGATTGGTGAATTTATCATTCTACCATATTCGACCCTGTCCTCATAACAAACACACATTGGGGGAGATTTACTAAAACTGGAGCACTCAGAATCTGGTGCAGCTGTGCATGGAAGCCAATCAGGTTCTAACTTCAACTTGTTCAATTAGGCTTTGACAATAAAACCTGGAAGCGGATTGGTTTCTATGTAGAGCTGCACCAGATTTTGCTCTCTCTAGTTTTAGTAAGTCTCCCTCACTATTTCCACTGGTTGAGTGCTGCATGAAGTGCATCTTATATATAAACTATAATGTGTATATATATATATATATATATATATATATATATATATATATAGTATATAAGAGTATCTATCTGTATTTCCTATACTGAATATATTGTTTTTTACTGATACTTTGTAGCATAACACAGCAGGTGTGAATTGTGAGAGATGTGCTGTGGGATACTATCGACCATATGGCGTTTCCAAAGAAGCACCTAATGGCTGTTTTCGTAAGTCTGTAATTTAAAGCTCTATTCTTTCTGAGATCTGCAACTTGTTTAATATGATAGATTACAACACTAAAATATACCAGACACGTTTATGCATTGAAAAGGTACTTGCCATATGTAATGTCATATGTTAACATTAGAAGCACCATACATTACGGTAATGCCGAGAGCTAGTCACATGTGAAAACTTTACAATCCCATAGTAGCTGTAGGTATAAGATTGTAAGAAAGCTCTATGCGTATTGTTGATTGTACAATGTCACTGAAATGCACAGAGTACATATACATTACAGTCTACTTCAAACTATATACTAAGCCTTCTAGTTATTCTGTTTGAGTTGGATCCCATGTGATACCATGCATGCTGAGAGTTCTATACAATTCAGAGGAGTAGTTCAGGTTATTTGATTATATTGTATAGGTTCCATCACTCTTTTTGGCATCATTTACATATTGTAGACCCCAAAACGTGTAATGTTGCTATTGTTAGCTTGCAGCTGCAACCCTCAACAGTCAGATGGATGTGAAGAAGGATCGGGAAGATGTTATTGTAAGCCCAACTTTACTGGAATTAACTGTGAGAGGTGCTCTGAAGGGTACTATGGGTATCCGGTCTGTCTACGTAAGTATTTAAAGTGGTACTAAAGGCAAAATCATAAATTACATATATGATGCAGTGTGCCGCTAGCATTAAAATGGAATTAAACTCGCAAAAATACTCACTCCCTCATTTCAGTGATGCGTAAATTAATCCCTCTCCGACTACTTCTGGGTGCCGGGTTTTAAGCCTACTGATTAGCTGGTCGGAGAATAATATCACCCCTCAAATGCGAACAGGAGTCCATCATTTCTGCACACTGACAGCTTGTCTTCATTTAGTTAAAAGCTTTATCACAAAAGCAAAAAATGTGTGTCTCAAGTGCTCAAAATCTCCTCCAAGGCCATAACACTATTGTTTGGAATCCACTTGCCAGAGAGCTTCCTCGTGTCCAGCAGATCATGTCTCATGAAGGCTATTTGTTTCCAAGAGTCTCTGCTATCTACCAAAATCATTTGGTAAAAAGCATATACATTTCAAACATAATGATCACAAATGCCCCCCCTGGATGGGCTTTATATGTCAGTCCTGAAATGTCTGAAAAACTGTCCCAATTTTTACCTGTCAGATAAAGAGGATTTGGGTAGATGGATGCATTCAATTAATTAGGTTCCAGGGGTTAAGCTTTCAGGAAACCTTATCCAATATGCACTTCACCTGTTTAAACAGAAGATTGTTCTATCTTGTCTCTCCTCATTCTCTAGGTATCATTTCCAGCACCAAAAATTGTCATTGTTATAGGCAATTATAGATTGCATACGCAGAGTTGCAAATACATTGTACAAATCTTTCTCATCCGAAAAGCTGTACCCTTAGGAGATACAACTTCCATTGGGCTAAAATTAATGTGTTGATTTATTATTTGTACGACCAATGTACTTAATAGTCCCTTATGTATTATATCTCTTTTGTAAGTATGCACAGGTAAGTTACAAATGTTGGGATATCTATAGGATGACTAGCCAGAATATATCAATGGTTTCTAATAGTGAAATGACAATTGTGAGCATAATAAGCACAACGGTTGAATTAAAATGGGACCTGGCAGGTTCCCCATTTTTTCATCTACAGTACAATGGTATACTGTAGTTTACCTGTTCTGTTAACCACTAAAGTGCAACTTACTATGCACTGAATAGTAAACAATCAAGAATCTCATCATTTCCATTCAAACCATCAGAAAGCACTAAATGTGGGTAGCATTAGAGACTCTGTTATTGTGGGCTAACCAAAGACAGGTAGATCTAGCTGGCCATATACAGGAGTTGATTTACTTAAACTGGAAAGTGCAAAATCTGGTGCAGCTCTGCGTAGAAGCCAGCTTCCAGTTTTTTTTTTGTCAAAGCTTAATTAAACAAGCTGAAGTTAAAAGCTGATTGGCTACCGTGCACAGCTGCACCAGATTTTGCACTCTCCAGTTTTAATACGTCAACTCCACGGTTAGGGCTTTGTTTGAAACATTCGTAGAATAATCATTTATCAGAATATGCTTTCTTGCCATCATTGAGTGGACTAATTTCATTCACAAACCCTTTAACAATTTGTCTGGACCTGCTATTTGAATGTTTAGTGCCCTGCCCTAGTCAGGCTAAATGTATATTTTGGCCCTTACTGTTCTCACTAGAGTGGCAATCTAATTTCTACGTTTATCCAGGTTTCCATAAGTTTGATTGATTGCTCCTGTCTCCTGTTCTCCTGGGGCTGCTGTGCCCTGGGAGGTAGCCAGTATACTGGAGACCTGTTGTTAGGTCTCAGCATGTGCTTAGTTGAGGCCCTGAAGGGACTTGGAGCTGGGCTGGGGAAGGACCTCTTCTCTCACTGAAGAGACTCCAGGGGTACCTAAGACTCCAAATGTGTGTGTTTTTTGGGTGTTAATGCCAGAGTTTGCTGTAACAACTTGGACTGGTCATACAGGATCACAGATTAGCTGGCTAGCCCCTGTAGCTCCAGCAAAGGCTGCTTCTAAAAGATTTGAGCTTGTCCTTCTGCACTTGTTTTGCATTTTGAAGCTTCCCGCACCCTCATCCCTCTCTCCTGTATAAGCACTGTAATAAATCTACAAAAAGACATCTCCTAGACCAGTGGTCCTCAATCCTGTTCTCAATTACCCCCAACAGGCCATGTTTGCAGGTTTTCCTTTATCTTGCACAGGTGCTTTAAATTAGAGTCATTGGCTTGGTATTTTGAACAGCTATATTATCCAAGAGAAATTCCCAAAACATGGCCTGTTGGGGGTACTTAAGGACAGGGTTGAGAACCACTGCCCTAGGCTAAGCCTGTGTTTATGGTGGTGTGCTTGGAACAAGCGTCTGGGTCTAGCCTCTGAACAGGCAAATTGGACCTAGGTCATTCTCAGCAGTCCCTCCTGGCCTAGATTTCACAACTTTTATTGCATCAACTCCATATCGGCTTGGTCATTTGTAACTCAAATCACTTACATATGCAAGCTACAGAAGCATTGATTGTCATTGTAAGAGTTTGCATAATTTAGGGCCAGAGAGAGAGGTTCTGCACATGGTAAATTGAAGTTTTTGCTCTGTAAGGCCTAGTTTACAATTGTGGCTGATGGGCAGTAAAAATAGAAGACTGAGAGGCAGTTTTACCACCCCCTTAAGCTGCAAAGGCAGCCAGATGGTGTTTTACATATACTGGGATGCTGTGCTTTGCAGCCACAACAACAATTCTACCTGATGACCAACGCCACATTGCCCTGCAACATCATGCAAGACATGTGATTGCAGTGTACTTTTGAGGGTTAAACCTCTAAATGCACTCTGAAAAGCAATTCATCGTGTTTGCTTTTGTGCCTAACAATATAATGTTGAACATTCTAAATTAACCCTTAGTACACTGCTACACAATGCTATGCAAACAAGGATTTTTGGCTCAATTATATTGCATTACGTGTTCAAGCTGGCCAACTGATCTCTCTCTGGCCAGTCCCTACTTAACTCTGCAAAATGCCAAATACTTACATGCTTACTTTAGTGGGCCTATAGTACCAATATGGGGCAAACATACACAGTTGGGGAGATCTACACACTCAGATCTGGTCAATGACCTGCACTATGCAATAGAAACACAGAGGAATTGTCTATGCTCATATCCACATAACTTATGTCTATAACAAAAAATGGCGAGTTAGCCTCAAGGTTAAACTTCCATAGTGGAAAATAATAAACAGAAAATAGGTACCATTATCCAAAAATTATATATAAGGGGGGGGGGGGGGGGGGGCAGTGGCTAAAGCTGTTTCCCACAATGAAGGAAAAGATGGACTATCTTGATACCGATAAACACATTACTTTAGTGTAATGTGTTTATCGGTACCGAGATAGTCCATCTTTTCCTTCATTGTGGGAAACAGCTTCAGCCACTGTTCCTACCCCCCTCCCCCCCTTATATCTTGATGCTAAAAGGGGTGAGGCCAGAACTGAAAGCTCTGAATTAACCCTTTGCACACTGCTTTCACCCTCTTGCAAACATTTACAATAATTGCATTAATATGGTATTGGAAATCTTGGGATGCAGGGTATCAGTAAACTCTACATTGAAATTAGATTATGTGAGCCATCATTTTGTAAGAAGGCAGTACAAAATACCTTTTTAAGCTTAAAAGTATGTTTATTTTGTTGAGGAGCCTTTTTCAGTAGCAAAGCATAACCATCAAGATAAGGAAACATAGTGAGTGGGTTGTCACAAGCATATTTAGATTCTGTATTGTCAATTTTTCAGACTATCATGGTTCATGCATTTGACTGAAAAGCTGTTTATGGGGATTAAAACAGGAAATAAAATCCTTTGTTGTGGGAACTGCACAAAAGATGAAAACACTTGAGTAAAGCTGAGAAATCATAGTAAACAAAGTAAACACACGTAAAAGGTATTCTTTGAGTAATACAGGCTTCCTAACCTATTTCTTATAATGGTAGCTGTCAGGCCCAACACTTGCATTGATGCATGCAAACATGCAATGTCACCTCTGCATTAAAATAAACCTACCTACCTTCCCTCAATCTTCTTTAGAATGTACACTGAGCAGCGCATGCATCAGTTTACATTGCAGCACAGATCCTGTGTGCTGGTAGGACTGAACTCCTACACATGCTCAGGAGTGATGTCATCCCATGACAGACAATAAAGATGGCCACAGCCTGGCACCTGGATGAAGACAGTAGGTGATGTTGACACTGGTGAGGAGCTTAGGACCATTGAAGTAGAGGTGAGTATTGGGGACTTTATTTCACAGTCAGGCAAACAGCATTTTTAAAGGAGGTCATCCTTTAGATTTTGTCAGAACAGCTTTCCTTTAATTAGTCCTGCACCTCTATTAGTAGTACTAGGACTTTGTGCAATCATGTTTCCTTTGGACCGCAGTTCAATACTATGCATTCCTTCTCCTACAAGAGACACACCATTCAATGAAGTAAACACATGGGCACAGAAGATGTATACCCGAATTTGACTTGGTGTCAGCCTCTTACAGTCACCTATCATCAGCACCTAGATTGGGAAAGGGGAGGGGCAGGGCTCAAAGCCAATCAGTCATGTTGCATTAAAATGCGTACTGCTTTGTGCTTAAAGTGGATGTAAACCCGATTCATGAAATCTGACCTGGACACAGATATCTGCAGTGTTTTCTTATCTCTCTCCAAAGCCCTAAGTCCCATGTCTTTATGCTGCTCCGCATGATAACTCTGACAAGTTCTCCTAGACGGGAGGGAGGTTGCTATAAATAGATTAGCAGAGAGCTTGTCTTGTCATGGCACAGCTCTGAAAGTATCTTCGTTCCTCTGCCTATGTGGAGTGGGGGGGTGTGCCTTTCCTCCAGTCAGATGTCTCCCAGTGTAAGCCAAGACATCACTGCTACTGCTGAATGAGGAAAGTGAAAATTCTAAAATGATGTAATAATTCTAAAGAATATAGCAAGTTGAAGACAGCAGATATACATGTAAAACTTATGTTGGGAGATTTGTTTTATCCCTGTGTATCATCTAAAGGCTGTTCACTTCACTAGGTATATGTGAGGGTTTACATCCACTTTAAAAAAGAACATGCCCTACTTCTTTTTATTGTAGCGCTGTGCATGTAAATGCAAGTAAGCACACCGCAATGCACTTAAAACTCAAGAGTCAAAACAGTCTGTTTCCTTCACAAATAAATCATAGTGGAGTTACTGAAGAGCTCAATAAGCTCCTTTATCAGTGGTGCTTATATTCCAAAGTCACTAAAAGAGTCCCTTTGTAGGACTTGAACCACAGTATGCTGACCACAGTACTGCCATGCTGCATATGCAGTCCACAAAATGCGCGTCTCCACTCTGTCCTCTGTGTGACAGGTAAACTTTCATACATGTCATTTATACAAAACTCACTTTTGTTGGCAATTTCTTGCTTTTCTTAAACTATTGTCATCATTACACTCTCAAATAATAATCTCTTATTTATTTTGTAGGAATTCCATTTTACCCTGTACCTACTACATCGTTTCCTCTAACGCAGACTGCTGGCAGCATAAAAGGTAAGCTATAATAAAATGTAGTTGTAATGTCAGGTAACATTTTCTTATAATTAATGCTGAAAATGTGTAATAGTCGAAGAAAGGAATGAAGAACACATCAAGGTTGATTAAGACCTAATTTACACGAGCGCTGACACCTGTAGTCCTTGAATGGGCCACATGATTATGCAGCTTGAGTTGCAAGGTGCTGGCAGTCTGCAAGTGTAGTCAGCCTATTCGGTCCACAGACGATGTACAGTAGGTCCCCTACTTACGAACGAGTTCCATTCTGGGAGCTTGTTCGTAAGTCCAGCAAAGATCAGCATTTGCAGACAATGGCTGTGAGCGCTGATCAGTGTATTCCGGAGGGGGGAGTCCCCCTGTCAGAACACAATAACACAGCAGGGGAGATCGCTGCACCAACGGCAATCTGTCAGCTTTATTTTGTTCAGCCCGCTGGGTTGAAGGTAAACAATCTGCGTGTGTATATCAACCTTTACACGATTGGGAATGTAAACACATGTTCACATCTTTGAAAGTTTGTAAGTTGAACATTCGTATGTAGGGGACTTACTGTATTAAAAGGAAATTGATTGTTTTGTTTTTCTCTGTGCCTAGCTGATTTAGTGCCAGTACATTGCCTCAATAAAGTGTTTAGAAACACAGGTGAGAGAAAATGTGCTGATGGGAGGAGAGGGAAATATAGACCTTTCACCATCCTTTTAGAATTGCATGCTCCCTGCTGATCTTTTCTAGTCAATTAAAAAGGAAAAGCAGCAATACCAGTATACCCATACCAATAATACCAATACCAATACAGGTGATACTCGAAAAATTAGAATATCGTGCAAAAGTTCATTTATTTCACTAATGCAACTTAAAAGGTGAAACTAATATATGAGATATACTCATTACATGCAAAGCAAGATAGTTCAAGCCGTGATTTGTCATAACTGTGATGATTATGGCTTACAGCTCATGAAAACCCCAAATCCACAATCTCAGAAAATTAGAATATTGTGAAAAGGTGCAATATTCTAGGCTCTAATCAGCTAATTAAGCCATAACACCTACAAAGGGTTCCTGAGCCTTTAAATGGTCTCTCAGTCTGGTTCAGTAGGAATCACAATCATGGGAAAGACTTCTGACCAGACAGTTGTGCAGAAAACCATCATTGACACCCTCCATAAGGAGGGAAAGCCTCAAAAGGTAATTGCAAAAGAAGTTGGATGTTCCCAAAGTGCTGTATCAAAAGCACATTAATAGAAAGTTATGTGGAAGGGAAAAGTGTGGAAGAAAAAGGTGCACAAGCAGCAGGGATGACCGCAGCCTGGAGAGGATTGTCAGGAAAAGGCCATTCAAAAGTGTTGGGGAATTTCACAAGGAGTGGACTGAGGCTGGAGTCAGTGTATCAAGAGCCACCACACACAGACGGATCCTGGACATGGGCTTCAAATGTCGTATTCCTCTTGTCAAGCCACTCCTGAACAACAAACAATGTCAGAAGCGTCTTACCTGGGCTAAAGAAAAACAGACCTGGTGTGTTGCTCAGTGGTCCAAAGTCCTCTTTTCTGATGAGTTCAAACAAGTACTGTATTTATTGGCGTATAACACTCACTTTTTTACCATGAAAATCGGGTGCAAATAGCGTGTGCGTGTTATACGCCAATACTTCAGTTTTAGCTGCCTCGGATGGGACAAGGAGGGGGGCCGGACGAGCGCTGTCAGATTACATACAGCGAGAATCTCCTGTTTACTTGGCAGGCTCTGTAATAGGAAGTCCTGTCTCCTGGGCCGCCATTGGACCACTGTTCTGTCTATCATAGGAGATTCTCTTTGTATGTAATCTGTTGGTGCTCGTCCCGCCCCCTCCCTGTCCCCTCTAGGCTGCAGGTGGATGTCAATCACTGATGATTGCTGCACTGATGGCAATGGTGAGGCTGCTGCATTGAAGGCAATCGTGAGGCTGTATTGATGGCATTGATGAGGCTGCAGATGGGCACTGACCCTTATTTTGCTCCAAAGTTCCTTATTTGAAATTATAGTTTTTTTCCTGAAACTTCCCTATTAAAATCAATGTGCGTGTTATACGCCTATGCGTGTTATACGCCGATAAATACGGTAATTGGTGCAAATACTAAAGCAGTAATCCAATAAATGATTTAAACAACAAAATGCTGAAAAAGCGTAAAAATACAGGGAGGAAATCCATAATTGGTGCACACTAGCAGATGTGGACACAACATGCTCAATGGCAATGTAAGTGGACAGGATGGGGAGGAGAAAAAAGGGGGGGGGGAAGGAGGGGGTGGTAAAGAAGTCCACGCTCACGGCAGCCGTCTGGTGGGGGCAGAACCCATGTTCCCCAGACACTGAAACAAGATGAAGGAGGCGCCTCTGGGTGCAGACTGTATGACAACTTTAATATAAAAAATGGAATAATGATATAAACTCACATTTTAGCAGTGAAAGATAGGCATGAAATGGTCCCAAAGACAAGAAGGGTCATCAGTGGAGTCAGTCCCTGAACAGCCGTGGATGTACTTCCCTCTGTGCTCGTCTCTGAGAACGCTGGATGGTATTAGGCCTACAGCGATGTGTGGACATCAGAACAAGGCTTGGGATGCAAACTGTAATCCAGGCGAGGGGTGATGACGTCACTGGGCATGCAACGCGTTTCTCAAGCTGGCTGGCCGTGAATAGCGTGAAGGCCACGTTCCTTTTTCAAGCTGCCTGAAATGAGTGATTCTTCAACTCTAAAGTTGTTTAAAACAGATTCCCCCATCCACAGAATCCTCCTCACTGCGCTATTGTATTTTGACCTCCTCCACTGTCAGAATACATAGATCAGTGCTGCAGCTACTGATCGAATGAAAATTTTTCTAACAGTCCTGTTTATGAGAAGTTACTCTATAGATCAACTTCAAATGAGCAGGAATGGCCATAGATGAATCACTATTTGGCCAGTCCCCGCTGAACTGGCCAAATTTTCAATGTACAACCAGCTTAAGCCTAGGGCTGCACGGTCGAATAAATAATTTGGCTACAGGGAGATTTAACTGCTTGTTTGTAATCACCTTATTTGTAGTACTCTCAAATGGCTAAGAAATTTTCCAACAAAATTTTCCAAAATTTCCAACAAGCACTTAAACTCTCAATAGCAAAGAAGTTTTATTTCCAGTGTAGCCCTAGCCTTAAACTGGCCACACATTATACATGTTTTTTGTTCAATTTCCTTTAGATTTAACTTCAACTATGTAGTACAAGGGCCTGCCCGATTGCATACAATTTGAAAGAGTTTAGGTTTGACCTCATATTATATGGTTTTGGTAAATCTAAAGGAAAGTTGTATAAGAAAATGGTATATTGTGTAGCCAGCTTTAGATATGTGCAAACTGTTGGAACTATGGAAATCCTGTACAATATAATAATAATGTTGTATGCTGTCCATATCCTTTCAGTGGTTCTATAGGGTGGCAGGCTCGGCCCACCCATCCTCATATGCCTGGGAACACTGCATGTGCTGATTGCCCATATTCCTTGCTGTAGTGTGACGGCTTTGGCCTATCCACGCTTTTTGCC
This sequence comes from Aquarana catesbeiana, assembly GCF_042186555.1. NCBI lineage: Eukaryota > Metazoa > Chordata > Amphibia > Anura > Ranidae > Aquarana > Aquarana catesbeiana. The sequence continues at coordinate 476,798,752 of NC_133328.1, forward strand.
TTTTTACTGCACTAACTACAGTACATATATACTCACAAGTACACCAGCAGATTTGACCCAGGCCACAGGTCACTCAATGCACTTCTACAGTTTGTAGAAAGGGACTAGCAACACATGGAATGCATTATGAAACTCTACTAATAATCTTTCAGGAAAGAAACTCTTAACACATATTAGCAAATAGATTTTAATATTCTAATATGCATTATTTCTTGTTCAGGTTGCAATTGTACGGGTGTTGGAGCCTTAAGCCATAACTGTGACAGACTGACTGGACAGTGTCCTTGCCGAGGTGGTTTTCAGGGTACAGCTTGTGATCGGTGTGCTGCTGGCTTCTTCAATTATCCAGTCTGCCAAAGTAAGCTTCTGTGGTAATCATAAGGCTGCCTAATAACATTTAAAAGGGGTCAGATGAGCTGGGGGGGGGGGGGGGGACTGAAAGCCTAGTGACTTCTAGTGTCTTTTGACCTCTGACACAGGTTGGTTGTAGAACTTTTTGTGAACTTTAATGTGAACGCTGCAGTCCAGAAAGACAGCTGCCTTTAGGTATCTCTGCTCTCTGCCACAAACCAAGTTAGGACTGTTCAGACCTTTTTCACAGACCAGCTGTGGACCTTTAAACTCAGATCGGCAACCTTTCGACCAGTACTCTTGTTTAACTCTTGTTTATCTCTGGAGCTACACCTTCTCCAGGTAGCAGCATGGGAGGTGAGGACTAGACCATGCTACACATAAATCCTCACCAGGAAAACCTTGGAGGCAAGGACCTTTGTAGAATCTCTCTCCAAATATTTATCCTCTATCACTGGCATAACCCTTTAGTGATTGACCAGGGCAGAATAAATATCATTAACCTAATACTGTACATTATGTGTTTTCACTCTGTCTACTGGAGAACACCCCCCAGAAGCTGACAGAAGTAAACAATGTCCTGGGCTTAGGAAAAACATACCAAGCCCAGATAACTTAAACAAAGCTCAGGCTGGCTACAGCCTAGCTGCAAGCAATATATCTGTATTTAGTCTAGGAACTCCCCAGCTTTTGGCAGAGTCCCTACACTTGTATATTATGGATAGCGTAACAGTAGATGCTAGTACATTCAGTGATGAGGGAAAATGTCCAAAGCTCAGAGGTGCACAGGAACAGAGTCATGAATAATAGCAGAAGAATCTCACTCTGAGCGTATTCAAGACAAGACGCCAGAGGATGACTCAACTCCACTCCAGACCACCACTGTCCCTATAATGCCGTGAGCGCAGGACAGTCAAAGTTGAATCCAAAGCCAAGTTAGTCAGTATTTGTGAGCTCATGATAATAAAAGCATGAAGCTGGCTTACATGGTTTGCTAAGAGTGTAAGGATGCCCTTTGTACATACCAACCATCATTGTGAATATTTTATTAATGCATTTACAATCTTGAATTTATTCTTTGCTAGTCACATGTCTGATGTGCCAGTTAGGATGGGCACATCCTCTCAACTGGCCAAAGTCCAACCTTTTACAGAAGAGGAATAAATAATATGAGAAGCACAGCCTAGTCACAAAGTATACACAAGTAGGTTGTTGCAATCTGTTTTCATGATGGTAAATGTGCAACAAAGACCCTAGTCCGCAAGGGGCTTTTTTTCTGTTATGGCCATAGTAAAACACACAAGCTCCAGAGTTTACATTTGCAGGTAGACAAGTGTGCTATGTTAATGCGTATCTATGGTCAACATTTAAAATCATATATTGATTTCCACATTGTATTTCATATATTTCTAGCCTACTCCTATTAATCTGAATGATAGTGACATTTGTAAACCTACCTTGTGAAGATCCAACACTTTTACGCCTTTGAATTCTGTGACATGTATTTTACACTGCTATGTCACTCAATTCACAGAGCTTGCCTTCTGAACTACAGAGTGGAGAAGTTTCAGGGGGGGCGGAGTCAGTACAGGAAACATTGCCTACAGGTAGCAAGGTACCATGGGATAAGTAGTCCTTATGCCGTGTACACACGAGCGGACTTTTCCACTGGACTGGTCCGACGGACCGAATTCGGAAGACAATCCGACCATGTGTGGGCTTCATCAGACTTCCGACGGACCGTTTCGGTCGAAAATCCGACGGACTTTAGATTTGAAACTTGTTTCAGATCTTCTCGCCGGAGCTCCGTCGGACCCAGTTCCTGTCGGAAAGCCCGTTCGTCTGTATGCTGGTCCGACGGACCAAATACGACGTAAGGGCAGATACAGCACCTGCCCGCGATAATGTTTCCGCGATAGGATCGCGCTGGTTCTCGGCGACAGGATACTATACATCTCGCGCTCGCTGCAATAGGAAAAACATATTTTCCTATTGCAGCGAGCGCAAGGGGGAGGCAACAAAGTCCCTTAGGTCTGGTATGGATTTTAAGGGAAACCTCCCTGTGCCGAAAAAACGAGCACACAGCCCGGCCGGTCAGGAAAGGGGGTGGGGATGAGCGAGTGCCCCCCCCTGAACCGTACCAGGCCGCATGCCCTCAACATGGGGGAGTGGGTGCTTTAGGGGAGGGGGGCACCCTGCGGCCCCCCCCACCCCAAAGCACCTTGTCCCCATGTTGATGAGGACAGGGGCCTCTTCCCGACAACCCTGGCCATTGGTTGTCGGGGTCTGCGGGTGGGGGGCTTATCTGAATTTATTAGGCAGCTCCGGGGGTCTTCTTCCGACTTCGGGGGTCTCTTCTGACTTCTCCGCTCTCTCTGGCCTCTTCTCCCGGTGTACGGTTCTTCTCCGCTCTCCGGCCTCTTCTCCCGGTGTCCGGTTCTTCTCCCGCTCTCCGGTTCTTCTGCCGGGCTCCTCCGCTATCATCTGCTCTTTTGCCGCTCTCTTGCTAGCGGTGGCCCGGTCTTCTCCATCGTCTTGTTCCTTCTTCTCTTCTTCCGATGTTGACACAATGCTCTCTCCCGCTGTAATGCTGTGTTCACGGTGCGCAATGACTTATATAGGCATGGGGGTGGGGACGTCACAGCCCTAGCCCCATGCCTATATAAGTCATTGTGCACCGTGAACACAGCATTGCAGTGGGAGAGAGCATCGTGTCAACATCGGGAGAAGAGAAGAAGGAACAAGACGACGGAGAAGATCGGGCCACTGCTAGCAAGAGAACAAGTAGAGACAAGTAGCTTTGGGATGGGGGGCGCATGCCATGATTTTTTTTACTGCACCCCCACCCCCAATGTGGTGGTGAGAACTGGCACTATAAGGAAAAGTACTTTTTTCCTTGTTGCCCAGAGCAGCCTTAACCCACCTTGTGTGAACATACAGAAATACAGAAGGTGGAACAAAACCAGTAATAAGGTCACTGTGAGGCTATGTTTATAGAGAACATAAAACCATGATTCATAATGTGTATATTAATTGCTGGTTAATATATAACTACTTGGATTCTTTGAAATGTTGGCAAATTGACTTAGTCAGGGCCATTTAAGGAAGCATTGATCTCACAGAGTAAATATTTACATTAGTGCTTGCTTCATGTGTTCATATTTTATTGATGTTTTCTTTGAGGAAATGGCATCATCTGCAAGGCTATTCAAATGTTATATCTTTAGACTAAAACACTGAATAGGAGCACTTTTTACATAAAGTTATTTCTCATCTTTGGATCCACATAGCATAGATTTTGATGGGTCTGTGTTACTGGAAAATGTAAATGAGATGAAAGTAGCAGAAGCTACAAGGAATGTACATCTAAGAGGGTTATATAGGGGAGTATCACTTTAAATGAGGCCAGGGTCACTATCATTTCCATGCACAATGTTGTTCTCACATTCCCAGATGCAGATTTTTACACCCCACTTTTTTGCACCCTACAGGATGAGCAACTTTGCAGTCCTGGAACTTGAATTCAGTGAGGGGAATTTATCAAGACTGGAGCAGACAAAATCTGGAGCAGTTGTACATGGCAACCAATCAGCTTCTAGTTTTAGGTTGCCATGCACAATTGCACCAGATTCTGGATGCTTCAGTTTTGATCAATTTCCCTCAATGTGTATTATGAAATTAAGCTTGTACTGAGAACATACAGTAAGACTTTGGTTGGTGGCTATTTTTTTAATGCTGATTCTATGGCTGTCATATTGATCCCAAAAGTCAGACATTAACATTTTAAGAAAGGGGGCACTAAAGGCAGCTCCTGTATTTGGTGAGTGTTGGACCACAACTACATCTCCTACCTGGTAACTTACAGTGAGTGGAAGTGTCTTTGAACAGAAAGAGATTTCCATACAATGCATGTGGAAGCATCTTTTTTTTTTTTTTTTTTTAATCTTTTAAATTTCAAAGTCTATATTTCAATCTTGGGGAATGTGAAGGATATTTCTACCAAACTGCAACATTTGACAAACGCTTCTACTTATTGTAATAAATGGGCGCTCCTTATTGATGTCACCCTAAAATCTTCTTTTATGGTTTTACACATTTGAGTTTGGGGTTACAAATGCTTCAATATTATTCATATTCCAATGCAGTTTTACAGTTCCTTTAAAATTAAATAAAAAAAACTTTCTCTGGTTAATGTTAGGTATGACAAAATATTACATTCTTTCAAATGATTGTAGTATTATTTTGGAATGTACTTATTGTTGATATTAGACTTATATTGTGCCTAATTTCCTGCCCATGTCATGTACGGTAATTAATTTCTTCACACTGCTCTGTGCTGTGTATAAAAGTCATTTCCTTGAATTGTGTAGGATGTGATTGCAATCCCAATGGAGTGCTCCCTGAAGTATGCAACCGTGCTGGGAAGTGCCTGTGCAAGTTTAGGATGGAGGGGGAACATTGTGACAAGTGTCACCAAGGCTACCATTCCTTTCCTAGCTGTTTTGGTAAGTTTTGTGTCATTTAGTAGATGCATCAATTTATTTACTGTACTTGAACTGTACAAGTCGACTTATTGGCTATTCACTAAGTGACCAAATCATCTAACAGATAAATACAGCGGTGGTGTATGAGATCAGTGCTATGGAACACAGAGAACTAGCTAATTCCACTTAAAGTGTATGTCATGGCAAAATCTAAAGAAAAGCTTAGACATGACATCTCTGTAATAATTGCACATTTCCCTATGTTTTAACTCTTTAAAAATGCTGCAAGTACAGAAAAATTCTGTTGTCCGGCCATATATCCAGTGTGTTCCTTACTTACAGTTTGAACTTACGTCACAGTGCCTTTTCTGAACTAAAATCCCAGCAGCATTGTCAGCCCTGCCTGCTGGACTACAGAACACTGTCCCAACCCTTCGCTATCCTTCTCCATATACAAACATTAATTTCTTTCCCAGGAAAACAATGCTGCAGCTTTCACTCCCAAAAGCTTACCCACACACTGTATGAGAACAAAAAGCTCTTGGTAATGTATTTCTGGGGCCGTGCCTACATCAGGAGGATCTGACCAGCCAGGAGCTGCCCAGGCAAGAATTTTACAGGCCTGGCTATGATGTTATAGGGAGTAATAAAAGTGTAATCTTGTTACAGAGACAAAATAATTCTGGGACGTGCTCTGGAGAAGGATAGGGAGGTTTGGGGAATAATGTGGGTCATACCTGGATATACACTTTAAAGCCTACCTCCATGTTTCCTGTGTCTTTAAATAGTTTGTTTGGGCCAAACTTGCTTAAGCAAACTATTCCCTTTCCTAACAGATGTGTTCTCTGGGCGCACTTTAGAAACATACATACATTTTTGTGTTTCGGCACTTCTCCGTCTCCATCCCGGAACAAAATTGAGTCAGACTAAGTGCTATACAGCCATTCACAGGAAGTATTGTATTATGTGAATGAATACAAAGCTTCCAACGACTGACTGAGGTGGAGAGGAGGGTGTATAACATCAGAATCTCCACCTTAGCCAATCGGAGGAAGCTTTGTATTTATTCATAAAATACACAGGCTTGTTTGAATGGCTGAGCAGGTTGACTCAATTTTGTTTTGGCAGTGGGACAGGGAATTCCAGTCCTGCTGCTGGAACACAGCGCTGTGTACTGTATGTAGCTGATGCTACATGCAGTTTATACAGCTAGACCAGCAGGGACATCTGTTAGCAAGTTTGTTTGGGTCAGCTTGAACTATTTGAAGGCAAAATAAACATGCAGTTAGATTCTAAGGCCCCTAGCATATGGGCCATTGTGCTGCAGTGTGTCTCTCTCAGCTTTTTCGTTAACTCAGGAGGGACAGGTGCAACGTCTAGCCCCATTGTAGGCAGCATGTAAAAGTCTATGACAGGCTGCAGCTGGATGGGACTAAAAGTGGTTGTAAAATCCTGTAAAAAAATTCCAAAAAAAACAACCTGCAAGACAAAGGCATAATAAGCTAGTATGCATAGCATACTAGCTCATTATGAATTACTTACCTGAAATCGAAGCCCCCGCAGCGGTCCTCTTTCACCGCTCCGGCAGATGACATCTCTCCGGAGGTTACTTCCGGGTATCGTGGCTCCGGCGTTGTGATTGGCCGGAGTTGCGATGACGTCACTCCCGCACATGCGCGTGGGAGCCGCCGGTAACGGCACAGTACAACTGAAGCAACGGCATGTACGTGCCATTGCTTAAGTTTGCTTAAGTGGGCATGTGCCGATGACGTCAGCACATGCAAATACAGGGATATTTCCTAAACCGTGCAACCACTTGAACGCTGTACAGAGTGGTACTGGTGTTTACTGCCCGGTGCGCTCAGTGACAAATGTTTTATTTGCCAGACGATGTTGATTTCCACATTTTCCACACTGCAGAATTACAAAGATGACAAATAAATGGATGGTTCAGATGAACACAGGTTCACCTATTCATTAAACTACTCAAACATTCTCTATTTCTTTAGCAAATTAAGGTCAAAATACAGTATGTGCCTGCTATACATGTACTTGTGTTAAAAAGTATCCTGTTCTCTTTGTATTGTTTCCTTTGGGTGAAATCCCAGGTGTTCCTACCAGACCCTCTGCTTTCCTATTAAAAAGGAGGAAAACACACTATGGTCAGTTCTCTAGCTATATACTGAAAAGGATATATCATGAAAAGATATAATAAAATATTTACAAAAATGTGAGGGGTGTACTCACTTTTGTGAGATACTGTATCTGAATGATCTCTCTCACTGGAAAGTGAAAGCTTTGTTAATAAATTAACTGGAAATTTGAATACATTTTTCTCACTCTAGAGTGCGACTGTGATATGTTTGGTGCTTCTAACCCATCTTGTGGTCCTCGTGGTGAATGTCTCTGTCGCCCTAACTACGCCGGGAAAACATGTAATGAATGTGCACCTAATTTCTACAGTTACCCCTCATGCCTGCGTAAGTATAAAACACAACTATTCCATGTGCTGCTGGTTCTGCTGTTCTGCTGCCATTAAACCTATGCACTTTTTTTTTTAAACACATGGTATTGTATTGGCATTTGGTTGAAATTATTTTTCAATATTGTAAACTCTTTGCCTAGTTAACTCCTAAGGTGGTGTTTGTAAAAAATAAATTTGTAACCAAAATGGTAGAGGATTTTTGTAGAATTATGTTTTGAATTATGTTTTGAGAATAGACTTACTAATGCTAACTGGTGTTTTGTCCAGCTTGCCAATGTTCAGCTCAAGGCTCGTTTCAGAGTACATGCAACCCTGTGACTGGGCAATGTGATTGTCGACCAGGGGTAACTGGACCGAAATGTGACAGGTGCTCGTCTGAACTCGATGATTATCCATCTTGTCACGGTATGTTAAAAGTCTAGTTAAAGGTAAAGACTCAAGGAACAGAAAGAGCAGCAAGCTTTCTGTACATCCTATATTGAGTCAGGAAACAGTGTAACATGTACACAATCTTGTGTTAGCTGTACTAGCTAAAACAATGTGCTAATTTCCCGAAATTATAGATATGAGATATTTAAATGTTAACAATATTCTGTCAACATGAAATGTTGCTTTCCAGGGATGGATACAGAATATATATAGAATATATTAGAATTTATTTATTTATTAGAATACTTAGTTGGTTATGGAGGGACTGAAAGCATATCTTCCCTGAGAAAAATGCTGCTACAAGTTTTCTTTCAGGTTTGACACAAGTCTGAAGGGCTAGTCATTTGATCATTAGTGTTCACAATGGCTGATCCTAGGCCTTCAAACATTTAACCAGTGCTAAAAGCAGCCTGGAGCAGCATTTTCTCCAGGAAAGGTAAGAATTTGCGTTACTCTTTGTTTTTCTATTACAGTAAGCCCCCATTCAAACTTGAATGTTTTTCTCCTCATTTCCCTAGACCTGACTACACCTGTCCACGCCTGACTGGACAGAATCTCATTCTTTCTAATAGTCCCTGTTCACATTTGTACACTCAGTCACCCTATGTGCTACGCCTTACACTCAAAATAGTTCATAGTATTTAAGCGTTTTTAGTCCTTTAAGCTTTATTGGGATTGCCTGTAAATGAGCAATGCGTAAATTTTTCTGTGCATTTTTTGTGAGTTTTTACACCCAAAGAACTCCTATCCTACTATAGAACTGCACTCCTCCCCTTGCCATCCCAGGAAATAAACTCCTGAAGCTTAATACTGTACATATGCAAAAAATGCCCTTAGTGCACCTGTAATGTGCCTGAAAAAATGCTTCCAAATGACCAGAAATAAACTGCTGGAATGCAGGCTAAGACTGTGAACATCAAACTATTGAGTACAGGCCCTCTTTAAAAGTCTCAATGTGTAACATTTCCTTAGAAAATGTCATTAAACTTGGGTTAAACTAGGTAAGCAAAATACTTGCACTTTTTTCCAGTTTTGGCCTTGAGAAGAATTGTGCATCTCTAGCTTGAATATTCATGGCTCTAAAACTATAGTGTGCAGTATATGTAAAGCCAAACATTTTTTAGTGGATACAGTAAGGAATGGTTCACAACTTTTTGGTGTCTTTGTCCTACTGGGGGGATTTCTCTTTACACTGTCACCAGGAAAAGTGTCCCCAATAGATTTCCGCTCCACTGACAGCTGTAATAATGTTGAACTTGCCATCACTTTCTGTACCGGTGATAGTGGTCACTAGGATAAAATGAAGGAAAGCAGGTAGTAATAAAACCACACTTTTCAACTCTATCCAAACCTAACAAATACATTTTGGCTTTAGATACACCAATACTTTGTGTTGTCTATGGTTGGCAGAGTTTTTGATAATTTTGAAAATATTTTTTTCCCAGTATTTAAAGCTATTTTTCTTTTCTTTTTTTTTAACAGTTTAAAGGTGTATTTCTAACATATTTGCCTAATGTTGGAACAAACTTGAAAACAAATACGTTTAGATCATTAAATTCCCTGGTTCCTTGGCATATTTCCTCAAGCATTTTAAAAGTCTAGGCTCCTATCCAGTACTACAACAACGATATATTCTTGTTTCCCAAGCATTATCAAGAAGGAAAAACATGCAACATTTTACTAAGCTTTGAGGTTGTGTCCTATGGGAACCAGCCAAAAGACAAAGGAACCATTGTGGGGCTAAGCACTGGCAGGACATTTTATAACACATAAACATCTCATGAGATTGTTAATCAAGTTCTTTTTAATACATGTGTAAAATAAATCATTAGAATAGGCCTGTTTTCTAAACACAAAACTATTTGGCTGTGTTATACAAGCTTATACGTACAACTATCTAACTCAGGCATGTATAATTTGCCTACGTATATTCCAGATTTGCTATTGGAAGAAAGCTTTTTCCTATCCAGTCACACAATTTAACATGCTATAGCTTTGAACTCTGATACTTGCAATTTTGTTAGAAGTGAAGTAAAGTCTGGCTTCCTGTGAAGATGTATAGCCCAAGGTGGATACCCTCTGGCTATTAGCCAGCTTGGAAATGTTAAAGTTACTGACTATCTTTTCCAATATTTCAATGCAGAGACAACGCTGTATCTAGGGCGGCACTTTGCAGGGGGCTGCACGAAAAGAGTCCCCGCTGGCTTGCGCAACACTTTTAGTGTAGCGCCAGTCTTATGGGGCGGACTGGGCCAGGAGGTAAATCGGTCTGGCGCCCCCATAAAGCGGCCACACTGCTGCCGGTATGATAATACTGACAGTGCCACCATCGGGGGCGTAGCCCATACATATGTAGGGGGCCCGAGCGTCCCAAGGGGCCCAGGCGGCAGACCCCAACCAATGAGTTGTTGTATGGGTGGCCGGCGTTCCGCAACTGTGGGGAGGGGCCCGCCGCCTCTAGTTTTGACTGTCTGAATATCACAGCGGCCCTCTCACCTGAGTTCTCAGCTACAAAGTGACAGATGCCATGTTGGGAAGCTTATTCTGTCTGGAGGAGAAAGTCAGCTCATGGGTGCAGGCCAGTAGAGTGAAGGAGATGGAGCTCTCCACTCTGTGAGGAGACCCCATGTCGGGAGAGGTGTGGTGGAGACACGTGAAGGGAGCCTGGCAGGCTGTAAGTACCCAGGCTGAAAGGAAAACCACACCAGTTGAGTGGAAATTGCAGGACAACTACCTAGCTGCCACGGGGCTTCTAATCTAAGTAGTAGGGATGGTGCAAATAGTGAGACTTTCCTGCAAACCTTTGGGTGATCACAATCTAATATATATACTTTGTATACCAGAAACCTCTGAGGGCTTTCGAGCTTGCAATGATGCACATGGCAGTTAAATATTAGGAAATCTTCTTCTTTTGTGCCTTTGGCAGTGGAGTTGCTATATATTATAGTGACTTACCATAGATATCAGCTACTGGTAATCTAGGAGGTAGGTGTTATTGTTTATACAGTAGCTGACTAGATTATATAGCATGGAGTACCCAGGGTGGAAGGAAGGCTACACTATTTGGCTGAAACTTGCATTGCACTTACAGTACCTAGCTGCCAAAGGGCCTTTAATCTAGGGATGGTGCAGACCGGGGACGGCCCATCCATTAAGGGCACACAGGTGCCGCCCCTCCTATCCATGCGTCTGTCCCCCATGTGGGACGCCGGATGCATGAATTCCAATGGGGGGGGGTTGAAGCACATGATTAGAGCCAGAGGTTCTAATAAACGTAAAAAAAAAAGGGTCGGCTCAGGACACAGAGCACTGCGAACCAAGCCCACCCAGTTGTGTGATGATAGCGAATGAATATATTCGCTATTTTCACACTGATTCTCCTCCCGGCCAATCAGGAAGCGGGTCTCAGACCCATTTCCTGATTCGCTGAAAGAAGAAGCATCTTGATTGGCCACTGAGCAGGAGGGAGGAGACCGAAGCCGCCATAATGCCCGCTGAGTAGAGCAGGGGAATGGGAAGCCACTTGTGATGCCCGCCGCCTGTCGCCTGGGTGAAGCGCTGTCCACCATAGATGGGGTAAGTGCTCTGGACCCAACCGACCGACACCACTGGACCGGAGGGGGGCTGTGGGTGCACTGTTTGCCGCCCCCCCCAAGACACAAGGGACACTGACATGGTCACCTATACCTGCCAGGTAGGTAGTAGGACTCTTCTGCAATCCTTTGCTTGTGTCAGTTGTACATACAAAGGAATCTTAATTTTATTTCTATTGATTGCTGATGGGAAAAATACACAGATGTATTTATTTGTTCCGGCCCCCAATCCTTCCTTTGCTCAATGCCTGGACCACATACCTTCATCACTGTGCTATAGGTTTTCTGCTGCACCACTGGCATGGTTATATCATCTTAGTCCTCCCTATAAATTTAGTGGAAATTTGTGCTTAACCACTTCCCACCCGGCCACTGCACATAAACAGCCGGGTGGGAGCTCCCTCCTTCTGAATCCCGATGTGCGCGTGTCACCCGGACACGCCGCATCTCGAAACGGCAGGAGGGAAATGTGATTTGCCCTCCTGATCCACACGATGGCTGTGTCTAATCACAGCCATCGTAATGTGAACAGGGAGAGGGGTGCCATACGTGCCCACGCAGCGCCATGATCCTGATCTGCCTGTGCCCCCCAGAGACAGGAGAGGTGTACAACACAGGAGGGCCCTGTGATTGGCCCTCCTGATCACATGACGACTGTGTCCAATCACAGTCGTCATGTAAACAGAGAATGGTTGTAACTGCTCTCATCTCTTCCTCTCCTCACACAGAGCCTGTCAGTGAGGAGAGGAAGAGAGATCTGTGCTGCAGCCGGTAGATCAGTGAGTTTTATAGCTGTTTGTCTGCTGTTTACCCACTGATCACCCAGCTAGTGTCCCCAAAACACAAAACAGTGAAAACACCTGTCATACAGTGAACATCTGCCCGTCAACAACTGGCACATCTGTCCACCAACAGCTGGCACATCTGTCCACCAACAGCGGGAACATCTGCCTGCCAACAGCGGGCACATCTGCCCACCAACAGCTGGCACATCAGCCTGTCAACAGCTGGCACATCAGCCGCCCACCACCATCCAACACATCTGCCCGCCATCATCAGGCACATCTGCCCGCCAATCATCAGGCACATCTGCCTGCCAACATCAGGCACAGCCGCCCAACATCAGGCATATCTGCTGCCCACCATCAGGCACATCTGCCACCCACCATCAGGCACATCTGCCACCCACCATCTGACATATTTGCCGCCCGCCATCTGACACATCTGCTGCCCGCCAACATCTGGCACATCTGCCGCCCGCCATCTGGCACATCTGCCACCCGCCATCTGACATCTGCCCACCATCAGGCACATCTAGCCGCCCACCATCTGGCACATCTGCCGCCCACCATCTGGCACATCTGCTGCCCGTCATCTGACACATCTGCCGCCCACCATCTGACACATCTGCCGCCAACATGACGAAAAGATCGTACAGCGCAGAGGAGGCTCTCCAAATACTCCAGAGTATGTCGGACGAGAGTAGCGGGGAACTCTCTCCGTCAGACTTTGATAGCGACTATGAGCCAGTGGAAAGCAGTGGCTCCAAGATGGAAACCGAGGAACATAGAATCTTAACAAGGAGAATCAGGAGAAATGAGCAGGCACAGACATCCACCAGCAGCGCAGCACTCCAGGGCATCCACCAGCAGCGCAGCACTCAAGGACATCCACCAGCAGGCATCCACCAGCAGCGCAGCACTCCGGGATAGGCAGGCATCCTCCAGCAGTTCTGCAACCTTCCTAGAGGATAGGCCAGATGCTAGCAACGGAGCATCCCATCAATGAGGCAGTGCCCATACTGGCCTCCCAGATATTCTACTGTATCTAACATGGCTGCCCGATACGCCAGTAGAACCTGTAATTCCCCTTTTTACAGTCCAGCCAGGTCCTCAGATACAGACGGAAAATGTAACCCCACTTTATTATTTTCATTTATTTTTTACCAATGATCTCCTAACCTACATTGTGGAGCAATGTAATCTATATGCCAGCCAACATATAGCCAACAATTCAAGTTCTTCATATGCCCGTCCTTTTGTTTGGAAACCCCTCTCCGTGGAAGAATTTAAAATTTTCCTTGGCCTAATCCTCAACATGGGGCTGACCAAAAAAAAATGAACTCCATTCCTACTGGTCTACCCAACCTATCCACCACATGCCGGTCTATTCGTCATTGATGCCCAGAACCCGTTATGAGATTTTTACACTTCAACAACAATGCCCAATGCCTCCCTCGAAATCATCCCAGTTACGATAAATTATTCAAAATTCGGCCCCTAATCAATTTTTTTTGCGCCAGCTTCAAGCAGATGTTTACCCCTGATATAAATATTTGTGTAGATGAATCCCTAGTACACTTCACCGGAAGACTCGGAATAAAGCAATACCTCCCCAGTAAAAGAGCCAGACGTGGGGTAAAAGGCGTGTGACAGGGCCATGGGTTACACATATGACTTTATCATTTATGAGGGAAAAGACAGACAGCTAAACCCCCCTGGATGCCCTACCTACATGCGAACAAGTGGCAAAATTGTCTGGCAGCTGATCCAACCATTGCTTGGGAAAGGTTACCACCTATACGTAGACAATTTCTACACTAGTCTCCCACTTTTACGCCATTTGTACCAAAAGAACACTGTGGCCTGTGGGACAGCACGGACCAATCGCAAAGGCTTTCCACAGAGATTGGTCGCCAAGAAATTGAAGCAGGGTGAAATGGCCAATATGTGGACTGAAGAGGTACTAGCGGTGAAGTGGAGAGATAAAAAAAAGATGTCTACATCCTTTCCACAATGCATGATGACACCTTGGTGGAACTGCAGAGAAGAAAAGCCCCATTCAGAAGCCAAAATGTGTGCATGAGTACAACCTATACATGGGGGGGTGGGGTGGATATGAATGACCAGATGATGCAGCCCTACTTGGCCACCAGGAGATCACTATTTTGGTACAAGAAAGTCGCAATTTATTTGATGAAACTAGCCCTGTTCAATTCATATATTATATTTTTTAAGTGCACCCAAAGTTCCCTAACCTATCTAAAATTCCAAGAAGACATTGTCACAGCCCTTCTCTATCCCCATGGCCAAGCCCCTCAATTAATGTGTTCAAGTAGAGGAATTCGCCGTGACACCCGATACTACTGTCCCCAATGTCCCTCCCAGCCAGGCCTCTGTATTGGAACGTGCTATCGGAGCTATCATACTTCACTACACTATTAGTAAAGTGAAGATGATCTTTTTCCAGTTTCCACTATCTGCCATTTCTGTGAATGACCCAGACTGTTAACGACTATGCCTCTGCCAAACATGTTTCTGCCCTCAACGTGAATTGACCCGGACTGTTAACGACTATGCCTCTGCCAAACATGTTTCTGCCTTCAACGTGAATTGACCTTGGCCTGTTAAATGACCATGCTTTTTGCCTGTCTCCTGAACTAATCATTTGCCCTGCCACTGTACAGCACAGGGGTCTCACATATGTGAGGGGCTCCAGAAAAGGTTTTCCCAGTGGAGAAAACATTTTTCTCCGGGTTTTTAGTTTTCTCGGATTCGGGTCTGGAGACTCGGAGGCTTCGTAGAGATTTGGGTGGGAAGAAGCCTCTACCCCTGTCCTCAGGTCTTACCTGACCAAGGCCCAATGTACAAACTGCTGCCTGCTGCCACCTGAACTGGTCATGCCTCTGCCTGCCACCTGCACTTGCTATGCCATTCCCTGCCACATGAACTGGCCATGCCTTTGCCTGCCACATGAACTGGCCATGCCTTTGCCTGCCACATGAACTGGCCATGCCTATGCCTGTTACCTGAACTGCCTGCTAAACCTTGGACTGTACTGAACCATGTTCATACTTTTCCATATCTGTCTGCTGCCTGGACAATGCCTGGACATTTCCTTTGGCTGTCTGGAAAAATGCTTTGACTGCTCTGGAATGGTATTCCTGCCTGCTAAAACCACAGGTGAGCTTTTTTTTACCCTTTGCTCAGCAGAATGTATTTTGGGGTGTAATTCTTGGTGTGTACATGCTATGTGTTAGAAGCCTGGAGGTGTTACTTGCATGTTGGGATTCTGTATGTGGCCAGGCTGTGGAAAAGTCTCACACATGGGGTACGCCATACTCAGGTCGAGTAGCAGAATGTATTTTGGGGTGTCATTTTGGCTATGTACATGCTATGTGTTAGAAAGATCTTCGAAATTGACAACTTTGTGAGAAAAAAAAAAAGTTTTCATTTTCTTTCCACATTTTCCAAAAACTTTTGGAAAGAAATGACATGTTCAAAAGACTCATTATGCATCATAGAATATACATTGGGGTGTTTTCTTTCCAAAATGGGGTCATTTTGTGGGTAATTCCATTGTCCTGGTGCTCCAGGGCCTTCAAAAATGTGATAGGTACTCAGGAAATGAAATGTGTAATTTATGCCTTTAGAACACCTGATGGTGCTATATGAATGTAGAGCCTCTGTATGTGGCCAGGCTGTGGAAAAGTCTCACACATGGGGTATCGCCATACTCAGGACGAATAGCAGAATGTATTTTGGGGTGTAATTGCAATTATGCCTGCACCGTGTGTGAGAAATAACTTGTAAATATGACAATTTAGTGAAGAAAAAAAATATATATATTTCTTAATTTTCCAAAGCATTGTGGGGAAAAAATTGCAACTTCAAAAAATTCACTATGCCTCTTACTAAATACCTCAAACTGTCTTCTTTCCCAAAAGGGGTCATTTGGGGGGCTTATTGTACTGTCCTGACATTTTAGGGCCTCAAGAAATGAGATAGGCCATCAGTGCATTAGGATTGATACATTTTCAATAATGCTTAGCATGGCTTGTAGACTTTATAACTTTCACACAAACCAATGATCATACACTTATCAGGATTTTTTTTTACCAAAGACATGTAGTAGAATACATTTTTGCCTAAATTTTCGACAAAATTAAATTTTTTTTGGTTTCTTTTAAAAGAGAAAATAGAAAATTTAGTTTTTTTTCAAAATATTCGCTCTTTTTTCTCTTATATCACAAAAAATAAAAAATGAAGTGGTGAATAAATACCACCAAAAGAAAGCTCTATTTGTGTGAACAAAATGATAGAAATTTCATTTGGGTACAGTGTAGCATGACTGAGTAATTGTCATTCAAAGTGAGAGAGTACTGAAAGCTGAAAATTGGTCTGGGAAGGAAGGGGGTGAGTGTGCCCAGTATTGAGGTGGTTAACCACTTGCTTATACTGCGGCAGTGCGGCTCTATTGTACGAATCACCGTAACGTTATGGCGCTTTGTGTAATAGATACAGTGGGCGCGGCGCAGGAGCCGATGCATGTGGCAGGTGGTTGCAATGTCCGCCGGCCACCCGCAATCACTCCACATAGAGCCAGAACAGGGATCTGCCAGTGTTCCTAGTGATCAGGAACAGCGATCTCTCTCTTTCTACTCCCTGTTATTCCACTCCCCTCACAGTTCAAAACACCTCCCAGGAAACACATTTAACCCTTTGATCACCCCTATGTGAACCCCTTCCCTGCCAGTGTCATTTATACAGTAATCAGTGCATTTTTATAGCACTGATCGCTGTATAAATGTCACTGGTCCCAAAAAAGTGTCAAATCTGTCCACAATGTCGCAGTCCTGCTAAAAATCGCTGATCACCACCATTACTAGTAAAAAAAAAATAAATAAAAATGTCATAAATCTATCCCATATTTTGTAGACGCTATCATTTTTGTGCAAACCAATCAATTTATGCTTATTGCGTTTTTTTTATCCAAAAATATGTAGAAGAATACATATTGGCCTAAACTGATGAAGAAATTAGATTTTTTAAATTTTTGGGGGGGATATATTTATTGTAGCAAAAAGTAAAAAATGTTTTTTTTTTTTCAAAATTGTCGGTCTTTTTTTGTTTATAGCGCAAAAAATAAAAACCGCAGAGGTGATCAAATACCACCAAAATAAAGCTCTATTTGTGGGGAAAAAAGGACATCAATTTTGGGTACAACGTTGCACGACTGCACAATTATCAGTTAAAGTGACGCAGTGCCGTATCGCAAAAAATGGCCTGGTCATTAAGGGGGTAACCTATCAGTTTATTTTTTGCCTTCTCTGTGAGGAGTTTTCCCTTAATTTTCTGCCCCATAGTCAAACAGGAAGTGAGAGGAAACCTCTGCAAATTAAGGGAATCTATTGCCCCCCCCCAAGGCCCTTAGAACTAGTGTCCCCACTGGAAAATGTCAGGGCTGGTCTTAAACAGGAAGGGGTGTGGCCTTGACTGTAAGGGGTGGGCCATATTTAAATTAGGGGTTTAGTCAGGCCTAGGGCAGCACACAACCTAAATACATACTGTGCAGAGTCAAGACTGCCATCAGGGCTTTTGCGTATCTTATAAGGATTACATGTGTGCTGGCATTGGTCCATATAAAGATCATTTGAGTGGTTTGTGACCTACAATCTGGTTGCTATTCAGCACAAATTACCTTCTTTACCAGGGGTAGTAACTTGTGGCTATGGGGTTGTAATTCCCACAATAATGGAAGATCCATAGGTTGCCTTAGATATGAAATTTACTCTCTGTATTAGCACAGCTCAAGCAGACATCCATTGTCATTTCCTATATGGGTCATTAAGTCTATTGGCTTGCTTATAGTGCACATGAGTGTTTAATTAATATCTAAATGACACATAATGCAGATAGATAGTCTTACTCACTCGCATCCTTGGCATTCAGATGTTACGCCAAATGCCCTGAAAGGTTTTTTGCTTTTCAAACGCTGATGTTTTTTCTTTTAAAGGAGTAGGTCAAATCTAGTATTTATAAACTGTGCACAAATTATAATTAGGGTGATTTCACACTGGTATTGGCTTGTAGGGATGGGCCGAATGGACCCCTGTTCGGTTCGCACCAGAACTTTGGAACACCGCAAAACACCGGACCCGCATAATGAACCCCATTAAAGTCAATGGGACTCGAATGTCAAAAATCAAATGTGACCATTTTGAAGGCTTATATGCAAGTAATTGGGCATACAATGGTTATAGGGGTCCGGGTCCTGCCCTGGGGGACATGTATCAATAAAAAAAAAGTTTGTGAAAAACTTAATTTTTAAATGAGCAGTGATTTTTTTATTTTTAGAGTGAAAGCATAAAAATGAAAAATTCCTTCCAATATAGTGCCTGGGGGGTCCCCTTAGTCTACCTGTAAAGTGGCAGATCTGTACCATGTCTAGAATCTGCTGCAGCAATAATTGCATTTATAAAGCCAAAAAAAATTACATTTTCCCTGCAAGCTGCCTTTATTTTGCTCAGCAACACCTGGGGAGCCAGTGTGTATGATGAGGCCACAATGTAGTGCACTGGGAACAAGATTAGAGATTTTTTGGATACATTCTGGTGTCACTTTGACTTTGGATAGAAGTAACGGGTGTGTAAAAATTGGTCTTTGGGTGTCATGGTGCCTTTCCACCGTAACCCTATAGAGGTACTCTTGATGAAAGCAAGAATTAGCCTTGCTGTAAAAAATTGCAATGATATGCACCTGTCAAACAGGTGCAGAAAAATTACTCTTTGGGTGTCGGAGGCGCCTTCCCACCGTAACCCTATAGAGGTACTTTTGATGAAAGCAAGAATTGGCCTTGCTGTAAAAAATTGCAATGATACGCACCTGTCAAACAGGTTGGTCTTTGGGTGTTAATTGTGCACATGAAACTTATACCAAAAACATTCTTCCAGATTAATTGATTGAACACCCTCAAAGCGAGGCAGCCTCGAAGTCCTGCAGAGTTTCCACATCCAAAAAGACTTAATCAGTGACTTTGGCATCAGGGGCTTCATGGCTGGTAATCCAGGACTGATTTATTTTTGTAAAAGTGAAACGGTCCGGGGCGTGGCCTGGACATGGCGGAGTAAGGCAGCTTCCTTCTTGGGCTCCCGTCCTCGCTCCCCCAAACTCGGCATTTACACCACCTTAATCGGTATGAAAGCAGCCAGAAAGTACAAGACAAGAGCAGTGACCAAAGGGACACCATCCACCCAGAACGCCGGAGAAATAAGCCATTATTTCAGGCAGAAACAATCTCCAGGAGCCAGAGTCGCGGCGCCGCGCGGACCCCCACGTGAGATCACACAGAAGGCCTCAGCCGGGGACTCAAGTTATCTAATAGCGGGCATTGCCGACCCGCCTGACCTGGCATCCGATACACTGGAAATATCCCCAACGGAAGAGATGGCACCCCCACAACCTCCCGAACCAGTACCTTTAGACCAGGACATCCGCATGCTACTGCAAGCCCTCCCGACTAAATCAGATATCGAGGCGATGATCCTGCGCCTTGAGGAGACCCATCGCAGGGATATCCAGGAGGTGAGGGGAGAAGTCTCCAGCCTGTCAGACAGAGTCGCATCCGGAGAGACAGCGGTATCCTCACTCGAAAATAGAGTGACAGCCTTGGAACAATCAAGGGACCAACACAGAGACACAGCCATATCCCTGCAGCTGCACATGGAGGATATTGAAGACCGAAATCGCAGGAACAACCTGCGACTCCGAGGAATTCCGGAATCCATCGGCTCGGACCGCCTGGCAGAGACGGTTATAACAATATTTCACACCGTCCTAGATGACATGGGCACAGATATTGAACTCGACAGAGTTCACAGAACCTTGGGACCGCAGCCGACGGACCCGAATAACCCACGTGATGTTGTATGCAGACTCCACCGCTTCATACAGAAGGAAGCCATCCTCCGCTGCGCCTGGGAACATGGTGACGTCAATCACAGTGGATCGCAAGTCAGAATCCTCCCGGATCTCTCGAGAGCTACCCTGAAACGACGGGCCATGCTGAGACCACTACTCGATCTTGCAAAGCAATAAGGATTCACCTATCGCTGGGGCTATCCACTCTCAGTGACATTCCGCAAGGAATCTTCCACATACACATTGCAAACCAAGGCAGACCTCCCGGCACTTTTCAACTTCCTAGAGACAGAACCAATACCAATCGCGGACTGGCTACAACTCCTTCCACGTCCGACAGGCAGATCAGGCCTCTCAACTGCCCGAAGACCGCTACCACCCCGCCAGCGGGGAAGGAGAAGACGCCGATCCGCATCCGGAGGAGAGCCGGGTGAGTAGAACAGGATTCTTGCTCCCCCAAACACCCCCGCTGTGTACGCTCCCTCTCGCCTCCCACGGGTCTCCCATGATTACTGACTGAGCTTAACCTCCAACTGAGATCCCCACCTTATCAATCTCACCATTTCAGGACGGGGATAACTACAGAATACACGGAAGGGGTTCCTACCCTATAGCCTTACTCCTTCCCCTGCTTACAAATATAGGGGTATAACCGAGACATCAATATGACCCCGAGATGCATACTAGTCTTGGAACCTGTGACACTATACTCCTAGCCAAGACAACTAACGGCACTTTCTTCAGGACTTTGCTGTAGACGTGAAGAGACAGTACATGCCACACACAGCTAAAGCAACCATAACACCACCAGCCGGGAAACTGGTGATAATCAAGTGAAGAGAAAACCCATAAGAGACACAGGGAACCATAGAACTCCCCCTACGGTGGAAAGGGGAAAGACCCCCGAGAATGGGATTAACTCAGTAATGAGAAGAGACATAACCCCGAGTGGAGGAATAGAGCCTTGGTTACAGGGGAGAGGGGAGGAGGGGAGGGGGTGGGAGTAAATGTCTTCCATCTTACAAGATATCGATAACACTTGTGATTCTGCTTTTATTTTCATCTATGTTTTAGTTTTTGATCTTGTTCTGATAAGATACGAATGCACCTGTTTTGATATGGTAGGTAATAAATCTTTATATTGGTATTAACACAGATCCGTAACCTACCAATCTACCATTAATACCAGGGACTTCATCCCGGGGAACACAGACCAAACCCTAACATCTCTCAACCGTTAGAATAAGGAATGTAATCTGCTCTGAATGTATCTCTTGTATTACAGTTCCAAGTTTAATAATGTTTAGTTTACTGCTGCTCAGTAGCTTTCTCTAAACCGCCACTTGCTTTAGGTAAACTCCGCCTATTACCAGACTGAAATGTTATACCGATTTAACACTTAAGACATCACTTATATATATGCCGGGGGGGAGAGGACACCGGGAAACCCAAAGCTCGGCTGTGTCTATCCAATCCCCCACTTAGGACAGCGCTGCACACTCAGGTCATTCCTGAGCAGCGTACTGGCAAGCTTCTCTCTTGCCTCGTAGCACACTCTCCTCTTTCCTAGGGACTGCTAGTACCAACACTATCCTCTCCATTTTTCCTATCCCTCTCTGCCCTTTAACTTTCTGTCTGACTACTACTGACCTCCAACACCTACCCTAAAACCCAATCCCCCCTCTATTCGCGAGCATGGACGCCCTAACCATAATCTCCTTGAACGCAAAGGGCCTAAATACACCAGAAAAAAGACGCATATTGTTGCAGGACATGAGACGTCTGCAAGCTGATGTAATCCTACTACAGGAAACACATTTCAGAGACAACACCATACCTATTCTCAGAAACAAATACTACCCGACGGTTTATCACTCTACCAACACACAGGCCAAATCCAGGGGGGTCTCGATCTTAATATCAGCAAAAATACCATGGAAATGGCTAGACACTAAAACAGACCCAGAAGGACGATACTTGTACTTAAAAGGCCTAATAGGTGACAGGAAGGTGACCTTTGCAAATTTATACGCTCCCAATGACCATCAGGACACATTCATTGCGAAACAACTAGACCACCTTTTACATTTTGCCGAAGGACAACTAATTATTGGAGGAGACTTAAACACCCCCTTAATCCCGACTGAAGACACATCCTCTGGTACATCATCGATCTCAAGAGCCTCACGAAAACGCATAAACACAGCGTTACACTCGGCACAACTGATCGACATATGGCGCCTCTTTCACCCAGGAGAGAGGGATTACACGTTCTTTTCACAACCACATCAGACGTACTCCCGCATCGACTACTTTTTAATCCCACATAGAAACTTGCAGGCAGTTGAAAGCACCAAAATAGAGTCGATCACATGGTCAGATCATGCCCCGATAGTGTTACGCTATTCTCTTGATGGCATACGTACGTCACAACGCCCGCCATGGCGACTAAATGAGAGCCTTCTGCAGAACCCAGAGGTCTATGCAGATGTGGTAAAGGAAATTGGACACTACTTTAACGCTAACATTACCCTTGAATGCGACGTTGGCCTAGTGTGGGAAGCGCATAAAGCCGTGATCCGGGGTGTGCTTAATAAGCATGGCGCCAGATTGAAACGCCAAAGAGAGGAACAATTAATAACTTTACTACGAAAAATGCAAACACTAGAAACGACACATAAACTGAACCCGACAAGGGACATAGGGGCCGAGCTTGACATCACCCGTAAGCAGGTCACTGACCTACTATACTTCAAAGCCAAAGCGGCCATACAGATTTGTAGGAAAAAAGTTTATGAGTCGGGCAACAAATGTGGAAGGATGCTTGCCCGGTCCCTACAGCAACAAAAACAAGCATCTTACATACCTCAGATCATAACTCCTTCGGGACGGGTAACATCTCTTCCTAAGCAAATAACCGAAGAGTTTAGAACATACTATAACTCTTTATATAATTTACAAGACACACCGACCACAATGGATAGCACACCCGAATACATAGCCACGTCACTCATGCCAACACTGTCGACTGAGACTAGAGAAATTTTAGAGGAACCCATCACTTTAATCGAGCTACAACTAGCTCTTAAATCAGCCAAACAGGGGAAAGCACCGGGACCAGACGGCTTAACCATTACCTACTATAAGACGTTCTTATCATCCTTAGGACAACATATGCTTAAATTATTTAACGACCTGGGCACAGGTTCTAGACTACACCCCACTACTCTACAGGCACAAATCTCAGTGATACCGAAAGAGGGTAAAGATCCTAAACAATGCGGCAGTTATCGCCCGATATCCCTACTAAATACAGATCTAAAACTTTTCACCAAGATCATAGCTCTAAGAATACAACAACACCTACCACACCTCATACACCTAGATCAGGTTGGTTTCGTGCCATCTAGAGAGGCCAGAGATAACACCATTAAGGTACTGAACTTACTCCACATAGCAAATAGAGACAAAACGCCATGTATCTTCCTTAGCACGGACGCTGAAAAAGCGTTTGATCGTGTGAAATGGCGGTTTCTATTTGAAACACTTAAACATATTGGAGTGGGAGAAAAGCTGCTTAACTGGATATCAACTGCATACACAAACCCGTCAGCCAGAGTCAGGGCTAATGGTGTTGTCTCGGACCCATTCCAAATACTAAACGGAACTAGGCAGGGATGCCCACTCTTGCCCTTACTATTCGCACTGTCGCTGGAACCGTTCCTCTGCCACGTGAGACTAAACAAAGATATTTCAGGAATTGCAATTCAGGGCACCCAACACAAAGTATCTGCATACGCAGATGACTTGATGTTTTCTATCTCCAACCCATCCATATCCCTCCCAAATCTAATGAAAGAATTTGAGATATACGGACAGCTATCTAATCTGAAAATAAATTTTCATAAATCGGAGGCGATGGGAATAGGTATACCAATGCCAAAGCTCACACACTTTATGAACAGCTTCAAATTCAAATGGACGAATACAGCATTGAAATACTTAGGTACCTATATTCCCCCAAAACTCTCCCAACTCTTCAAACTTAACTTCCTGCCATTACTGAAAACCATACAAAACTTACTCCACAATTGGAAGAATGGTCTACACTCGTGGTTTGGCCGATGCAATATATTAAAAATGATGATTTTACCCAAATTTTTGTACCTCCTACAGGCCATACCAATCCAAATACCAGCAACCTACTTTAAACAAGTACACACCCTATTCGTAACCTTCTTATGGGCTGGGAAAAAGCCACGCCTCCCTAGACAGACACTATCCCTCCCAAAACAACATGGAGGCCTGGCCATGCCGGAGATTAAGACATATTACCAAGCGATACACTTAAGCAGACTTATCGATTGGTGTCGACATACAGAAACCAAAATATGGCCACAATTAGAACAAGCACAATCTGAGATACCTCTTCAAAGAGCCCCATGGTGTAATGCGACACTCCCCTCACAAATGCGATGCCATCCCTTGATTGGCAATACCTTAAAAGTATGCACGCGGCTTCTAACACAATTTGGTTTGTCCACTAGGAACTCACCACTGAGGCCCATAATAGGTAATACCCAATTTGAACCAGGAATAAAAGACCATGTATTCCTCAGGCTAAAAGACACTGGGAAATATCAAGCTTCCGATTTCAGTACTGAGGGTAGATGGGCGACTCTCATCGAACTCTCGGACCCGAACGGACTATACCGCCTTGACTTTCTAAGAGCTCACCAACTATCACACTTCCTCAACAGTATGGCCCCACCTATAATAAAGGACCCACCCCTCACTAAATTTGAAGAAATATGTACGGAAAAAGGAACACTGACACATACGTTATCCCTGACTTACAACATGCTCATAACACCATCGGAAGACCAACACCCCAGTTTTGTTAAATGGGAACAAGATTTAAACCACCACTTTAACGCACAAGAACGACTCCACATCCTCCAATTCATACACAAATCATCCATATGTACTAAGTACCAGGAAACTAACTACAAGATCTTTACACGATGGTACAGAACACCAGCAGAATTACACAAATTCTACCCCGGTACATCTGAATTATGTTGGAGGTGTCAACAAGAGACGGGCACGTTATTACATATTTTCTGGTCCTGCCCCAAGATAAGAAGCTTTTGGGAGGCAGTTCGTAAGATAGTACAAAGATTCACTGACCGCACTGTCCCCGACGATCCAGCATATTTCCTGCTACATGCCACTGATACCCCCTCGCATATATACAAAAAGTCAATTGTAAGACACCTACTAGACGCGGCCAAAGCATGTATTCCACTTAATTGGAAATCTCCTCACCCACCCTCCATTGCTGGATGGTTTAGGAAGATAGACGAAATTAATAAATTGGAAGATCTAATCCTTACGAACCAAAACAGAAACGAAACATACTCCAGGACATGGCAGCTTTGGAATATGTTTCACTACTCAGAGGAGGGACAGGCCCTTGGGAGAGAAGATCCGAATTTGTGACCGGGAATAGAATAGAGTCAATTACAGGACCCTCTGACATTAAACTACCAACTAATGGATGTAGGACTGCTCTCGGTAGGCCACAATGGGGAGTCCATGTTCGCGAATATTCCCCCCCCCCACACCCCCCCTACCCTCTGTATTTCCACTTTTCTTCCCCTCTCTTGAACTCTAGCCTGTAACATAAAAACAGGCTATTTTTCCTTATTTTTTCTACAAGAAAACGAGAAAATGGAGGGGGGCAGGGCATGTGTAGGAACTCACTACAGACCCCACATAAATATTCTCACTGGATAATCATATTTTACTATAAATAATAGGTTGAGAAACACAGATACCGCTAGTGCTACACCCTGCTTCAGGAAACACTACCCATTATATATCTGTGAAAAGACACCAATCTTGCATAGCAGGTTTATTCAAGAAATCTACAATATATATAAAGCAAAGTATACCTATGTTATGTATATAATCGTTTAAACCGTATTGTTGATCTTCGTGTTGTCAATTAATGCTGTGTTGGTTCCTGTAAACCTGTCTCCTTTGATAAATAAAAAATTAAAAAAAAAAAAAAAAAGTGAAACGGTCCACGGAGTCTATGGACAGACGCGCTCTATGATCAGTAACAAAACCTCCTGCAGCACTGAATGCCCATTCTGGAGGCACGCTGAATGCAGGGCAGCCCAACATCTCAGTAGCATACTGGGCAAGTTCTGGCCAGTGGTCTATTCTCATGACCCAGTAAGTCAGTGGATCGTCAGCTGAAAAGCTCTCCATCTCTATTTTGGCCCCGAGGTAATCGTCTACCATGTGATGCAGATGCTGCCGATGGGATGTGGAAGCTGACAGCCCTGGGCGGTGAGGACTAAAAAAATTCCAAAATGCCTCACTTAGGCGGACGCCTTCTGCAACGCTCCTCTCTTAACCAACAGAAGACTCAAAACAACGTTTTCCACCACACTGTAACCTACTGGAGTCAGGAAAAACATTCAATAAAATCCCCTTTAACGTGTTCTCAAGAGATTATTTTGTCTGCACTCTCTGTGGAGACAGGATGAGTTCTGAGACCTTCCCCTTATAACGGTGGTCAAGGAGGGTTGCCAACCAGTAATCATCATCTCTTTTATGCCACGTATTCTTGGGTCCTTTCGCAGGCTTTGAAGCATGAGGTTCCCCATGCGCCTCAAATTTGCAGAGGCTTGAGAAGCAGACTCCTCGGGGTCATCCAGGATGACAGCATCTGGAACTTCCTCCTCCCAGCCACGTACTAGTCCCAAGGGTCCTGGGATTGGAAAGCCATCGCTTACAGATTGACGCATGTCTTCCTCTTCTTCAAAGCCTATGAAAGTGCCAGAATCCTCATCCTCCTCCCCTCTCTCCTCCTGTATGTTCTGTGACATAGGAATGATGGTGTCTGAATAAAGTGGGCCTTGAGAGCAAAGCAAGTCCTCCTCTTCCTCCTGCTGCTCTGCCTCCATTGTCCATAATGCCACGCAGAGTCTGCTCCAGCAGGAACACAACAGGGATTGTGTTACTGATGCATACACTGTCACTGTTCACCATCCTTGTGGCCTCCTCAAATGGTGACAATACAGTGCATGCATCCTTAATGATCAGCCATTGGCATGGGGAAAAAAAGCTGAGGTGGCCTGAGCCTGTCGTCGTGCCGTACTGGCACAGGTACTTGTTGACGGCCCTCTGCTGCATGTATAGCCGCTGCAGCATTCCCAAAGTTGTGTTCCACCTGGTGGGCATGTCACAAATCAGGCAGTTTACAGGCAGGTGGAATTCCTGCTGAATTTCAGCCAACCGAGCACTGGCTGTGTGGCACTTGAAAAATCCTATCCTGAACCACGAAGCACTAGAATTTGCATTTGGAGCACTTAGCACTTTATTCATTATATGTGTATAGAACTTGTCAATATTGTCACGGTCAATAATTTACAAGCACATTATCACATTGATGTTTTATATTCTGCTAGCGCTGTTAATTTATGTATTAATTTTTAAGGTTCTAGCACCTTTGTAATAGCTGCTGCGGTTTATCATTTATAATTTGTTATTCACTATTCCATCTAGCCCGAGTTCTATTTAATAATACACTGGCTGTGTATGACCACCTGAAATGGCTACAGACTCTTCTGGCCTGTTTTAGTACACCTTGCCACCCTGGGTATGTACTTAGGAAATGCTGCATCACCAAATTGAGGACATGTGCCAGGTATGGCACATGTGTCAACTTTCCCTGTCTAAGGGCAGACAGGAGGTTTGAGCCATTATCGGACACCACCATTCCTGGCTCCAGCTGGCGTGGTATGAACCACCTCTGGGCCTGTCCCTGCAGAGCTGCAAGAATCTCTGCTCCGGTGTGGTTCCTGTCCCCTAACACACCAGCTGAAGCACTGCATGGCACCTTTTAGCCTGACTCTGGGAATAGCCCTTTGAATAGGGGGCTATTCCCAGAGTCCTGAGGGGGTACCTAATGTTCATAGGACAATTCTGCAGAGGAGGGCATGGAGGTGGCTGAGGAGGAGGAGGGGGTAGAGCTCACAGGTCTGGCATCATCACCACTAGCTGTATGGAGACGTGGGGGCACAACAAGCTGCAGCGCCGAGCCCTGTCCTTCATCCTTTCGAGTTGCAAGCATCGTTACCCAGTGTGCTGTGAACGAAATATATCATCCCTGCCCATGCTTTCTGGACCACGTGTCAGCAGTAGGGTGGATTTTACGGCTGACTTCCTTGCCCAACAATGCCAAAGTAGTAGCAACTGGGAACCTGCCATTGTGGTACAGCACATTGTGCAAATTCACGGAAGGGGGCAGAATCCACCAGGCTGAAAGGCAGAACTTGGAGAGCCAACAGCTTTGACAAGCTTGCATTCAGATGCTGGGCATATGGGTGCCAGGGACTGTATTTTTTTTTCCGCTGCAGCAAATGGGGCAGAGAAATTTGCCTGCTACAGTCTACAACTGGTAGTGTGCTGCTAGGACCTGGGACACTCGGTGCTATACCATCACCCCCAGTGGAGGCTGCTGAAAGGTAATGACTCGGTATCGCAGGGGCAGACTGAAGTGGGTAAGGAGGAGGAGAAGGGACAGATTTGTACCCCTTTTGTGTGGCTTTTAGGTGTTCTTGCTGAGTGATTGGACGTTAAATGCCTTGTTAGGCATGTGGTACCCAAATGGTTGGTGTTTTTGCCACGTTTGATGTGCCTGAGACACAGTTTGCAGATGTGCTGAAAAAGGCCCAGACAGCTGAGCTTTGGGGAGTGGGCTGGGAGATAACAGCTGCAGAATGTGATGGAATAGGGTGGCTGTTCTCTACTCTTTCTTGATGTCGGCCTCCTTGGGGTTGTGCCGCCTCACCTTCAGTTTTCTCCTCTGCTCTATCTGGCACCCAAGTCACATCAGTGGCCTCATCATCATCATCTCCATCTCCTCCATCTTCATCATTACCACTGGAGACAACTTGGCAATACGCTGCGTCTTGGGGAACATGTCTACCAGTGTTCTTCCCTCTCTCTAGGCTCATGTTTCTGTCATCCTCAACCTCCGAACCAACATCTGAATCCAGTAATGGCTGGGCATCATCAAGGAGCAAGTGGCTGACTCTGTGGTCAAATAACTCAGCTGACTTCTCAATGGCTGATGTTGGGGCTATGACAGGAATAGATGTGGACAAGGAGGCAGGTGTATCCACTCTGCAAACTGCAGGGGACTGCACATTTGTCTCTGCTTGCGTGACAGAGGATGAGGAAGGTTTAGTAAGCCAGTCCACCACCTCCTCTGCATGCTGTGGCTGGATAGCACGGGCAAACTCACTAAACAGAGGAAATTATGCCCTGCCTGAGGACTGACCACCACGTCCACCTTTGCCTGTGGACACATGTGTTGCTGGACCCTTACAATGCCAAGGGAACGTCTGCCTCTCCTTGTTTTCCTCCCAGACATTATTGGGAGGGTGGGGATGGTGCTTATAAGCAAATGTAAAGAAGAAGTTGAAATCTGTACGTAGATGCACTTTAATCAATGTAAAGAGGTGTTTGGTGCACTTTAATTTGAGTACTCAACTACACAGACACACTCCACGGATACACTATAATATACTGCAATATAATGCGCCAAACGTACAGAGACGCACAGAACTATATGGTGTTAAACTGGCAGTAACGCACACAGAAGTAAATGGCTTTAAACTGGCAGTAACGCACAAAACTATATGGCATTAAACTGGCAGTAACACACACAGAACTATATGGCGTTAAGATGGCAGTAATGCACACAAAACGATATAGCTTTAAACTGGCAGGAACGCACACAGAACTATATGGCGTTAACTTGGCAGTAATGCACACAAAACAATATGGCGTTAAACTGGCAGTAACACACGCAAATTATATGGCGTTAAACTGGCAGTAACGCACACAGAAGTAAATGGTGTTAAACTGGCAGTAACGCACAAAACTATATGGCATTAAACTGGCAGTAGCGCACACAGAAGTAAATGGCGTTAAACTGGCAGTAACCCACAAAACAATATGACGTTAAACTGGCAGTAACGCACACAGAATTATATGGCGTTAAACTGGCAGTAGCACACGCAAAACTATATTGTGTTAAACTGGCAGTAACGCACGCAAAACGATATGGCGTTAAACTGGCAGTAACGCACTCAAAACGATATGGCATTAAACTGGCAGTAACGCACGCAAAACGCGTTAAACTGGCAGTAACGCATGCAAAAATATATGACGTTAAACTGGCAGTAACGCATGCAAAACGATATGGTGTTAAACTGGCAATAACTCACAGAGAAGTAAATGGCGTTAAACTGGCAGTAAAGGACATAGAAGTAAATGGCGTTAAACTGGCAGTAATGCAATCAAATAGACGGTGTTCAACCGTCACTACACTGATGCTATCTGAACTGTCCCTACTTTAGCTATACACTAATGTCAATATTACTGACACTACACTGAAACTATATGAGCTGTCCCTACTCCACACTAATTTATGTATGAATGACACAGTCTCACTACACTACAGTGAAACTATCTGAGCTGTCCCTACTCTAGCTGCACACTATGAAAAGCTGAATGATGGTCCTCCTCACTACACTCACACTATCCCTAGACTGACACTAAACTAATATTCTACACTGACAATTGAAGCAAAATTGCACAGTATAGCACACTAACTGATACCACTGAACAGAGCCCTGTTCTATCTCTCTCCAAACCAAAATCACACTGAAAATGGCTGCCATTGAAAGAATACTTTTATACTGTGGGACGGGAATGAGCCATGATTGGATAAAGTCATGATGACAGTGTCCAATCATGACTCTGACAGTGCGCTGTTCAGCGTTGCAATGCATTATGGCAGGTTCAGGGGGGCCGAACAAACGGTCAAACGACCCGTTTGTTCAGCTGTTCGCCGAATGAGCGAATAACGAATGTTCAGCCCGAACTTATGCTCGAGCCAAACTGTTCGCCCATCTCTATTGGCTTGTGAAATAAACATGTAAAGCAAGCTTTGCAAAGCAGGTTTGTGCAAGTCTTTAACTAAAGAAACCTTAAGTTCCATAATAGGGACGTTAAACATAAACCTTAATGGGAGTGATGACTGCACTTTAAATAATATGTTAGCGGTCTACAGCAGGCTTTCAACAAACTAGTAGTGCTAAAGCTGCTAGTAGCTTGTATAAAATGGTATTCATCACCCCCATTAGGATCTGTGCTTAACCTGCCCAAACTGTAGGCTAATGGTGCTTTGAAGGCTTCAAGAAAACTGTTGCAAGCTTTCCAAAAGCTTTAAAAATGCTTGCTGTACAATGTAAAACCCTAGGGCTAGGGCTTAGATAGCTCTAGAAGTAGTCTAGTATTATACTTGCAGCAACTTGTATCTGTTGTTGTTTACTGAGGAACTAGTAGAATATTTTGCAGGTATAAGCTACCTACAGATAATATGACAAGCTGCAGGATAATGCACCATCCACCTGTCAAACAATGTTGGTAATAAAGGATCATGGTGTAAATATTAATGTGTGCATCAGGAAAATGTGTATGCTTGGAAAGAGGAAGGGGAGCACCTAGCAGACATTGCAAGAGCTGGCCTCCCCAAGGGAAAATAATAATAATCAGCTAGAAAAGGTCTATGGTGACTGATCTATCTTCACCCCAAGAAAGCTTGGACAGGGAATATCTGCCATGGTCAGGTGAGGACTACAGCCAAAGAAATGTACCCTGGTCCTACCATAATGACTAGGCTACACTATTTTTTTTTAATATCCAATAGAGCCAACTCTGCCAAAACGTGGTTGTCTTGGAAATACTCATAAAAGCAAATTGTCATTTTAGGTCACCAAGGAGATAAGATCTGAGCTATTTTAGAATATAAACTGTCATGCCCCACAAATCAGTAGAGAAAAGCATTGCTCTTTAATGTCACCATATGGCAAAGAAATAGTAACTCGTTTGTTAAAACTCTAGCATATGTGAAAAAAAAATATTATTAATAATTCATACTTTTTAAATACATTTTAGTTTTTATAATCAACTTGTTAAAACAGAAGCTTGTCATTATTGCATGCTACAACCCATCTTTTTAACTGCTGAACCAGCATGTTGGCCTGCTATCCCCTTTATAGATAAAGGTATTTTTTTTTGTTTTTATTTTGTTTAAAGAAAAAAATATGAAATATAGCAGGTTAGTGTGAACAAAATAGATTGACAATAGATTGACAATTACATATCACATACAGAGCAATACAGATGTGGAAATACTTAGGAGTATCTTGTCTTCCATTCCTCACATATAAAAGTATGCTAACATACTCAATATTTCCTCGTACTTTCAATACTTTCAATACATAGTAAGACTTTAAGTAACCCCAAAAAATATACAAGAGAATAGGAAAAGAAACAGTGTTTCTTCTGATATGGGATGATATGGGATGATGACACAGACAACAAGCAGGGACTAGGACAAATGCACCTTTTCGCCTTGGTAACCAGTAATACTGAGTTTTTCTCATATAAACCTCAATGCTGTACTTATTCACATCTGAAAGTGTTAACAGTATGGTATATATTAACACTCTATAGTTTTATTCTTAGTTTTGGATAGTGTTATCAGAAGTGATTTTTATTATCTTTCATTACAGGCTTTAATGGTGAATGTAACCCAATTGGGACCATCAATTCTCAAGCCGTAAGTTGTTTTTACTTTCCCTCATATCATAAGAGTTATGCCCCGTACACACGATCGGATTTTCCGATGGAAAATGTCCGATTGGAGCGTGTTGTCGGAAATTCCGACCGTGTGTGGGCTCCATCGGACATTTTCCATCGGATTTTCCGACACACAAAGTTGGAGAGCAGGAGATAAAATTTTCCGACAACAAAATCCGTTGTTGGAAATTCCGATCGTGTGTACACAAATCCGATGGACAAAGTGCCACACATGCTCAGAATAAATAAAGAGATGAAAGCTATTGGCCACTGCCCCGTTTATAGTCCCGACGTACATGTTTTACGTCACCGCGTTTAAAACGATCGGATTTTCCGACAACTTTGTGTGACCGTGTGTATGCAAGACAAGTTTGAGCCAACATCCGTCGGAAAAAATCCTAGGATTTTGTTGTTGGAATGTCCGAACAAAGTCCGACCGTGTGTACGGGGCATTAATGGAGTTCATTTACTAAAGGCAAGTAGGCTGTTCATTATTCAAGGGAAGTTAAAGTCTACGTGGGACTTTTCCCCAGAGCTTGGTGAATGATGTGAAGCTCTGCTGACTTTCATCATCCAATCATGTGCAAGCAAAAATGCTGTATTTTCTTTATTATCCATGAATGGGTATTTTTTTGCTAAGTGAAATGTTACCATGTTCACTACACTGTAGGGGGAATTCCCTTGCAAAGTGCAACTTCCCTTACCAAGTGAGTAGCCTATTTGCTTTTAGTAAATTAACCCAAGTGTCAGTTCAGATGTTCATTTCTTTTCTCCTAGAGTTCTTGTTAATTGTGTAATAGTTGTTATGTGTGGTGTATAAAGTGGAACACATAAGGAACACCTTTTGCTAGGAACAAGGATTTACTGATACAGTATTATTTCCTATCATGCCCATGCCAGGTTAACTATTTATTTCATAAACGTTAGCTCTTCCTTTGAAATTGTGGTTCCTTTCAACATTTATTCTAATACTGTTGACTGAAGTATTGGAATAATTCAGTAATATCAGTAAAATCAGCTCTGGTGCTCACTTCACAGAAAACAAGCAGCTTAGAATGTAGTGACAGCAGATATTTAATAACATTGGGATATAGTTGAATACTTAAAGTGTAGGTATAACCAAATTGTTCAGAGTGAGAAAGGATTAGAACCCTTGTCACGTTTTATTGCTCTGTCTTTCTGCTAGATAGATTCACTCTCTCGATTTGTCCTTGTGGCCACTGTTACCAGACAGTGATGGGAAAATCAAACTTCAACAGTTGTCACCAGAACAAGAGGTGTAGGGAAATGATCAAATGTCAATTCAGAATGTCTGTTGAGATCTTTTTCACTTTTAGCATGGAAGTTTTTAATTGAGCAATAGCTGGAAATATTGTTGACAACAAGAACAACAGGTGAGATCTTCAAATTGGGAGACCTGGTCCAGTGACAACTCTCTAAAAGGGAAATTCCACTTACTTTGTAGAGATTTCTTTTACTTTCTGTGATATGAAGTATCCCCAATAGGTTGCAGACAGCAAAAAAACAAAAACAAAGAAAAAACAGTATTAATATTTGGAAATAAATGGGTGAAGGTTAAAAGGGTCTACATAACTTACCTAATTTTCTTCTTTTCACAGGGCCGCTGCCAGTGCCTGCCTAGAGTTGAGGGTATAACCTGTGATCATTGCAAGCCACTATATTGGAATTTGGATAAAGAAAATCCAAAAGGCTGCATTGGTAAGCTTCTGGTATACATTTAAAAACACCAACTAAAGAGGGAGATTAATATCACTTTGGTTTAGGTGGTTAAACATTGATATGTACAAAAGAAAAGTAAAACAGATGTACAGGTAACATGTACAGCAAAAATTCACTACTACATCCAATTTGCATGAAAGGAGTCTGTGAAGGCTCTCAATGGAACCGGTTCACACAGCTCCGGGTGGCCACAGAGCGCATTGCCCAGGGGTGCTGTGCGTCTTTGACTCCTTTTCAGGTCTGAATTCAGGCAAAAATATTGGCCTGATTCGTCCCTAAAATGGAGAACAGGGATGCACCGGACCCCTGCTGTGAGCCGCAGGTGTGAACCCAGCCTCAGTGTTGCTGGTTTGGCAAGAAAGTGCTCTTCTTGGCTAAGAAGCCCCCAAAACCACAGTGGCATTCATATACATCAACCCATGTAGTAAATACGCCAGGCCTATTAATAAAAAGATATCCCTTTATGATACAGGGAGCATCCTGTTCCAGAATGGAAGTATACTGTAATAATATATTTTACTACATATAACACACTGCAAATTTTAAATAATCCATGAATAATCCAAAGACACAGAAATAAGCGAGTGGATGAGATTATTGAAAATGAGAGCTCTGTGGAAATCACTTAAAGTGCAACTGTGGTGTAGTGGATAGCACCTTCGCCTAGCAGTAAGAAGGGTCGCTGGTTCGAATCCCAACCACGACACTACCTGCCTGGAGTTTGCATGTTCTCCCTGTGCCTGCGTGGGTTTCCTCCGGGTACTCCGGTTTCCTCCCACACTCCAAAGACATGCTGGTAGGTTAATTGGATCCAGTCTTAATTGTCCCTAGTATGTATGAATGTGAGTGAGGGACCTTAGATTGTAAGCTCCTTGAGGGTAGGGACTGATGTGAATGTACAATGTATATGTAAAGCGCTGCGTAAATTGATGGCGCTATATAAGTACCTGAAATAAATAAATACATTTTGAGCACGATAAACCAAAAAAGCTATTTGATTCATTTTTTATATTCATAGCAAACTCGCCAATCCATCCATGTCTTTGTGCTTTATTTTCTGAGAAATCACTTTGAAAAAAAAGTTTAAAACACGTAAATATAAAATAAATTCCTATCTATTTACTAATGTTGGCAGTCTACCATTAGATTAAATAACTCAAGATTGGATGGCATCCCTTTTTTGCAAGATGTTAATGTAGCCTTAGAGAGCTGAAACTAGTAGCTACATTTTTTTTACGTTTTAGCAAGCGCCGATGAGCTGAAATAGGTCCTAATAGTAACTCAGATTTTTTAAAAATGATTTAATAATTTTTTATTGCTAATTTAGAGTAGAAATACAATACAATGTATTATACACCAAAACAAACAGATAATATCAAAACAGTGTTAATTCACATCTTTCTATAACTTGTATAACCTTCCGCAATCATTGGGAAATAGTGGGTATAGGCTGCTTTCCCCTATATGAGGGAATTAAAGATTTGCTGGCGTTTAATAAATGTGGTGTTATATACACCCTATATTGACCTATTGATTCCTTAGTACAGTGAAATAGAAATGCCAAAGGTTCAGGACTAATTATTGCTCCTTGTATCAAAAAGATCATTTTCACCACTTCCTCCCTAAATGGTTAAATCTTCAAGACCACCATATATGCCCATATGTTGCTCGACCTCCACATTCTTTCCAACACAAGGGTGAATTTGACGTATACATAGCGTGTCATTTTACTGGTGTAAAATGCCATTGAGTAAGGAGTTTAAAATTTACCTCCTCCATTCTGCATGAAGTGGCCAACATATAGATAAGTTGTATAGCGTTATCTTTTTGTTTATCTGTAAATCGAATTTGCAAATCAGATTCCCAGCTACTAATATAATCTGGGTGTCCCGGATTTTGCAAAATCGACAAAGCTTTATAAAATTGACCCCTTAGCGGGTCCTTATTTTGCATAATATCTTCAACTGTATATATCCCCATTGATCCAAAAATATTGGTTAGGATTCCCCGCTCAGAGACCTTAATGGTTTAATCTTTGAATCCTCCATTGCATGATGTAATAGCGGTATAGACTCTGGGAACCATAATTCAAAACCCTTATCTAAGGCCCCTGGCATAAAATACTTATGTCCCAACAAGGGCATTACTGGGGAGTTATATTCCCAGCAATATTGAGTATGCAAAGAATCCCATAATGCCAACATAGATCTAGTCAGTGGAGATATTGTGGATGCCAGCCCCCTCAATAATCAAGGTTTCCAAGATGCAATTGCAATGTTGGTATCTGTGCCATTTCTATTTCTACCCATAGTCTTTCTGGCATATTTTCAGTCTGCCATGCGTGTCATAATAATTGCTTGATAGTATAATTTAACGTTTGGTAAGGCCACCCCCCCCCACACTCTTTTTGGATGATATAAAATATTATGTGATATTCTAGTACAATGTCCCTTCCAGATAAAGTGTGCAATAGTAAACTGAAGCGTCGAAAAAAATCCTGCAGGTACTCCCAAGGGTAACATTTGAAAAGAGTATAAAACTCGGGGAAAAACATTCATTTTTATAACGTTGATCTTACCTAATCATGAGTGACAGATGGAAGATCATCTGAGTAAATCTAGTTTAATTTTATTAAACAAAGGAAGATAATTATATCAAAATAAATTAGTAAGATTAGATGTAAGGTAAATGCCTAGATATTTTAACGTAGAAGATTGCCAGGTAAAGGGAAATAACGGTTTTAAAGTTTCTGCTTCACGCATGGGTTTCAATCTATTTAATATTTTAGATTTAGTCTTATTAACTTTAAAGTTAGATATGGATTGAAATTCTCGTATTAATCTAAGCAAATTTGGCAAAAGTAATCCCAGGTTGTTGAACATAAATAACACACCTAATGTATTCTTAACACAACAAAAGGTCCATATAATCAACAGAATTCTTGTGAATAAATAAATCTGTCTTCACTCCAATCACCGTGATTTTTTAAAGTGCAAAAATGCTTCAATTAAAGTGCTTCACCCAAAGTGGTAAATCTAAATGCTCACCAGATAACATCGGCCACCAAGTGGCCCACAGGCATGTAGTATAAGGTATCTTTAAGACATCCAATGTGTCCGACCAGGAATCACACAGCATACGGCATCTGTTTAGTAGATATGCCAAATTTCCAATCCGAGCAGTAGTGGCATATGTGTATATATGTTTCCTTATGTTGAACCCATATCCCAATAATCTGCAAATGTAGCTCCTCCGTACAGAGCCACAGAAAGGCATAAATAGTGTAGTAATGTTTTTTTTAATCTGTTAAAATGCAGCACTTACATATCAAATGTTCAGTGTAAAAAAACAGCAGGAATACGAATGCAGCTTGAAGGAGAGCAAAAGCCAGTCCGTCACCAATGAATTACTCCGTGGTGTGCGGCGTGCGTCTCAGCTGTAGGGCGGAAATGGAGGATTCGTGTATTGTGTGTCGAGCCTCGATTTCAATGCATTTCTCTCTCAGGCGCGCGTCATCAGGAAATCTAGCTTATACTACATATACTACATATCGGGCACCAAGTGGCCTGTGGACCACTTGGTGCTCGATAATATCTGGTGAGCGTTTAGATTTACCACTTTGGGTGAAGCACTTTAATTGAAGCATTTTGCACTTTAGAAAATGGAGTGAACACAGAAGATTTATTTATTCACAAGAATTCTGTTGATTATATGGACTTTTTGTTGTGTTAAGAATACATTGGCTGTGCATTTTGAACCATTTTTAATCATTAGTATACTTATATTATTTCATTCGTTGATATAGCACACACTTAATATTAGCTTTATTATATAGCACATTTGTTTGTTGCACCCTTTATTTTCTTCTTTTCATGATTATTAGTTGTTACTAATTTTAGGTGCAGCATCAGACATATCAGGAATTTTTATTTGGCGCTGATACCCCACTTCTTCACTTCACATAAATAACACATCGTCTGCATATGCAGATAATTTATGTTCCTTTCCCTTCACTTTTACACCATATGTGTTTGGGTTCTTCTGTACAGTCGAAAGAAAGGGTTCTAAAAAAATGGATAAATAAAATTGGTGACAATGGGTAACCCTGCTGCGTACTGTTTTTAAGGGTGAATGCGTCACTTAATAGTAACTCTGATATACAGATCAGGACTTCGGCTGTCAAACTGATAACAATTACTGGCAGCTACATGCCCTGGCAAAAAGAGAAAACAAATAGGGACTTTAGGATATAATATATACACTCTGGTTACTTAAAGTGGAAGTCCAGGATAAAGCTAACTAAGCTTAAAACTGCTCTCACCCCCCTTCTAACTCCTACACTAACCGTCTATACTAACCTCAATGGTGGCTTCAGGGGAGAAGAGGGGCAGTCGACAATGGATGCCCCATAGTAAGCCTTTGGGTGACTTCACCGCCCAGACATTCCATCCATTGCCGGCTCTCTCTCCTTTCCCCTGAAGCTGGCCACTGGGGAGATTACGTAACCGGTCCTTTTATAGGGTAGTTATGTTAGTATAGGATTTAGGGGTGGGAATAGTTTCAAGCTCAGTTAGATCTATTGTTGAATTTAACTTTAACTAATTAATATTACTGGGTTTTTTCTTATTCAAATTATTAGGTAGTCATTGTGCTAATCCAAAATTAATTATTTTTATTTTTGATTTTATATTACTGACATTTTCCCACCACAATCATGCAGACATAATGGCCACTTTAGTGGCAGCCACTACAGCACTGTGCATCTCATGTAACATGTCAGCTCTACAAATAACATCAAGCTTAATTGTACTTTCAGACTGCTCCTGTGAGATAGATGGAACAATAAGTGGAATAGGGGAATGCCACCAGGTAAGAAATGCAAATATATGTATATTTTATATGCATTTTTGTATAAAGAATTTTTTTTTCTTTTTGTATTATCACGTTTTATTGATTTTGGCAAAATAAAAGGAAACAGAATAAATGTTCTTTGAAAACATACAATATGCTGTACAAATGACGCGCCGCACCAATTCCCAAAAGTAGTTTCTTTACTACTTTTGGCGATTTCGGGGTGTGAATTCCATTGACATCTGTGCAAAAACCCGCACAGATGTCTCTGAAATTGCCCCCGAATCCAGGACTGACATGCGGGAATGTAATCATGCGAGTTCAGATTTCATTCCTGTAGTCAGTGTAAACCTACACTTAAGTTTGAGAGTATGACTTTTGTCCAGCAGCTCCATGATTTCCCTTTGTTTCTCTTTCTTAATTCTGGTGCCATGTGCAATCAATTCCCTTTAATTACAGCCTTGTAGCCTTCCCATACCGCCTGTGTGGACACATCCTCGGGTATAAAAACTGCGTTGATGCAGTGGGGTTTATTTACTAAAACTGGAGTGTGCAAAATCTGGTGCAACTCTACATAGAAACCATCAAATTCAGCTTCCAGGTTTTATTGTCAAAGTTTAATTGAACAAGCTGAATTTAGAAGCTGATTGGCTACCATATACAGCTGCACGAAATTCTGCGTGCACCAGTAGTAAATCTCCCCCAATATGTTCTACTAATACAATGGCATTAATGATGTGGTTACTTCCTTAGACAAGATCAAAACATTCATCTTTTGGAAATCTTTGTAAAGCAGGGGACAACCCTATGGCTATTGTTTATTGCCTTCCATTTTGAACTATAATCTATAATTTCTGGGGTGAGGGTGGGTTGTATTTATTGTAAACATACCTGGTGATCCTGCCTTCACGTGACTTCCTCATAGGGTGACAATGAAGCCTCATAGGGTCTGAACTGCAGAACTGTCACCCTATTTGGTCATCTTGGCAAGAACTACTGTACAAGCCAATATGGTGACAGTACCTACTTGTTTGGACTGAATCCATTGAGATCAGCCAATTGCTGCAAATAAAGTGTTCCTGAAAGCCCTCTCTTACTTTGAGTAGCAGTGGTTTAGGGAATTAGGGTTAGTGGCACAAATGGTCACGTACTTGCGGCTGTTGAGGCAAAAGTACAATCCCTGGAAGCTAGCAGGGAAATCTTCTGAACTTTGCACAACACAAGCAGAAAGTTTGTCAAAAACAGGTAAACATTGCATGAAAAATTAAGTACATATGGAGAAGCTGAATGTATTAAAGCAGGGGTCTCAAACTGGCGGCCCTCCAGCTGTTGAGAAACTACAAGTCCCATGAGGCATTGCAAGGCTGACAGTTACAAGCATGACTCCCACAGGCAGAGACATGATGGGACTTGTAGTTTCGCAACAGCTGGAGGGCCGCCAGTTTGAGACCACTGTATTAAAGCTTACTACTAACAAAGTAGTGTTTGTGGAGGGTTTAGTTCTACTTTAAAGTAAACCATCTTTAATAAAGAGGAATTAAGTTTTTAGGAAACTCCTTCTGCTGCTTGTGGTCTACTACTAGAATTTTGCTCCAAAATAAACTATATTAGCTCCCAAACCTACTTTACTAAAATATTTGGAGAATTCCAAAGAATTTCCGAAGGAAACTTGCAATATAGTCAATGGCAAACCTTGAAGTAATGATGTCAGCTTACTGACACTAGACCAAAAAACTGATTTCTGAGCACATATACTTAACCACATGTCTTTAATCATAGATAATATATTTTCTTTGAAGCTTTTCCAGCTGCACAATAAGTAGAATTAGTGGAATCAAGACGAATTATATGTAAGCCTTAGATACAAAACAGTGTAAAATGAATGTACTGTATACAGGGTAAGTTAACAGAACAAAGATTTTCATATGAAATTATTTGTTTGTAGCTTGGGGGACACAGACATCTGGGGTTATAAGGACAGTATGGTAAACCTGGCCTAAGGGGCATGTCATTAAATTTCATAACTGAACTTATTGCTAAAGTATATGAAGTATTGTATAAAAACTTTACCAATCCTCCTATTGCTTCCACTTACTCTGTTGAGTATACTATTGAAAACACTTTGTTATATCTTCAATAAGTGCAAATAAAATAGCTGTTGACCCTACACAAAATCTTGCTAGCTAATAACGTTGTGTGCTCTCTGCCTGTGCTGCATTCATATCAGCTGCATTGTTCACAGCTATCTCCGTGAACTACAAAATATTTCCCACCAGGGACGTGCAGTCAGTGGAGGCAGGTGAGGCAGACACTCACCTGCCATGAACATAAACAAAAAAAGCAAATAAAAAAAACCAAAAAACGATCGAGCTTTGAGGGTTGTAGCTTGGCGACCTGGGGTCACAGAGACCCTAAATTTGGGGGGTAGGTAGCTGAAATCCTACCCCACCACTGGTCAAAATGGGGCTCCTACAACCTATGGTTCCCGAGATACGGGGCTCCTTGCGCAGCCTGTCAGAAGCTACATACAGAGCTGTTTGCAGTAGACTGAGAGGATGAGCTCACAGTGCCTCTCCTCACTTCTTGTCAGAGGCACTGAGCTCAATGGACAGCTTGGAGTCTTGGACCAATGGTAACCATATATTATTATGCTATATGTTATAATAGCTAAAGTTATAATTTATTATTTCTCTATTTACTGTGAAATTACTGGTTGGAAGTTATAACTTCAAACTTCAGTAATTTGTCCGTTAAGCCACCTGCTTGAGTACAGTTTTTGAACATATAGTAAATTACCTTAAAAACAATATATAATAATTATTTGTATATTACGTACGTATGGTAATTAACCCCTTGCCACCCTGGCCAGTTCTGACACTCCTACATGTAAAAGTCATCTTTTTTTTGCTAGAAAATCACTCAGAACACCCAAACATTATATATATATTTTTTTAGCAGACACCCTAGAGAATAAAATGGTGGTCGTTGCAACTTTTTATGTCACACTGTATTTGCGCAGAAAATTTTCAAACGCATTTTTTTTTAAAGAAACTGTTTCATGAATAAAAAAATAAAAAAAAACAGTAAAGTTAGCCTGATTTTTTTGTATAATGTGAAAGATTATATTAGGTCGAGTAAATAGATTCCCTAACATGTCACGCTTTAAAATTGCACACACTTGTGGAATGGCGCCAAACTTCAGTACTTAAAAATTAACGCTGTAAATTTTTTTACAGGTTACATGTTTAGAGTTACAGAGGAGGTCTAGTGCTAGAATTATTGCTCTCGCTCTAACGTTCACGGCGTATGTAACTTGTGTGTATCTGGCTCTGATACTAGCCAGTGCCTCACCAGCCACTGACCTCACCGCACGTCTCTGTTTCCCACCTATGTTATGGAGCAGAGCAGGGGTTGTTTTCCCAAGGACAGCAAGTTTGTCACTGGCAGGATTACCAGGTGAAAATACAAGAAAAAAAAAACCTTAAAAAAAAAAAAAAAAAAACACAGAATGAAGCCACCAGCTCTAAAGACTAGTAAGCTGCAATATATTATATTTTTGTTTTTGAGTTTAGATATGCTTTAATGTTACAATATGTTGAGAATGACCTTTTTATGAATTAAGCCTGATTTTTGTTTATATTCAACATTTTCTTGCCCAGACTGATGGTGACTGCCATTGTAAGCCAAACACTTGCAGCACATCATGTGGAACCTGTGACGAGGGCTATTTTTTCCTAGAAGGCAGGAATTATTTTGGATGCAAAGGTAAAACATCATATGTTTGTTATATATAGAAAAGTTGCAGTATATTTTCCTAACTATGCTGGGTAGGGGAAATACATATCTACTGACTTCAACACAGAATAATAATGAACATTGCTATCAATTTAGTATAGTGGTGTATACTTGCAATTTATGTCAGATGTGGATTTTGGTTTGCTTTGGTATATCTTGCATCTTGTTACTTTGATAGGTTGTCAGTGTGATGTGGGAGGAGCAGTCAGCCATCTGTGTGATGAATCGTCAGGAAAATGCTCTTGCAGAAAAAACATTGAAGGCAACAACTGTAAAATGTAGGTGAATGTACTTTAAAGCTTTAGCATTGTTAAGCTAGTGTACAGTTGTTCTGAAATCAAATTGTAAGTTTGTGTCAACTCATACTTTTACAATTTTTCTTGGATAAAGTGTTACAAACCCCACAACAGTAAAATCAGTCTGTATATGCAGTAAAGCATGCTTGTTATACTCACTGTGCAACCTAAGGGGTTAATCCTTCGCATTGTGTAAAAAAGGCTGTTTGATCCTGTCTTCTCTGATCCTCCCCTTCTTTTACTGTCCCCAATCCATCTGCTGATAGCACAGAGCCCTAGGAGGCACTCTGCACATGCTCAGTTTGGGGTGTATTGTTTTTTTTGGGAGGGTGCATGTGATCATCACAGGGTCAACCAGCACTGTCCAGACAGAAATTTAGAGGTCATGAAGCCTCATAAGACAGTCAGAGGAGAATGAAAACACCTCCTAAAAGCTTTAACCAGTGCTTGGCCAGACACTGATAGAAGTCACAAGACTGCTATATACTGCTGATGAGAAGAGGTATTTAGCAGTTTATATTTACTAAAACGATTGCATTTCCATGTTCTGTGTACTGTGGGTGACCAGATAGTGAATACAGGGTCCTGGGTTTAGTAGCACTTTAGTTCCACTAAACAATTTTCTGTTAGAGACAGAGAAGATGATGTATAATAGACATTTGCAGAATGGAAAAATTTGTTTTTTTTTCGGATAGATTCGTTATGTAACTAATATCCTTTCGTTAATTCGTTTCGGAATTTGTTTAGTTTAGTTTTGTTTAATTTTGTTTTATTAGGTTTCTAACTAATTCCAAATTTTGAGTGGACAAAAAATTATTGACCGATTCAAATTCTGCGTGAAGAATAGCTGGTTGTTAAGGAGCGGGCTGGGAAGCAGGCCACCACGTCCTTAACAACCAATGACTCATCAGCTGTCAGCGGACATCAACATGTGGACAAGTGCTTTAGAGTGTGGGGGGGGGGGGGGCAGAGTCTCTTCTGCCCCAAAGGACCCCCCAGTGTTGAGGACATGTGGTTCATCCTCCTCCTTTCCTACATCTGAATCTCCAAATAACCAAAAAGTCATCAGAATTTACATTCGGACCGAAACTAATTGCACATGTCCAATGTATAATCGTCACTTAAAGAATATTTCTAGGCATGAGTATTTTATACATATACCATACCTGGATGATGCCCCTGGAAACTGGAAATCACTGAAGTAGATAGCGCTACTCCCATGATCTCCACTTGCTTCCGGGTCCCATGCTGAGCCCCCGCACTTCTACTTACTGAACACAGGAGATTAGCTGCTCAGAACCCTGAATGCTTTGAATTTTCTCAATAAAAACAAAGCACTCTCTGACTAAACAGGGTGGAGAGTGT
Organism: Aquarana catesbeiana; assembly: GCF_042186555.1. NCBI lineage: Eukaryota > Metazoa > Chordata > Amphibia > Anura > Ranidae > Aquarana > Aquarana catesbeiana. The sequence continues at coordinate 476,843,575 of NC_133328.1, forward strand.
GATGTCATCACCCTGCCTCTCCATCACATCCAATCAGAGAATGCGTTGTGTTCTCTGAAAGGCACTCGTGCTGGACAACAGACCTCCTGTGTTCTGTGTGCAGTACTCAACATGGGACCCGGAAGTAAGTGATTTCCAGCTTCCAGGAGCATTGGCCAGATATGGTATATACATAGTTACATATGTCCAAGCTGGACCAATGTACCTATGTATAAAACACTCATGCCTAGAATGATTCTTTAATTCCTGAGCCAGCTACTTCCACCCCCTCCACGGCCCAGCACTTCAGTGAGCGTGTGGGGGGTTTGGACAGAGCAGAGAGCCGGTGACTTGCAGTCACCAGTTCTCTGCTCACAGAGAATTGAGAACTGAGCAGTCAGCGGTCTTTGATTGTTCAGTTCTCAGTCTTAGAAGCCATGGGGGACAGATGCAGTATCAGACAGATGCTGCATTCACCTAGGTAAGTATGATTTCTAAAAAAAAAAAAGTAAACCAAACTTCTCTTTTAAATTTTAACAGTGTATGCTTCTGATTACGCCCTATTCCATCTTCCCTATATATATAAAAAAAAATCTTTGTTTTACAAATAAACATTTAATACATGGATTACCAGAGCTCCATGGCTTAGCTGAAGAGAAAGCATGGCAGTAGTTGTTTCCTTTCCAGTTGGGGCATCTGACTGAAACTTAAGTCAAAGCTGTCTGCTAAGTGATAAATCACAACTCTGATGACCCTGTTGATTAATCTGAATCCATTATAAGCAACATGCTTATTACAACACATGATTACCAGAAATCGTACAGCATGTGAAAAGAAGCCTATAGCTCCGTCTGCTGGCTTGATGAAAAACTGAATAATGTTTATAATATTAGAAATAATATTTATATGTAATATTTCATAGCTACCCAACTAAAGAAAAATACAAATGTTTTTTTCCTTTAATCTTGACTATATTAAACAAAGTAAAACATGTACCATATATTATCTTTTACACTACACTATAAATTTAATTTACCGAAATAATTTAAAATTCTTAGTCAAAGGTCCAAAACACTTCACATCTGTTTCTGAATGTGGCGCTTGCTTCCCTATGTTTAAAGAATCTTAGATGGCAGTAGTTGTAAAAGTCTAATCATATTATTTCAGTTTTTTTAATTACATGCACACACTTTAGATTTATAAAGGTTGACCTGTTTATTATATGGTTGAACATTGCCCAACTGTATCTTAAAATAGTGGTCTCTCTAGAAAACATACATCCAGCATTCAAAGTAATGTACTTCCTCTAAACCCAGCTTATGTTTGCTGTTTGCAGTTGTATATTAGAGTTTTGTAATGTAAACATTATTATTATTTTTATTATTATTATTATTAATATTAGCTAGGATTTATATAGCACCAACACTTTACGTTGTAAATCTCTGACAATAGATACACACCTAAAAGTAACTTCTGAATGTTATTTTTACAGACCAAAGAAAAAATTCTACTTCCCTGACCTCTATCAAATGAAATATGAAATAGAGGATGGCACAAGTTCTGATGGAAGGGCCATTCGTTTTGGATACAACGCAGAGGAGTTTCCTGGGTTCAGTTGGCGGGGATATGCTCCCATGTCATCCATACAAGTATGACAATTATTCTAAAACAGAAAATTGGACAGAGCTGCAGCATCCCCTTTAAGCCCAACTCCAATTTTGATCATGGATAATAAAGCTTTTATAGTCTATCCAGGCTGGCTGTAGAAATAATCAGGCAGCTGTAACGCCGAATCACATCAGAAAGCCCATTGCCCATTCTACATCTACAAAGCTAAACACACTTTTGGCTGCTTTAGCAGCCTGGAATTGCCTACCAGCTGCCATTTGTAAATGGTGCTAGTAGACAAGTGGTTAAGGTAATTGAGCTTGAAACGAACATGTGGGTGGTCTTTGGGTCTGAATAACAAACTCTGCATTGCAAGCTGCAAGAGCAGCTTAGGGAGAGATTCCTTCTTAGGTACAGTACAAAAATGTATTTAGGATGCAATTATAAGATAAAATATTATAGAGTATTATCTTTTAGGCCGCATCATATTCTACTTTCATGACATGAGAATGTTTGTAGTTGTGTTTTTCAATAGAAGATTACTGCAGGTCTTTCCTTTAAATCTCCTATTTGGCTGTCCGTTTGTAAAATTTTAGCAGGTATTATGAAATGATGTTTATATTATTTGCATTATTGCCAAAAAAAAGCAGTCAGGAATTTGCAATAGCGTTTGATAACATTCTTGTAATATGTGTTCCACATCTGTGGGTGTTCTTTTTTTAAACATGCTAAATAAACCATTAAAGGATAAAGTGCTAAAGCCACAACAGTAAAATCAGTCTGTGTATGCAGTAAAGAATGCTTGTTATACTCACTGTGTAACCTAAGGGGTTAATCCTCCACATTGTATAAAAAGGCTGTTTGATCCTGTCTTCTCTGATCCTCCCCTACCAATCCATCTGCTGATAGAACAGAGCCCTAGGTGGCACTCTGCACATGCTCAGTTTGGTGCATACAGCTAGAGAGTTTTTTTTTTTTTTCTTGAGAGAGAGAGAGAGAGAGAGTACATGTGATTGGCACGGGGCCAATCAGCACTTTCCAGACAGAAAGTTAGGGGCCATGCAGCCCCATAGGACAGTCAGAGGAGAAGGAAAACTCCTCCTACAAGCTTTAACCAGTGCTCAGCTGGACACTGATAGAAGTCACAAGACTGCTATATACTGATGATGAGAAAAGGTATTTAGCAGTTTATATATACTAAAATAATTGAAATGTTATGTTCTGTGTACTGTGGGAGACCAGATATAGTGAATGCAGGGTCCTGGGTTTAGTAACACTATAAGTTCACCTTTTAAGACTTGAACATGTAACATCTTCCCACATCTTCCTGCAGCTGCTCCCCAGTCCACTGCCTCTAGTGACAGTGAGCTAGGGATCTTCATCCCGAACTCGCTGTCACAATTTTCTAAAAAACGCTCCGCCCACACGGCCGCGTCATTCATTTACAGAGGTCTGTAAATGGGAAAGCTACAACTATTGACATTAATATTTAAAACCTTGTGAGCTGCTATGTTAATCCAGGGAAGCTGCAAGCACTACCCACACTTCCTAAATATGTGACTGAACAAAATATATATCAGTATAAGTGCAGTGCTAGACTTTACATAAAATTAACCCCTAGGGGTATTCAGTGCAAAAATATATGTAAACAATTATAAATTAAAGTGCATTGTGCAATATTCAAAAAGTGTCCTTGGTATAGATCATCCAATGTGATTTGCAGTAAAGTGCAAGTGTAAATTCCTCCACACAGTGTCCTTATATAAATCAAACACGAGTGGAGACGGCATGCCAGTCCATTTTGTGAATAATAAACCACTTATAGGTGAAATCGATCTCTCCACAATCATCCACCTCTGTGTATGTTCTAAAAATCCTTGTTCTCCCTCCACCGGTTGTGCCCTCACCTTATAGGCTTTGTAACTGTGCCTTTGAGAATAAACAATCCTCTGGGTTGCTCCTTCTAATATTCCTCCTCCTTATAAATTGCCCATGAACTCAGGTCACATCAATCACCTTCCAATATCATGCCTCATTGATGCTGCCTGTGGACCCCAATCTCATTGATGACATGCAAAGCAATCAAATTGATGAACATGGAGTGTGGACTTCTGACACCAACTGCTGTCACGTTTTCACAACTGTTTTGTCCTTCAGGTGGAGTGGTGGGCTCCAGGTCTCCTCATGGGGACAGTGTCTCTTCCTCCTCCTCTTTCTCTCGGCCCGCTCTGTCTTCTCTCCAGCAGGACGGAAAAAGGGAATGAGGCAGGGCCGACGTGAATGGATGCAAAACAGCTTCTTCTAAGCCTGCAGTGTGTGAGAAGGATAGATAGAGAAACAGAAAAAGAGAGAAAAGCTCCCACTCAGCACAGCCTCCTTCCTTCCATCTATCTCTTTTTAAGGCAAGGGCAAAACCGATGGAGGGAGCACAAGGATTTTTAGAACATACACAGAGGTGGATGATTGTGGAGAGATTGATTTCATCTATAAGTGGTTTATTATTCAATTATATACTTTATAATTGTTTATATATATTTTTGAACTGGTTACCCCTAGGGGTTAATTTTGTGTAAATTCTAGTGCTGCACTTATTTTGATATACAACTAATGACAGCCTTTAAAGCTGTCGGATTGTAGTTTTCAATGAACTAGCAGGGCACTGTTAAGCGCTCTAGGTAGTTCATTGTCTTTTCCTGTTAGAGCGTAACTGCCTGCCCGTATGAGGTATGAGCAGCCAGTTTACATTGACAGTCCTGCATGGCACCTGCAATCTGCTGACCGTGGGTTCAATGGTTTACAGGCTCCTAGTAAACAAATATTAAATGCACGTTTTTTTACCTGCAAAAAGATGTGCATATATTACTTTTTTTTTTTTTTTTTTTACAAAGGTGAACTTATCCTTTAAATTACACATATATATACCGTATATAAGTGTATAAGTTGCCAGGGGACTTCTTCTGTCAGTCTTGTGTTTGGGACACGTCTATCGGACAGCACAGGAAGGCTTTGGACAACATTGCAGTTAGGTAATACAGCTTGGTAGGTCCAAGATGTACTGCAGCTTCTGACTGGATGTAGAAACAGCAGATGCACACCAATGAGGTTATTCATGCGCTTTTCCTTCCTGTGGGTATGTTATGGGACTAACTGCACTTTGTAAAACTTATGCTGCACATATATTAGATGTATTTCAAATACATTGAATGTATTAAAGTTAAAATACATTTAATGCTTGAAAACTAACGCATAGCTTAATTAAAAAAATGTTTATACCTGCTTGGAGTTCAGTTTTGTTGCTGCAGTAAAATCAACTCCTATGTATAGTGCTAACTCCAGTATTATTAGTAGATTAGGAGATATTCATATCCATGTCTTGTTTTGCTTTGTCTCTGCAGCCAGACCTGGTTACACTTGTCTGCAGCCTGCATTCCCTTCTTTCATCTCCTTTCTATGCTCCGCTCCCTTTCTGCATGTCTACAAAATAAATATCTCAGTTGGTAAAGGATTCCTTCATACCTGAGACATTATTTGTAAGTGTCCTTTCTTTAAAACTATCTTTATATCTTTGCTGGTCATCAGATCTAAGGTTAGAAAGTCAACAATTTACATTAAAAAGATAGAAGCATGCAAAAAGTCTGTATATTTTATAGGGAAAACTCTAATTATACAACTTGTTCTTAGAGGTAAGCTTATCTTACCCAGTAAGATAAACCCAGCATTTCGGAATGCATAATGAATGTACATACTGTACCCTGCTTTTCTAAGTATGCATAAATCATTTTCTATATTTTTCACAGAATGAAGTTAGGATCCCAGTTAGCGTGGGTAAATCAAATCTCAACTTATTTCGTATTATTTTGAGATACATTAATCCTCAAGTAAATCCTATAACTGGGAATATCACTGCTTTCAGATCTCGGCTGAGCAAAGGTAAGGCTGAGTCAAATGTAGGTATTTACACTGCTTGCATAAAAAAGTACATTTAAAGTATATGTGAACCCTTACTTTGTAAAACAAACTATTCAGTTTAAAATAGAAATATGAAGCAAAACATTTGTGTATTGTGATATTGCTCGAGGTATAGCTCAAGTGTGTAATGCATTCCAGTGTGTCCACGACAGTGGCCCGACAAAGCAAAGTCCAACAGCATGAACAGTTGCCCTCACAGGGGTTTTCACCATCAGTTCAAACATGAAAATAAATTATAACAACCCTCTTTGCTCTCTTTTGCACCATCGCTACTCAGGCCTCAACCTCAGACCTTTGGGTTGATCCCTCAGATCGGTTCACAGTACCTAGTGTGCTTATATACAATCCTGACACCTCTCTTATGCATTCTCTGCATATTCCTTGCAGCTCCCTGCTGCACGGGCCCTCACCCTGGCCTCTCGATAAGGAAATCTCCTGGCACCCGTATAGAATCCTCCTGTCTTCTAGCCTGAGACCATCTGGCTTTTGGATAGAGCACACCTGTCCCCACAAAAGAGCACACCTGCCTCCTAGATAGAGCCTTGAGCTTAGGGCTGCTGTTAGAAATCATGGGACCTCGTACAGCCTACCTGACAGCCCCCCCTCCTCTGAATATATCAAGACTATATTTTCACTAAAAATACACTAAAATCATTATTAGTGGACAGAAACATAACAGAAATCCTGTGTGAATTAGCCCTTGTTTAGTTGTTGTTTACAATTACATTTTTTAAAAAAATGTTAAACATTTTTACAATTATTTTATTTCAATTTTTTTAAAAATTACTTATTACATTACATTTATTGGGGGAGGATATACCAGGAACAATGCCCTGTGTCTGTGTCTCTCCCTGCAGCAGCTGAAAGCCAGCAGGAGGGGGAGAAATTAGCTTTTTTAGCTGCTGCAGAGAACAGCACAGGGCATCCTTCTGCAATTGCCCAACCGCACCAATTCCTCCTGCTGTTCGGGCCCCCCTGTGTGCCTGGGCCCCCTGCAGGAGGACTATTGGTTCCCCCCCTATCAGCGGCCCTGCTTGAGCTATGCCCAAACCTATAATTATAAAGCCTGTGCGCACCCGCACACGCAGCCTGCTGGTCCCCACAAAGACCTGGACACTGGGTTGGGGGCTTCTTCCCTCCCAAAGCTCTTTGAAGCCTCCAAACTCCAAGACCCAGTCTGGGATTAAGAAACTCAGAGAAAACTGAAAAAACAGTTTTCTCTGCTCATAATCGATCTTCTGGAGCCCCTGCATTTGTGTGAACCATGTGTCACTTTTGCCGATTCTTATACAGTGGCAGGGCCTCATACTGTCACAATATACAGTATATATACAACATTCTAAATACCTTTTTTTATCTTTTTGTATGAAAGGGGTGTGTCAGCAGTAGACAGAGCAATAGTAGTACACAGAAATTCCCAGTGATGGTTTGTGCAGGAAGGGGGCAGGGGGTGTTGTCAGCACAAGTCTGATCATTGGATTACAGGCAGGTTGTGCTTCCAAGTAGAATGCAAAGAAAAAATGATTACACTGGGATGGATGTGCTTCCATGGCTAGTCTGTTCAGTTTGAAATAGGAAAGCAAGGGAACTGGCAGAATCACCGGGTATTTTGCACAAAGGAGCCAATACAAAGAGAACAGGGTACTTTTTATTCCAAGTTCATGGCAACACAGACACATTCTAAAATATGAAATGTTGGGTAACACAGACTGTACAGATGTATTAATGAATACAGAGCTGCATTATTTTATGTAAACTATGTGATTCCTTTTCATAGAAAAGTTGAAAAAATAGGGGAGTTACCCTACAAACTTACCCCTGAGTCACAAGCATGTATAGTAACTGTATATAAACTAGCCTGATTCCTGACCCATCATGTTATTGTTGTTTCATCTCAAATAAATACATGTAGATTGGACAAACCTATAAACTATATCATGTTTTTATATTAGGCAAAACAGGTCAAATACAGTTTAATCCAACTTGTTTGTGCATTTTTGTTAACCACACACATTACAGCATACATCTAGAATAGCCATACATGTATATATAAACCCAAACCTGACAATGTTTGCTAAAATGTTTCATTTCATAACACATAGTAGAAACGTTTTAGATACATAGCAAAGTATGTCCAAACTGCATGAGCATATAATTCTTATGTAATATAGATTTGTTTATACTTCTGTTTGCAATGTTGTTAAAAATTATGTATATATTCTCATTGTGATAAATTTTGGAAAAATTATTTAAAATATTTCTGATCTATAGGATCATTGGACATCAAAGAGGTCGTGTTCCATTCAAGTAAAGAGCCAGCATTTCTTACTGTGCCAGGAAAAAGCTTTGCCGAGCCATTTTCTTTGGCCCCTGGAAACTGGATCATTAAAATTGTAGTGGAAGGAGTGCTCTTGGTAAGTTCATTGCCACCCAGCCACACACACTCAAACATTAGTGATCTTTTTTAATAAAAAGTATCTTTAAAAAAACAAACAAACATTGGTGATCTTTATTTAGAAAGGTTTGTAATAGTACACCAGCATGGGCATGGGACAGACAGCTTGGATCTCTGCAATTTTCCTAGACAATGAATTACACTTAAAGATCTCTAACAGATTTTGATAACTGATAAAAAATGATCTGGGAACAAAAAAAATCTACTTTAGTTTCCTCTTTGTGGATTATGGAAAAATGTTATCTTTAATCTTGATTTAATTCCAACAGATAGTCTAGTTCAGACTTTCTAATATGGAGGAATCCTAGAAATAACTTTCCGGTCTCAGGGACCCAATGCTAATAGTTACTGTTTCCTTAGCACACGGTACGGTACTTTAATGTGATAGTCACTGGGAAGAATGTTCCATACATTTGTGATCAATGGGAAGACCCCCCCTCCCCTTTACCCACTTACAGAAAGCTAAAAAGGTTATCTAATGGCAGAAATTGCTTGTTGCTTATGACACCATAGCAGCCTTTGGAAAAAGTCTATTGTTCCAAAGAACCCGGATTGAGAAAAACTGGACTAGTCAAACCTCTATTGTATTATATTACAAAAGACCCAGAATGTCTTATTAAAAGAACAAGATATACTGTAATGTATAGTTTTACAACAGCTTAATACTTACATTAGACGCTATGGAAAAAATACATTAATTTTTGTGTTAATTAATTCTAAGGTAATAAAGCATTTTCTATTTTTTTTAGTAGGAGATAACTGTGTGTCAGTTGTGCTGAAGCTTGAGTTGTCAAAATTGGTAGCATACAACTGGCAATAGTATTAACATATTTTTATTCCATTTTAAAAAACAGTTTGCCTTTGTTGATATCATATACATTTTTTCCAGAAACAATCAGGACACAGTTGGTGATTTATAGTGTAGCGTTCGCTTTCTTTATAGAGGTACTGAGGCTATTTTACTAAAGAAGCTGAGAATCTTCATGCGATAAATTGTGTGAATATTTAGTTTAATTATTTAAGTGTAAACAAAGCTAGATACATTTTTAAAAGCACAGCTTAAAATGGATATTAACATTTATAAGTAATAACAGAGATTGTTGATCCAGGGAATGTCATTTTTAGGGGTCAGGAAGGAGCTTTTTACCTTTTTCTTTGTCTTTCTCTGGATGAACTGTGGTTATAGGGTTCTGTTCATGGAGGTTCTCTATTTATTTATTACATTTTTCTTTTATTGGTTGAACTTAATTAACTTGTGTCTTTTTTCAACTTGACTAGCTATGTTACTATGTAAAGGCAAATTCCTGTTCACTTTAAGGCCCCTGCACACAGATCCCATGCTGATCGGAGTGGACGCTCCTCTGGGGCCCCTAATACCCAACCATGTGCACATGAAATAAGGAAACAATCATTTGCTTTTCACATGATTTAATAAATAAGGTGAATATCCACACAATTTATTAGGCCTTTTAGTACATCAGCCATAATGTGCTTGGGTGTGTTAGGATGTCAGTCCTGATAGAGATGTAAGGCAGGTAAGCACGAATCATAATGGAACTGTGCATCAGTTTTAGGCACTACTGTGGCGAGCTACTCAGGGTGCCCTAGGCTGCCGCCAGGGGGATGCGGTTACAGGTCAATGGCTTGTTCAGAGAGAAGCTATGTTTGAGATGGATGTTTGGGGGGCAAATCTGTTTATCATCACACCTTACTTAGGCTTCCATAGCTTCTGGATTAGATTAAATGTGTTTGCATTTTCATTTTAGGGCCCTTTCACACCAGCAGTTGTACTGAAGGAATGGCCTCTAGTGTACACTGGAAGGATACAGTGCCTGGGCCACATAGGAAAAACAACTTTTATTTACTTTGCTTGCAATGGGACTGCATTGGGCAAGGGTGCCTATTGCAATCCCAGTGCACTTGGTTTGAAAGGGCCCTTACTTACATTTATAGACAATGCGCACAAACTCAGATGTGTGAATGTAACACTATTTATGAAGGTGTTGTTCCTAACAACTCATTGTAATACCCTTTACTATATAAAAAGGTTTAAGATTTTTTTTCTTGGCTTTTCCAGTGGTAACTTGAATATGACTGTTTTCTGCTAAGAAAAATCCAGTGTTTCATAGGCTGTCCATTATAGGAGTCTGTATAAAACATTGGCAGTTACTGCCTGATGGTTTTTTGGAATTACACTGGTCAGCATTGTGCATTGTAATAAGCCAAGAATGTTTGAAGTGCAGAGGAGACTTCTTTATTCCTCCTTATTCAGCATTGTGTAACAAATAACTACTCCCTGAGCTCTTTGTAACTGGTTATGAATCATTTAGTTAATGATTCTTAATTGATTTTCAAGTACACTCTGCTCAGATACATGTATCCATGTCACCAAAGTTTTACCTCTTTCAGCACTGAATTACATTTTGTTGCTCACCGTTAACATTCAGGACTACTTCAAAAAATTCTGTTTTTAATTTTGCTATGCTTCAGAGATGTAGATAATTTTCTTTCCAGCAGGAGGGGGGCCCAATACAGATTTCCCCCCAGTATATGTCCCCTATTACCAGCTGTACAGACCCCCCCCATATAGATTTTCCCCCCAGTACAGATCTTCCCCCTCAATACAGATCACCACCCCGTACAGATTCCACTCCTTAGTGAAATCTTCCCTTCCCAGTGCAGACCTCCCCCAGTATAGATCTCCCCTCCAGTTCAGATTTCTTCCCCCAGTACAGATCTCCCCCAGTACTCCCCCCTCCAATACAATCCCCCTTGCCATAGAGATCCCCCCACCCAACACTAATCTCCACTATAGCATAGATCTTCTCAACCCCAGTACAGATCCCCTCCCCCACTAAAACTCTCCCCTTCCCTCCAGTTCAGTTCTTCCCCCTCCAGGAAATCCACTCACCAGACCAGGCATTCCAAAGTGAGATAAAGTCCTCTTGGCTGTGTCTTGTAACCAGAGCTGAGAAGGGGCTAAGGTGAGCTTCCCTCACTCTGAAAGTTCTGATAGGTGCATTACCTGCAATCCTTCTGCTGTGTAGCTGCAAAACCAAGGATGCTGGGGTTAGATCCCCCTATCCCCCCCCCTTATCTATGCCCCTGCTGTGCTTACAAAACAAAAAAAGTTGAGTAAACAGGTACCGAATGACAAAGCTGTGCCCTGTGGTGAGAGCTTGGTGAGAGCTTTTCACTTTTCTTCTACTGTTGTATAATGCCTAGTGACTGTTCTGTTACCTCACTTTCCTCATTCAGCTGGTGTTAAATAAATCTATATAGGTCCTTGGCAAGTTTTATTTTAGCTTTATAATTTTATACTCTTTAAAATTATGTTTTATATCTAGTGTTCTGTTTTGTTTCTAGAGTAATTTTATTACTATATTATTATAGTTAGAAGTAATCAGTTGTTTTTTTTAGTCATGCAGACATAAAATGGAATCTTTCCAAAGTGAAGGTAAATCCATTCTTAGGCCTCTCACATGGGCAGCAGTTTTTACCATCCTCTGAAAAGCAAACCACATTGGATCACTTTTTAGGGTGCTGCAGTGCAGCGCTGAGATAAGGCCACCTCCTAGATCCCTTTTTTTTTTTTGGTGGGGTTGGCAGGGTCTTTTTCCATCTGAACAGGGTCTTTGTATTGAAATATCATACAGCAACCACAAGTCAAGATGCAGTCTAATTGTCTTTAATGAGTGTGTATGACAGGGGGTGCTGCCTGTCAAACTCTGCATTCTGAGTTAAGTTTTCCATGGCCGCCAATTAAAGCCATGACGTGTCTCCTCTGGCTGCCATTTTTGCCTGTGGGTGGGCAGTAAAAACGCGAATCAACCACATGTTTTTAGCACCTCCTAGATATCCATGTGAAGGAGCCCTTAAGACAGTTGTCACCAAATCAGGTGTTCCCATTGGAAGAATTCCCCTCTATTCTTGTTCTGGTGGGAGCTCAAAATTTGGGATTTTCTTTTACTTTCAGTCTCAGTGACATCATTACAAATAGAGACATTAAACACTCCAGAGGGGACACAGACAGCAATAAAGCCTGAAAGGGGTTTTACATGTTCCCTGCTTTATCTAAAACTAAGAAAAAAAGTATTTCATATTATTGGAAATGATGTTTTCATGGTCCTGATCACAATTAATAAAGAAAGAAAATATGTTCAAAACCACTCTAAATACCCTTTAATACAGTATGCAGCTTGGTACATTATCTACTGTCAACAATCGGACAGCATTTAAATTCACACACATTTATAATTGTTTCACACAAGATTCACATAACTTTTCTCCCAGGATTCACACATTATTCTAACTGGACCTAATTGGAAAATAATTGTGAAAGCTGTGTGAATCGTTTGTGAAAATATTAATAGATCTCTTAGCATATGAAATATAAATCTCATCCTGTGTTTTTTTTCTTGTTTTAGGATTACCTTGTGTTGCTGCCAAGTGATTTCTATGAAGCGTCCATTTTACAGCTAAGAGTTACAGAGCCATGCAGCTATAATGGGTTTGCTAGTGAAAAGTGAGTATAGCTCTGTGAATCAGTTTCAATATTATATCATAACTTAAGCAAGCTGAATGATAATTAAATATTTATCCATTTCATTTAACTGTTTACCAAACTTGGTGAAGATAGAATGCCGATATCACAGTGACGCAGTGACACGTGTGGCCCTCTTTTGGGGGGTTATGAGAAATGGCCCATCCAAAAAGGATATTGTGCTAAACCTGTAGATAAATAAGAGAACCAGAACCTTCGCTAAGCAGAAGAGTGGAAGATCAATAATCAATAATACATACTTACATACATACATACATTCATGTGCAAACAGGTATTATTAATAAAGGGCCCAAAAGAAGTCCTGGAGGAATTGTGCACATATATCTGTGTATATATAGTTGTTAATAAGGTTACCTCCAGATGAATGTTGCAGCAAAGTTGAATTGTGGGAGCACCTGGGGGTGATCATGATGCAGCATCTGTCTGGGTCAAAGACCTGATCAGTGGTGATGGGGAGACCCTCTAACTATTGTCCAATTAGCCTGGAATGCAGAAAATGTGGTGTGGAACTGGAACTCAGATATATAATAAAACCCAATGCACTGTTAAAAAATATAAAAAAAATAAAAATAATCAAAAAGCAGCTATCACTACAAAATGTACACTCATCACACTACAACTCATTGGAACTCAGAGTCCACTATCTACTTCATGCTTTAGTCCACCCCAAGTAGTTTCTAATCTGACCTGTAACCAGACCTTTAACCAGAGATGGCCATCGGATGCCTAACCTGGCTCTAGCCCATGCTAGTTAATGAGCCCTAAGCTGCAATTAGCTATGGAATCCCAGACCAGAAAAGACAGGGTTAACGATAATAACAGGAGCTGTATATAAACTCTATTGCAAAAAACAAGTTCACCTACTAATATACTGGAAGGTGACCACTGCATACTTACAGTAGTACAGACTTAGCTATCGGGCACTTTGCATTTGAGATAACAATAGGACAGAGATACGTCTGTCACAAGGATTCAGAAACACACTCAAGAAGCAATGGGCAGCTGCAGTTAAACTACTGGAATGTAGTTACATAATAATCTCTTCTGGTCTGAATTGACAGAATATGTGACTGAGACTTTTTCTCTTACTCTACTTCCTCCAACTGGGTTTTTTTTTTCAAAGCCAGCCTCCCAAAGACAGGAAGTGCTAATACATACAGTAATTATACATAACTCTATGATATTAACAGCTAACAGGAAAGGGCAGCAGATCCCTACACCTGTATAAAAATAAAATGTCTTGTTTTGCTTATCAATACGTAGGTTCATTGGAGAATGTCTTTTGGGCAGAAAATGTGACTTCAACGTGGAAGACAATTAAGTGTATTTAAACCCAAGAACAAAAAATGAATATTGCAGCTCATTGGTCCCTGGACTGGTGGCTGCATAGATTTTCATTTTTTCATAATTTTCTTTCCTTTATTTTCACTGAATGATTCTGCCAGTAGCATTCTTCCTGTCATAGGGTAACAACATTCACGCATTGTACTGTATCCAGGGCCGCCATCAGGGGGGTACAGGCATCACACTTGTAAGGGGCCCCGAATGTCCCCAGGGGCCCGGCCGGCCAGGGCCCACTCCCCCCCAACAGCATATCATGTAATGTGCCGATAATCAGCGCGCGCTGCAGAGAATCATCAAGAGGAAATGACACTTTCACTTTGGCCAGCAGAAGCACCCCCCATCCCCACCCCCCACCCCCGGAGTGGCTACAGTTAAGTGTTGTGGACACAACAATGTGATTAGACAAGCACGCTGCCCGAGGACCAGCCGACACCATTTTTAAAGCTGGCAGAGTAGCAGTGGTAAGATGACATTCCCAGCAATAGGTGATCGCGGTGGCCAGTGCTCTCTCCTCATCCATTCCCTGCAGAGGCTGCTGCATGGTTTGCTTGGATTGTGATTGGCCAGGACAGGGACAGGGGGAGTGGCCATGGACAGTGCACATGGACACAGACAGCAATAACAGATCTGAGAGTGCAGCATGGAGGGTAAGTCAGAAATATTGAATGTGTGCTGCTGACTGTGCCCCCTGTGCTGACTGTAGTTTTTAGTTGCACTTTATTTTTGTCCTTCTTCTTGGATGGGACACCCTGAGGCTGACAAGCTGGTATAATTGAGTTGCAATGTGAAAATGGATGACTCTGGGTGCAAATGAGTTACATTTTGGAGAGCCCACTGCCAGCCTCTTCACTATGTAACTCTCATTCCCCACCCACAGTCATCCTCATCCATTTTCACAATGCAACTCAATCATCTTCATCCCCACCCAGCACCATCCATCCATCCCTTTCCACAACGCATCCCCACCCACGTCCTGCACCATCCATCCCTCCAGTGTCCACAGCGCATCCCCACCCACGTCCAGCACCATCCATCCCTCCAGTGTCCACAACGCATTCCCACCCACGTCCAGCACCATCCATCCCTCCAGTATCCACAACGCATTCCCACCCACGTCCAGCACCATCCATCCCTCCAGTGTCCACAACGCATTCCCACCCACGTCCAGCACCATCCATCCCTCCAGTGTCCACAACGCATCCCCACCCACGTCCTGCACCATCCATCCCTCCAGTGTCCACAACGCATTCCCACCCGCGTCCAGCACCATCCATCCCTCCAGCGTCCACAACGAATTCCCACCCACGTCCAGCACCATCCATCCCTCCAGTGTCCAGAACGCATTCCCACCCACATCCAGCACCATCCATCCCTCCAGTGTCCACAACGCATCCCCACCCACGTCCTGCACCATCCATCCCTCCAGTGTCCACAACGCATTCCCACCCACGTCCTGCACCATCCATCCCTCCAGTGTCCACAATGCATCCCCACCCACGTCCAGCACATTCATCCCTCCAGTCTCCACAACGCATCCCCACCCACGTCCAGCACATCCATCCCTCCACTCTCCACAACGCATCCCCACCCACATCCAGCACCATCCATCCCTCCAGTCTCTACAACGTATTGCCACTCACCCTCAGCATCCTGGAGAGGGATGGGTGATGCTGGGCGTGGATGGGGATACATTGTGGAGAGGTATGGATGATGCTGGGTGGAGGTGGAGATACATTATGTTGAGTGTTTAAATAAAAGTGGGTGCCCCGAAGGACTTAGTGGGATGGCCAGTGGGCGTATTCGGTGAGACGGCCAGTGGGTAATGTTGGTGGTCAGGCCCCAGGGGGAAGGGGGGCCCAGGCCTGAAGCTGTGTAAGGGGCCCCAAAAATTCTGATGGCTGCCCTGACTGTATCTATGGTAGCGCAATGTGGTCACCCTAGGACGGGAATACAGAATACCTCCACCTCTCCTCTTCTCCATAACAAAGATTGGAGGGGCTCTGTAGGCCTCAGAGACAACTTAGAACAATGAAAATCCTAATAATACAGTAGAGGCAGAGAGCACAAGAATCAGCTGGTATCACCTGACCTAACAGGATTCTTGCCAAGATTAACAGGTATACTTCTGTACTTATCTAAGGTTAGGTTCACACTGATGCAATGCGATTTTCAAGTGCATTTGCAGTGTGAATTGATGCAGTTTTGACACAATCTAGATACAGCTGCGATTTCTGTGCTAGGGAAGAAAACCTGCTGGAATCTTATGACAATAGGACACACAAGCATTTTGAAAGCGTTTCTGTTGGAAGTCTATGGACCACAGAATTGCACTGCATCGCACCAAAGAAGCACAGGTTCTTTCCCACAGATATAACAAAATGCTTTCAAAGGGGTTAAAGGGTTTATTGTTAGGGTTTTCGTAACCTGTAAAAAGATTACTTTTTTTTACTTTTTACTTTGGTATTAAAATGTTAAAAGGTCATTCTAATTTTGTAATATGACTTCAAACCTTTTTTGTGTTTGTAAGCTGTCTTGTGTATCAGCATTTGCCAATGGAGAGGTTTAAGTGTGTTCATGGCCCTGACATGGAATACTTCAAACAAGATGGAATAAACCGGCCAATAATTGTTCGGAAACTAAGCAGCGGGAGCCCACCAGTAGCTTATATTTCAGGAGGACAGGTAGGAGGATCTCTTAATCAATATATATTTATTACAGATTTTAATATACAGTAGCTCCGAGAGTTTATGTAGCATTTTACATATTGTAGAGTCACATCAGTCACACATTATTGATTCTGTATTTTTGTTTAAAGCGGAAAGAAACCCCTCCATTTAACCTTTTCAAATAAGTTACATTTCCGGTAGGTGCAGGGAATGTAACCCTCCCACTGGTTGCGCTCTCAACCAGACTGTCAAACCATCCAATGGCTGGTGTCATAACTGATCACATGTGCAGCATCATGATAGTTGTGGATTAAACAGAAGCCAAGATGGCAGCTTCCCTGGCTGAAAACGATAGGAGGGTTTACTACCACTTTAATGGCTCTTTGTTAATTAGAATATATTGCTTAGACATGTATCAGTCAACTAAATAATGGTGCTTCTGCACACTATAGGTCAGTGAGGGCGAATCTCGGCACCCCAGATGTTTTGGAACTACATTTCCCATGATGCTTAACTACTACCACGTGATCAGTTTATAACAAGTGTACTACAAACAGGGCCGGATTTCTCACAAGGCCACCGAGGCCAGGCCTCAGGGAGGCAGTGGTGCAGGCGTGGCGCCGCTCCTGCGCCTTCTCGGCCGCCCTCCACACTAACATAGGAGCATGCAGTGCACTCGGAGGCCAGAGAGGTGGGGGCGCTGAAGCGCCAGAGTGCTCCCCTCCCTCCTCCTCTCTGTGTCCAGACTGAGGTGGCTCCCTCTGCAGGTCGCCGCGGCCGCTGCTGTATTTTTCGAGGCTCAAGCCCGCCCCCCCTCCCTCCTCCTGTCAGAGAAGGAGAGCAGCCGCCGGTGTCTTGCCGAGAAAGTTCCCCCAGCGGATAAGGACCCCCCTGTACTGCGCATGCGATGCGCTTGCGCAGTACGAACGACTACGGAGCCGCCGAAAGTCTCGAAGTTGAACAGCTGATCGTCAGCTCTACACAGTGCCTGCACACTACATTCTGCCCTGAGTCCAGGTTCAAGTCCAACCATCCAAGTGGACATAGAATTAGAATAAAAATATGCCCAGCAAAGCGAGGCCGTGCCCGAAGCGTGGCGAGCGAAGGGAGCCCGCGAGGGGCCCTGTTACAGGCCCCGTGTACAGCTGACTCACAGGTGTTCAGCTTCGGCTATTTTCGGCGGCTCCTACTACGCAAGCGCTGCACCTGCGCAGTACAGGGGAGTCCTTATCCGCTGGGGGGGAACTTTCTCAGCAGAACACCGGAGATCGGAGCGGATGGTCTCTGTGTGGAGAGAGACCAGCCGCGCAGTGACATCGCTGGGGGGGCGGTCCGTGCCCGACGTGTTCTCCTCCTCTGTCTCTCACTCCCGCCCAAGCCTGTCTCCATCTGTTCTCCACCCGGGCGGCGCGGCTGCACACTGTCCTCTCCTCTTCAGCTGCCTCCCGGGTGTTTTTATGTACACTAATGGAGGAGGGGGGTATCTACTAATAAAGGGGGGGTTGTCCTGGGGGGGTCTGTACTAATGGGGGGGGTTTGTCCTGGGGGGGTCTGTACTAATGGAGGGGGGGTTTGTCCTGGGGGATCTGTACTAATAAAGGGGGGTTGTCCTGGGGGGGTTTGTACTAATGGAGGGGGTTTGTCCTCGTGGGGTCTGTACTAATGGAGGGGGGTTTGTCCTAGGGGGGTCTGTACTAATGAAAGGTTGGGGGTTTGTCCTGGGGGGGTCTGTACTAATGAAGGGAGGGGGGTTTGTCCTAGGGGGGGTCTGTACTAATGGAGGGGGGTTTGTCCTGGGGGGGGTCTGTACTAATGAAGGGAGGGGGGTTTGTCCTGGGGGGGTCTGTACTAATGGAGGGGGGTGGTTTGTCCTGGGGGGGTCTACACCCAGGAAAGTACACCCAGGGCTCCAGAGGGAGAGGGCAGTGCTGAGAGAACACCATCAATGAGAGAACCCCACTGCCCTGCGCCACCAGAGGGAAAGCCACACAGCCTGGCGCCATCCCTGGCGGAGAAAGGAATGGAGTCATTGCAGGAATACTGATGTGGGTGCTACCCAGCGGAGTCACCACGGGCAATTCAGAGTGAGCTGACTCCTGATCAGAGGAACCATTGCTGTATCGCTGGGTCAGGTGAGAGGGCCGATCGGCCATTATCTACTAACGTCCATAGGAACTGCAGTCTCTGACCGTCCTCTGTATCATGTTTGCAGTCTCCAACCATCTCTTGTATCATGTCTGCAGTCTCGACCACTTCCTGTACTATGTCTGCAGTCTCTGACCATCTCCTGTACCATGTCTGCAGTCTCTGACCATCTCCTGTACCGTGTCTGCAGTCTCTGACCATCTCCTGTACCATGTCTGCAGTCTCTGACCATCTCCTGTACCATGTCTGCAGTCTCTGACCATCTCCTGTACCATGTCTGCAGTCTCTGACATCTCTTGTACCATGTCTGTAGTCTCTGACCATCTCTTATACCATGTCTACAGTTTCTGACCGTCTCTTGTACCATGTCTGCAGTCTCTGACCATCTCTTACACCATGTCTACAGTCTCTGACTATCTCCTTTACTATGATTGCAGTCTCTGACATCTCTTGTATCATGTCTACAGTCTCTGATCATCTCCTGTACTATGTCTGCAGTCTCTGATCATCTCCTGTACTATGTCTGCAGTCTCTGACCATCTTCTGTACTACGTCTGCAGTCTCTGACCGTCTCTTGTATTATGTCTGCAGTCTCTGACCATCTCCTGTAACATGTCTGCAGTCTTTGACCGTATTATGTCTAGAGGCTCTTTCTAACAGACAGCCATCTGTGTGTGCATCAGAGAGACTCCCCTCCAGGTCTCATTAGTGTACTCTCTTCCTGTATTTTCTTTATTGTTAGGAGATCATGGGAGGATCCCAAGGTAACGAAGACTTCTAACGGGAGCATCTCTGTGTTTGAGTCGTTGCCATAGAAACATTTGTAAAGGGGAGTAGTTGGTAAGATAACCACGACCATGTGGGGGCGCCAGAAATATTTCTGAACCCAGGCGTCTGTGACCCTAGGATCGGCCCGGGCAGCATGGCAGGTGCAGCAGGTCTGTGCCTTCTCTAATATCACTGCACTGCCCCCTCCCCACACTGCCTGTCTTATTCACACAAAACATGAAGCGCGCCCGCTCTAGACAAAGGGCGGGACTTTTTAAATTAAGAAGTGGGTGATTGGTTGCTAGGCAGTGGGGCGGTACCAGCAATAAATCACTCACTTTTGATGTGAAAAGTCCCGCCCGTTGTCCAGAGCAGTCAGGCTCCATGTCTTGTGTGAATAAGGTAGGGTTCTTTGGGGAGGGAGGAGTGCTGTGCCGTAAAGGAGTTAGATATTGAGAGAGGACTGTGATGGGGGCTCAGTCTGTGATTGGGGGGGTCAGTCTGTGATTTGAGGGGTCATTCTGTGATTTGGGGGGTCAGTCTGTGATGGGGGTCTGTGATGGGGAGTCTGTGATTGGTCAGGACCAGTTTGTGATGGGGGGTCAGTCTGTGATGGGGGGTCTGTGATGAGGCAGGGGAGATGTGACGTAAGGGGGGGGGCTAAGGACACTGATGTAAAAGGGGGTTGTGATGTAAAGGGGGGACTGAGGACACTGATGTAAAAGGGGGTCTGTTATGTGAAGGGGGGGACTGAAGACACTGATGTAAAAGGGTGTCTGTGATGTGATTTGAGGGGTCATTCTGTGATTTGGGGGGTCAGTCTGTGATGGGGGTCTGTGATGGGGAGTCTGTGATGGGTCAGGACCAGTTTGTGATGGGGGGTCAGTCTGTGATGGGTTTGGGTCAGTCTATGATGGGGGGTCTGCTATGGGTCAGGTCTGTCTGTAATGGGGGTCTGTGATGGGGGGTCAGTCTGTAATGAGGGGTCTGTGATTTGGGGGGTCAGTCTGTGAGGGGGGGGTCTGTGATGGGTCAGTATGTGATGGGGGTCAGTCTGTGATGGGTCAGTCTCTAATGGGGGGTCTGTGATGGGGGGGCAGTCTGTAATGAGGGGTCTGTGACTTGGGGGGGTCAGTCTGTGATGGGAAGGTCTGTGATGGGTCAGTCTGTGATGGGGGGGTCAGTCTGTAATGGGGGGTTTGTGATGAGGCAGGGGGGGATGTGACGTAAGGGGGGGCTAAGGACACTGATGTAAAAGGGGGTCGTGATGTAAAGGGGGGACTGAGGACACTGATGTAAAAGGGGGTCTGTTATGTGAGGGGGGGGGACTAAAGACACTGATGTAAAAGGGGGTCTGTGATGTGATGTGAAGGGGGGGACTGAGGACACTAATGTAAAAGGGGGTCTGTAATTTCTGCACTAGCAACACAGGTCTCTGTAAGGGCAATAGAAAACACTTGTTTTCTATGTGTCCTGTTCACACTGCAACAGCGCCACTGCGTGCTGAGCAGTGTGGTGCAAAATGCATACTTTTTCTATGCACTGCAACTGAGCTGTGGTGCATAAAATAAATGAAATGTATTTGCATAAAGAACTATTTACGATCACCTTTGGGTCAAGAAAGACTGAACAGTTTAGCTTTACTTGCCATTGAGTCAGAACTTTTAAATACTTTGTCCTACAAAGATATTATCGATGTGTTTGCCAAAAGAAAAGTTAGAACTACTAAATTGTAGGGAGTTTCTTACTGCTATAATCTTTAAAAGGCATTTTCTGCATTACAGAGTATTTTCAGTCTGTACAATTAAAGCCAGTTATTTTCAGTGTTTTTGTGTCTGGAGATATGTTTTTAATCGATCTATTGTAGCAGTCATCGATAAAGGATGAGATTGGTGGTGTGTGTGTGTGGGGTGGGGCGGGGCGGCATTGAAGGACCCAGCCTTGGGGCGGCAAAGGGAGTAAATCCAGACCTGACCACAAATGAGTGCTGCAAAAATTACCCAGCACTCAAGTCCGCTAACCAGCAAAGGGAACCTAACCCACAAGTATTTCCAACATGCAACTTCTTAAAACAGAATTCTCAGTTGTACACAGTTGCAGATACATTTGTAAGCCACACCACTGTGTCAAGTCTCCTCTGTAAATAAAACATATTTGAACATATTTTGTAATATTATTAAATATTAAAATGAAGAAATTAAAAAAAAGTTTTTTTACATTTTTTTTTTCATTTTACATACTGTCCCCAGTGCAGTACAGCTTCATCATATAATGGTGTGATAGTGATTAGGGACACGGACTTTTTCTTTTTTTTTTTTTACATACTGTGACCAGAACAATACAGTGAATATCTGTTGCGATTAGTTGTGATTGGCCACAGCTAATTACACGGTACAGTACAGACTGTCCCATT
This sequence comes from Aquarana catesbeiana, assembly GCF_042186555.1. Classification (NCBI taxonomy): domain Eukaryota; kingdom Metazoa; phylum Chordata; class Amphibia; order Anura; family Ranidae; genus Aquarana; species Aquarana catesbeiana. Next base: position 476,865,486 of record NC_133328.1, read on the forward strand.
CATTTCTTCTTTGTTTTTACAGTTGGACTGTGTGACGGGAGTCACTTTGGGTGGGGGGCTTGTGGAACCCAGCGTACCTTTGAGAAAACTGGAAGCACATTGTCCAGCTCCCCCCCCGGGTCCTCCTATGTATAAGTGACCCTGTGTCTATTAGGAGCCAAGGGTGACCGAGAACCCGAGTTGGGTCTGCTTAGCCCAACTCACCGTACAACCACACCGGACTCAGCATTTCCTTTTGACACTGTTGTCCTGGATTCTGTGTGTGTGGTTTGTGCTGAAGAAGTGAAGGGGCTCTTTTCACTTGGGACATTAATGTTTGTGAGCAATATCCTTCAAATTTAAGACTGCTAGAATCTTGTAGAAGTATTTCACAGTCCATTGCTAGTTTGAGGTGGTGGTTGTTATGTGTTAAGTGCCTGTATCCCATTGTTCTGTTGTTTGTGTCTGCCTTGGGAGCAAAGTATTATGGGATGCATGTCTATGTGAATTAGCTGTGGGGGGGGGATTTCTCCAGCAGCCCCTCCCAAAGACAGTCTACTGATGAGAAGTTGAATCCACAACTGTGTCATGCTACTGGTGGAGGTAAAGTCTACCCGCCCTGTTTCATTATGCATTGGGAGGGGGGAATTCCTCCAACAGCTCTGATCCAACAGTTTACCCTGCCCTGAATGCAAAGGCAGGAGTGATTGTCCCCTGAGTGTATATCTGTTGTTACATGTGTTTGAATAAAGAGTCTGATGTTTTTCCACCCTACACTGCTGTCTCAACAAGTGACTGGGTGGGTTAAGGGACCTTGAATCATGCTGGTTCCGGACAAAGAAAGCATTTACGGCGGACAGACTCATCTTGAGTACGGGGGTCCGTCACAGACTGTAATTGTCCCTGTCTGTACCATGTGATCACTGTGACAAATCACAGAGATCAACACAATAGTACACAATGAATGGAATACATCCATTGTTTACAATTATCATGTGATCTGTTGTGATTGGTCACCGCGATCACATGGTACCGGCAGCAGGCTGGTACACTGATCTGTCATCCGCTGTGTCTGGTGGACACAACGGGTGACAGAACACGCTGAAGCGTGGCCCATGGGGCACACCCAAGGCACGATCCTGGGAGGACATCATATGATGTTGTCCCCCCAGAATGGGAGAGCTCCCACCTGGCCATCATTTTACTGTAGGTGGGGTGGGAAGAGGTTAAAAATACCAATGCAAAACAAAATTGCAAATCACCATGGTAGGAAACCAATACTGCACCAATGTACCAGCATGCACCAAGCTTTGGCATCTGCTTAAAGTGTTGGAGCAAAAAAAACACATGCAGTGCATCTTTGCAATGATGTACATATACATTTACCCATAATTTATTCATTTAAAGACACTGCAATTTGATCTGCCAGAAATGCACTTATCTACTAATACCTGTTATGGTTTGACAACACACTTTTTTTTGTGAACCGAATAGTGTCAGCCCTGCCCAGTTGTTTTTTTTCAGAACTACTCAAACTCAGCTCTGAATAAATGAATTTGACCTAATCAACAGGTATTGTCTTGCAGTTGTCGAACAGATGTAACAAAACACATTCAACAGTATATTTAGCGGACAAAAGGCAGAAAATAAAAGAAGCTCATTGTAAGGGATTTACATTCACTTTAAGATACATGAATAATGTGTAATGTGGGTAGTACATTTAAATCATAGTAAGTTCAGAAATGTCAGATTTGTAGATGTATTTAGGTGCTCGCTCTAGTATACAAATGACACTCTTTTGTAAGATTTTATAGAAGACAACTTACTGCCATATTTCTGTATGTTCTTGACAGATAACCTATGAATTCTCTTTACAGGTGGAGCTCCGATTCAGGGTAAATGTCCCCAAGGCTGGATTTTATGTGCTTGTGTTTGAATATGCCAACGAAGACCCTCAGCAATATATTCTTAATGTGTTTACAGCCAATAACCCTTCTACTGCAGCCAGAGTCAGGCTCTATAACTGCAAATACAGGTACAGAAGTGTCTTTGTTCACAAACTCATATGTTTATGTACCAGTCAATTAATTGGTTTATTTAAGGTAATCATTTGACTACCACTAGTGTGAGAGAGCTTGCCAGGTTGGGCATTAGTGAAACTAATACTTTTACTGTTACTTTTGTCATTCCTAAAATGTAATTACTATAACACAATGGGGCTCTCAGGGTTCTAGAGACAAGTTGTCAATGGAATCTTGACCATGGCACAGCTACCACCATAGCCTGCAATAGGTGGAAAGTGCTGGAGGCTATTTCTATGAATCAGATCAAATGAAGAACTGTTCTCACCATGGCAAATTTCATATCTAAACTTAAAGGGGTCTATGTATAAAATGTTTGCAGTGCTGATATGACAAATCCACACAATCAGGGTGAAAATTACTGTGTTTTCTGCAATATGTGTAGTTCCTATAATATAAGTGCCACTTAGTGGCCATAATGCATTTTTTTCCAGAAAAACTTTACTCGGGAAACAAAAACCTATTGTGGCCACTAGATGGCACTGACAATATAGAAACTACATAAAATGGAGGCAGTACTGAAATTTCCATGCTAATTGTGCCAATGTTTGTCACATCTACACAACAAACTTTTTTATATATAGACCACAAAGTGTATGTGAAGAGAGATTTTTTGTAGTTTTGGGTACAGTGAGAAAGTGTAAAAATGCGTTATAGATTTTTCTTGCTGTCACTCTCCCCGCTGTGGGACATGCACCCTTACTTTTTGCCCTGGGAACCATTGTCTCCTGTATAAAAAATGATGGGATATCCAAAAATGTATAGTTCTCCCAGGAAATAAATATCTTCTAATGGGGATATTTGTACTGATAACATCTGAGGGGATACATACGTTAAAAGAAAAACATTTTAAGTAAACATGTTTCTTTTCTTTTTACTCAGAGTATTTTTATAGCGTATATTCCAGTTGAAAGGTGCTGTACCTGTAACAATCAATATCCAACTTGTGCTACTGTGACTTCAGTTAATTGAATTTTTATTGGCTGCCATGTGTCACTCTAATTTGCACTTGATTTTCTCCATGCTGTGCTTTTTTAACATTCCTGGTACATGTATATATCTTGCACTACAACAGTGACATCTTTTCCTGATTTTCAAAGGGCTTGATTACACAAGTTTATTGTGGTGAAACGCAGTAAAACACATGGTAATGCAGCGTGCAAGCTATGGTGTGTTGCAATGCCATTCATTTTGAATGACACTTTCCAGAACGCATCTACCTCACAGTGTAATGCAGGTCATTACAACACAAGATATAAAAAATCATCAATTCAAAATTCAAAATTTTTGTGTATTGAGGTGAGCTACAGCCAGGGACGTACAGTCAAGGGAGGGCAGAGCCTCACCTGCCATAAACATATTAAAAAAAAAAAAAAAAACGAGCTTCGAGAGTCGTAGCTCGGCAACCTGAGGTCACAGAGAACTACCCCACCACTGGTAAAATTGGGGCTCCTACGACCTATAGTTCCGGAGATACAGGGCTCCTTGCGCACCCTGTCAGAAGCTACATACAGAGCGGCCAGTTTAAAGTGGTTGTACACCCTGTACAACCACTTTTACCTGCAGGTAAGCCTATATTAAGGCTTACCTGTAGGTGCTGGAAATATCTCTTAAACCTCCACGGTTTAGGAGATATTTACAAAAAAGCCGATGTCTACGGAGGATGCACACTTTAGAAAGGGCACATCGTGCCGTTTCTAATAGGGGTCATGCCGTGACTGGCAGCTCCCATGCGCATGCATTACATCGCAGGCTTCAGTTTCAGGTAAGTGACACATAATAGCCCATTATGCTTTACCTTTGCAGGGAAATAAAGAGGAAGTAAAACCCACCAGGTTTACTTCCTCTTTAACCACTTGAGGTCCGGGCCATAGCCGAATGACGGCTACAGCGCGGACCTCAATCTCCGGAAGGACGTCATATGACGTCCTCCCCTATGCACGCGCACCGCGCGCACCCTGCAGGGCGCGCGGTGTGCGCGCTGTGATCACCGAGTCACGGAGACTCGGATGATCACAGATCCGAGTAAGGGGCCGTTCCCGGCCCCTTACCATGTGATCAGCTGTCAGCCAATGACAGCTGGTCACATGATGTAAACAAAAGCTCGGTGATCGGTTTCGTTTTCTCCTCATGCTGACAGCGTGAGGAGGAAAAAAAAGCCGATCACTGGCTTATGTCAAAGGGACATCGGTCCCGAAGAGGAAGGAGGCACAGATGCCTCATCTGTGCCTCCAAGTGCCATCTGCCAGTGCCCACAGTGCCCACAAGTGCCACCTATTAAAGCCCACAAGTGCCACCTATCAATGCCCACAAGTGCCACCTATTAGTGCCACCTAGCAGTGCTGCCATCAATCAGTGCCCAATCAGTGCCCAACACTGCCACCCATCAGTGCCCATAACTGCCACCCATCAGTGCCCATAACCGCCACCCATCAGTGCCCATTACTGCCACCTATCGGTGCCCATCAGTGCCGCCTCATCAGCGTACATCAACGAAGGAGAAAAATTAACTGTTTGCAAAAATTGATAAAAAGAATTATATTTTTTTTATATTTTGTTAAAAAATTCTGTCTTTTTCAATTTTTTTAACAAAAAGTAAAAACCGTAGAGGTGATCAAATACCATTAAAAGAAAGCTCTATTTGTGGGAAAAAAATGATAAAAATTTCATTTGGGTACCGTGTTGTATGACTGCGCAATTGTCATTCAAAGTGCGACAGCGCTGAAAGCTGAAAATTGGTCTGGACAGGAGGGGGGTTTAAGTGCCCAGTAAGCAAGTGGTTAAATACAAGCTAACATACTCTGTTTGCAGCAGACTGAGAGGATGAGCTTACAGTGCCTCTCCTCGCTTCTTGTCAGAGGCACTGAGCTCAATGGACAGCTTGGAGTCTTGAACCAATGGTAAAGTACCATTAGCCCCAGCTGTCCAATAAAAATGCTGCAGTGGAGGCACGCCTCACACTGCAGTGTCATAGAAGGGGCATGTGTCTAAAAGACACATACTCCCTTCCAGCCCAGCCCTCTTAACTAGAAGGAAAAAAACATGGGTTTATGGGTATACGATTTAACCACAATTCCATGTTTTTGACACACAGTTAAGAGGGAGAATGAGAATCTGCTGCTGTTGAAAAGGTACTGTAATAATCAAGCTAAACCATATATTATTATGCTATATGTTATAATAGCATTAGTTATAATGTATTATTTATCTATTTACTGTGAAATTACTGGTTTGAAGTTATAACTTCAAACTTCAGTAATTTGTCCGTTAAGCCACCTGCTTGAGTACAGTTTTTGAAAATATACTAAATTACCTTTAAAACAATATATAATAAATATTTGTATTTTACTTACTAATGGTAATTAACTCCTTGCCATCCAGGCCGATTCTGACACTTCTCTCCTACATGTAGTAGTCATCATTTTTTTGCAAGAAAATTACTCAGAACCCGCAAACATTATATATATTGTTTTAGCAGACACCCTAGGGAATAAAATGGTGGTCATTGCAACTTTTTATGTTACACGGTATTTGCACAGCAATTTTTTAAACGTGTTTTTTTGGGAAAAAAACTGTTTCATGAATATAAAAAAAAAACCCACTAAAGATAACCTCATTTTTTTGTATAATGTGAAAGATGTTGTTACACCAAGTAAATATATACCTAACATGTCACGCTTTAAAATTGCGCACACTCGTGGAATGGTGCCAATATTCAGTATTTAAAAATCTCCATAGGCGACGCTTTAAATGTTTTTACAGATTACATGTTTAGAGTTACAGAGGAGGTCTACTGCTAGAATTATTGCTCTCACTCTGATACTAGCCAGTGCCTCACCGGCCACTGACCTCACCGCATGTCCCTGGCTACAGCCCATTCATTTTGAATATGCTGGTTACCCAATGTGCCACAATGTGCCTCAGTGCACGAAAATGTGTGCATTGCAGTGCTGTGCATCCTAGTGTGAATAGGCTCCAACAGTTTAATACTGTATAGGAAATTACATTTTAGGAGCTGTAATACTGCCAGTGGCTAATTGTTCAGTTTTCAGTTTCACTTTTCAAGTACAGTGCCTTGAAAAAGTGTTCATACCCTTTGAAATTTTCCACATTTTGTCATGTTACAACCAAAAACTTAAATGTATTTTATTGGGATTTTATGTGATAGACCAACACAAAGTGGCACATAATTGTGAAGTGAAAGGAAAATTATAAATTTCTTCAAAATGTTTTGTATATAAATATCTGAACAGTGTGGCGTGCATTTGTATTCAGCCCCCTTTACACTGACACCCCTAACTAAAATCTAGTGAAACCAATTGCTTTCAGAAGTCACCTAATTAGTAAATAGAGTGTACTTGTGTGTAATTCAATCTCAGTATTAATACAGCTGTTCCGTGAAGCCTTCAGAGGTTTGTTAGAGAACCTTAGTGAGCAAACAGCATCATGAAGGCCAAGGAACACACTAGACAGGTCAGAGATAAGGTTGTGGAGAAGTTTGAAGCAGGGTTAGGTTATAAAAAAATATCCTAAGCTTTGAACATCTCACAGAGCACTGTTCAAGCCATCATCCAAAAATGGAAAGAGTATAGCACAACTGCAAATCTACCAAGACATGGCCGTCCAACTAAACTGACAGGCTGGGCAAGGAGAGCATTAATCAGAGAAGCAGACAAGAGGCCCATGGTAACGCTGAAGGAGCTGTAGAGATCCACAGCTCAGGTGGAAGAATCTGTCCACAGGACAACTGTTAAGAAGAAAGCCATTATTGAAAGAAAGGCATAACCAGTCCTGTTTGCAGTTTGTGAGAAGCCATGTGGGGGACACAGCAAACATGTGGAAGAAGGTGCTCTGGCCAGATGAGACCAAATTTTAACTTTTTGGCCCAAAAGCAAAACGCTATGTGTGTCAGAAAATTAACACTGCACATCACACTGAACACACCGTCCCCACCGTGAAACATGGTGGTGGCAGCATCATGTTGTGGGGATGCTTTTCTTTAGCAGGGACAGGGAAGCTGGTTTGAGTTGATGGCAAGATTGATGGAGCCAATTACAGAGCAATCTTAGAAGAAAACCCGGTAGAGTCTGCAAGACTTAAGACAGGGGCAGAGATTCACCTTCCAGCAGGACAACGATCCTAAACATACAGCCAGAGCTACAATGGAATGGTTTAGATCAAATCATATTCATGTATTGGAATGGCCCAATCAAAGTCCAGACCTAAATCCAATTGAGAATCTGTGGCAAGACTTGAAAATTGCTGTTCACAGATGCTCTCCTTCCAATCTGACAGAGCTTGAGCTATTTTGCAAAGAAGAATGGGCAAAAATGTCACTCTCTAGATGTGCAAATCTGGTAGAGACATCCCCAAAAAGACTTGCAGCTGTAATTGCAGTGAAAGTTGGTTCTACAAAGTATTGACTCAGGGGGGCTGAATACAAATGTACGCCCCACTTTTCACATATTTATTTGTAAAAAAATTATCATTTTCCTTCAACCTCACAATTATGTGCCACTTTGTGTAGGTCTATCACATAAAATCCCAATAAAACACATTTACATTTTTCGTTGTAACATGACAAAATGTGAAAAATGTCAAGGGGTGTGAATACTTTTTCAAGGCACCGTATGTTTAAATAATTACCTAAAATAATTTTTGTAGTGTTGAGAATATATTACAATAAGCAATCGATTAACAAACAGTATATGATATTCTCTGCATTAGCTCCCTTTGCCGCAGTATCGTGGTGGACAGCATGAATCGCATTGCCACATTTGAGTTGTTGTCCGAGGTAGAAATTCAAATGAAAGCAGCTTCAGTCAGCTTCATGTTGGTAAGTTGACTTTGATCATCTTTATTTGTAATAATAAGGTGGTCACCTCTACTCTTAATGGGATTTATAATATCCATTGGTTGGCCATTTCCATGTGCAATGCTTTGAAAAAAGTCTTTGTGTGTAGGCAGGCTTGCAGGGAGAAACAGACAACTTTCAGCTCTTTGGGATAGATTAATCATCTGTTGCCATTCCGAAATAAAGCTACACAGTGATCATACAAGCTTAAAGTGATATTAAATCTTGTTTTTTTTTTTTTTTTTAGCACAATCCAGTCTTATTTATTGTGTGTATTACATTTACCCAAAATATTTACTCTTCTTTTGGGGGTTGCCTGAGTGCTGTCCCTTCTTCCCTGCTCATGGGTGCCTCCTTTAGCTAGCTGGGTGCTATAGACACATGCGTGTGTGCTTCCATCAGGTTCCTGAGCCAAGCCGTGTGCATCCATAGACACACACGTTGCCCAGCAAACCACACCTCTGCTCTTTTCTCCCAGTAATTTGACTGATGGCAGCAGGAGCCTATCACTCTGCTGCCCTCTGTGCCCTCAGTGTCTCCACTAGAAGGAGGAAGTTTGGGAATGGAGCTGATTGATCCCTGAGGTTTCGATGATGACAAGGACAGCGGGTAAGTGTTTGAGCACAGAGGGGTAGCCCATGTCCTGGGGTGTTTACTGTGAATGCATTAAGGTAAAAATGTTAAAGTGGTTCTAAAGGTATAAGGTAAAACCTTCTGTCTCCGCTCTGCTATTATACTCTGACAGGGAGACTCCCACCTGCCAGAACACATTGATTAGCACTGGCTGATCGGATGCGGGTCGGATGCTGGTCTTCCTGCATGCCAGTTTGACAGAAGCTGGTTGTGAGACCTTCTGTTGAACAGACAGCTGTACACAAGGGCCACAAGTTGGCCGATTCCTTCTGAACCAATAGATTTCAGACAATTTTCGGCGCGTGTGTACAAGGCTTTAGAATCACTTTAAGTCTGTAGTACTGCTTTAATCTGGACTTCAGTGCACAGTAGATGGTGTTTAGCTCTGCCCAAATAGCTGATCTTTGACTGGTCAGGATTAGTTCAGGGCACTTTTTGCTGACCGCAATAGGTAGTCACAGCCTTCAACCACTTACAGCTGTTTTGAGCATTTATATTTGTTTTTTACTTTCCCTCTGTTTTTCACAGTGTTTTCTACATTTGTATTTCAGCACTCTGTATGTGTGGTTCCCATAGAAGAGTTCTCTATTGAATATGCAGAGCCCAAGGTGCAATGTATTGCCGCTTATGGGCGTATTCTGGGTCAAAGGTAAACATATAAGTCAGCTCATTTTAGTATTGAATAATTTTATTTTATACCGTAGTCAAAATCTGAAACAACTGTTCCTAAATCTGTGTTCATATGACACATTCGCCCTTGTTGGTTTATCCATAACCATGGAACTTTTCTTTTGTGGTATATATGCTTGCTGTTATTGCACTGGTTACTAGTTTAATAATGCGGAATAAAGGAAATAAAATGCACCTATATAGTGTTTAGTTCATTGAAGGTTTGCTTTCAAGCTATTTTATCAAATAGCAATATAGTGTATCTAAAGCCATAAAGATTTTTAGCTTTGGATAGAGAAAATTGAGTACTGTCCGTGATACTTTTTTTATTTATGGCTACAATCACATCAGGTAGCTTTGGATAGAGTGGTGACAGGTTAGGACCCCCTATCAAATATTTATTGTCATCTCTGTCCCCACCAGGGAGATTCACTAACTTCATTTGTCCTGGTGACCACTGGGATAGGAATTAAGGGAAAATCCCAAATATTTACCGACAACAATAAAGAGTAAATCTTGCAATGGGGACACTTGATCTACAAAAATGCTAACTGTCTGTTACTCTTTGGTCTATTTTTAATCCATAGGCTCATGTATTGTTATATATTTCTAATCTTTATATAATTTTAGCATTTATCTGAAAAGATAGATTGAGTTGACAATTATTCACTATGCAATGGTGGTAATTATTTGTTTGTTTTGTAGCCCATCGTGCATTCAATCTTCAGTCTATGAAACTCCACCTCTGGCATTGTTCCTGGACTCTGTCAAAGATGCTGTATATTCTGATGGACAGAAGCCCATAATACAAGAACATGTCCCAGGAGCAGGGCTTCCAGGTCACTCAGGCAACAGAGTACAGCTAAAATCACCACGGGTAATTCATTTGCTGTAACGTAGAATTAGATATCTTTTAGAGTACTGCAATACAGTTAATGCCTTGTTAAGGATTTTAGAAAAGACATGTTTCCTTATTTATGTGGTACTGATTAAGTCATACTCAGGAAACATCTTTGTGTAATAATTCATTTCTAAAATAAATGCTTAATTTCTAGTGAGTTGAAAGACATCCATTAAAATTATTGAAGAGTTTAGCCATCCTTATCTTATGCAGTTTGTGAACAGTAAACCCAACAATTTAGGCTATCAACATATTATTAGATCACACAAGCTTTTTTTAAGCCTTTATTTAAACCAAAGACTCATACAGTACATCTGAGATAATGTAATGTATACAGAGACACAAGGGTATTTTTCCGGATCCTAATAGACCAGGGTCACCTCTGGGCATGCAGATTAAAATGTTGAGGGAAACCATGATGACCACTTTGTATCAAAATTAAAACTAATATAATTTTTTAACTGAATAAAAATGAATTGGTTCAAAAGCTGTGATCCCAGATTATGATGACCAAATAAAAAATACTGTATTTATTGGCATATAACACTCACTTTTTCACCATGAAAATTGGGTGCAAATAGCGTGTGCATGTTATACGCCAATACTTCAATTTTAACTGCCTCAGAGGGGACAGGGAAGGGGGCAGGACGAGTGCCATCAGATTACATACAGTGAGAAACTCCTGTTTACTTGGTGGCCTCTGTAATAGGAAGTCCCGTCTCCTGGGCCGCCATTGGACCACTGTTCTGTCTATCATAGGAGATTCTCACTGTATTTAATCTGTCTGCACTCGTCCTGCCTCCCTCCCTGTCCCCTCTAGGCTGCAGATGGGCATCGATCAGGCTGCACTGATGGTAATGGTAAAGCTGTTGCATTGATGGCACTTGTGATGCTGCAGAGGGGCACTGATCAGGCTGCATTGATGGCAATGGTGAGGCTGCAGATGGGCACTGACCCTTATTTTGCTTCAAAGTTCCTTATTTAAAATTTAAGTTTTTTTCCTGAAACTTCCCTCTTAAAATGAATGTGCGTGTTATACGCCTGTGCGTGTTATACGCCGATAAATACGGTATGTAGATTGAAAACTAGATTAAATGTAAAATCTTCCAAACCTGTATAACATTTAGGTTTTATATTTTCCATATCTCAAAAGAGACCTAGGGCACTCAGTGGAAGACCTGCAGCATGTGCCCTGGGTGCCAGGGTCTAGCAACAGCAGACATAGAACAAAGCTGAGTTATGGAGAACCTATTGTGAGTCCCAGATACAGTGTAAAATCTATGAAATGCAGTACATAACCCCAGCAATTTGAAAGGACACAAAGTGTGGCGGTGGTATCCACCACCCCAAGGTTAATATATTTGTGGATGGGAAATTAATGCAAAAATATAACATCCAATGTATAAGTAGTTTTCAAAATATGTACTGCCAGACAAGGAAAAGGCTAGGAAAAAGGGGGAAAGGTATAAGGTACAAGAGACAGGGGAAGCAAGATTTTTAATACTCAACTTCAACCAAAATAGGTGTAAGCATTATCGTTTCTGTACCAGAAGGGGATTGGGAATGGTAATACAGACTAAAAACTAAAAAATTCCTTTTAGTGGAGTGGGCAAACACCTAACAATGTTTTCTGGTACAATAAATATTATTACAAAATCGCAAAGAAATACAAGGCAGGAGTGACCCACGCAGGGGGCCTTGTTCAGTCATATACAGATGAAAATTGTTTACACCTTCAAACAGCAATTGTCAAAAAGGTGAGTGCATGCATGACAGTATAATGAACAATATTTTAAACTGACAATGTTTTTACTGCTGCGTGGGTCTTCCTATCCTGTTAACCACCATTTCCCCCCTCCTGGTGTCATGGAAAAATCTGTCCAGTGGAGAAATGTAAACTGAAATGCTATGCTAAATTTTATTTTCTCAAAATCCTGACGTTTTCTGAGATGAGACAGACATATAACCTCCCTAACTCCTTTTATTTCCGTTATTGGCAACTCCGACAGGTCCTTATTTCTCAATTTCCTAGCCCAATGACCCTAAGCTCAGACTCTGTCAAGAGACTCCTCATGTCAGAGATAATGATAAAACCCCTCTCTACTCTCTATATGTACCTCACAGTGGCACATGACACAAAAACCGCACACACGATGACCAAGTGGAGGGAAGACATCCCCACCCTAGACGAAGACATATGGGAGGAATATGTGACTACATTTATCCCTTCTATGATAGCTTCTAGAGACCGCTTTATACAATTAAAATTTTTACATAGAGCATATTACACCCCGCAGAGGTTGGCCAACATATACCCCTCTTCTAGCCCATCATGCACAAGATGTGCCACTGAACGGGGCTCTTTCCTCCACATGGTTTGGTCCTGTGATAAACTCAAGACATATTGGCGAGGGGTGGCGGAAGTATTATCCAAAGTGTGCGGGACCACACTGACACTAGACCCCCTTATCTTTTTGCTTAGTCATCTTGGTGAGGTGGAGGGAGACAGATACACTAAAGCATGCCTCACCTTCGCTCTCTTCTATGCCAGGAGAGAAATCCTCCTGAGGTGGAGGGGTACGGAGCTCCCCACGGTGGCCTCATGGCAAAGTACAGTTAATAGAGTCCTGCCACTGTACAAGATGACATACGAAAGTAGGAATTGCCTGGCAAAATATGGGAAAATATGGTCACAGTGGTCTGACATTTGAAATGAGTTGCCTTATGCTATGCAACAGTAAATACAATATGGGTGGTGCTTGCGGGAGACCTGGGAGTGTGGGACGGGCATCTCTCTGGCTTCTGCCCTTTCTCCCCCCCCCCCTCCCCTTCTTCCTCCCCTTGACCTCCCCCCCTCCCGCTCCCTTCCCCCCCCCCCTAGGGGTTTCTCTTCCTTCCATATGCCAGGATTCAGAGATGTGGGATTGAGTTAAGTTGTACTCTTGGCGGTGATGCCTGTACCCCCCCTTCTCCTTCAACATTTAATACCTAATCCTAAACTCAAAAAAAAAGGGATGAGTTCCATACAGTAGCTTTATCGGTATAAACCTTATTCCATTTAATCACGATGTTAGTCTCATAATATTGTCATACCCTCTAATGTGCAAGTAATGTACTGACTGTTCTGTCATTGATCTATTGTATATCCGAACTTTCTAAATAAATAAAAACTTTTACTGTTAAAAAAAAAAATTTTATTTTCTCATTTGTTATTATCTGCCAACCACACAGAATGACATCACTTTGGCAAGAAGAATACCCCATACAGAGAGATATGTCTTCATTGTCCATTACTACCAGACTGAAAACCCGACATTTCCTGTATCAGTCCTAGTGAATGGGGGAGCACAATATTCAGGTATAGCAGTCATACAAGTATTTGTAAGTACTGTAACTTGTATCTCCTATAAGGGTCAAGAGCAAGTTTTTATTTTCCACAGGTACTTTCAACGCTTCATATTGCCCTCATGTGTTTGGCTGCCGAGAATTGGTAGTTGCTGGTAATCGTATTGGTCTCGATGTCAGTAACCCAGACCTGTCAGTGACAGTGACAGCTCCTCCAGATAAGTTACTGATTTTGGTGAGTTTATTAGAGGTTTCTATGGATTATCAAGCTGCACTTGCACCTAAACCACCCTAAAGTGCCCTCTCGTTTAGTATTATCAAATGCTATTAGCATTAGCCTCACCGGAATGTAAACGTAAAAGTATATTGTAGTTTACCAGTCTTTCAATGTAGTGGCTGAATTTGTTTTCCTATTTCGATCACAGAAAATACTTGTTAATCTTGCCAGAAATGCAGTGTCCTTGTAATTTCTTATAAGATTAACTTTCTTGTTCATTTTTTCAGTACAGCCTGTTTGACAACCATGGCTCCTTCCAAAGGTACAGTGGAGAAATGAGCATAGCCACAAAAGGACAGAAAGTGTGTGATTTGCAGGTTTATTTGAAAAAAATAAAGGGGAAAAAAAAGCCTAAAAAAAGGAAACAGATACAGCCACTACATCTAAGGACTGGAAAGCTGGACTATATTATTTTTTGTTTTGTTTTTGAGTTTAGATCTATTTAAGAACTGTTTGGCACCCCTTAAATGTTATTGCAGCGTAATGAATCATGACCTCTGCCAGTTTTTACACAGTTTTGGTTTTATCTTGAGTGTTTCATGTGTGCTTATTGGATAGAGATCTAGGACAGTTGTTGTCTGAATAAGTCGCTTATTCCTTTTTCCAATATTTCTGCTGATATATATGCAGCTTTATTGATTGAGTTTGTATTAAATGTGCATATTTTAGTGGCTTGATATTGACAATTTCTGCTGTCTTGGGGATAAATGACAAACATTTAAAATAGCTACTCATTTATGGAGCGAAGAAAAATTAGAGCTGTTACTCAATAAACCACTAATATGTTATATTTCCTAATTTGTGCTTTAAAACCACCTAACGACCGCCCACTGTATATATACGCCCACACTTTAAAGATGGATATCTCGGTAACGGCAGCAGCTGCTGCCACAACCGAGGTATCCATCTTTTCAGTGGATGGTTCTATTTACGATAATGGTGGTCTCTGCGGCAGATTCACTGCAAGATCACCTTTATTGGCAGTGGGTGAGGGGGCCCCCCGCCGCTCTCCCACGCCCTCCGCCGCTTACCGGAGCCGTCGGTAGCGGCGGAGGCGATTGGGTCCTTCTTCTTCCTTGGTATGGATACGAGTGAGGGTAAGATGGCCCCCCACCCGTCTCCATACTATAGCAGGGTGGAAGCGACGTCAAAACGTCACTTCTGCCTATACCTCTTAGAGGGCCATTTTTTTGTTGTCATTTTTTTAAATGACGACATTTTTTTTTTTATTGCATTTAAATCCAAATATGAGATCTGAGGACTTTTTGACCCCAGATGTCATATTTAAGAGGACCTGTCATGCTTTTTTCAATTACAAGGGATGTTTACATTCCTTGTAATAGGAATAAAATTGACCGATTAAAAAAAAAAAAAAAAAAACTGTTTTAAAATCAATAAAATAAAGTAAAATAAATAAGAAAAAAAAATAAAATTTTTAAAATGCCCCGTCCCGACGAGCTCACGTGCAGAAGCGATCGCATGCCCGAGCAGCACCCGCATAGCAAAACGGTGTTCAAACCACACATGTGAGGTGTCGCCGCGATTGGTAGAGCAATAATTCTAGCCCTAGACCTCCTCTGTAACTCAAAACATGCAACCTGTAGAAATTTTTAAACGTCGCCTATGGAGATTTATAAAGGTAAAAGTTTGACGCCATTCCACAAGTGGGCACAATTTTAAAGCATGACATGTTGAGTATCAATTTACTTGGCGTAACATTCAAAAAAGTTAATTTTGTCCAAAAAAAGTGCGCTTGTAGGACCGCTGCGCAAATATGGTGTGACAAAAAGTATTGCAATGACCGCCATTTTATTCTCTAGAGTGTTAGAAAAAAAAAGTAAAATGTTTGGGGGTTCTAAGTATTTTTTTAGCAAAAAAACTTTTTTTTAAAACTTGTAAACACCGAGTCTGACAAACAGGCTCGGTCCTTAAGTGGTTTAGTAACCATTGGAATCCAATTGACACGTGCGCTCATGCACATCCCACTCCCACCTTGCCTTCCTCACCCTCCTCCTTCTCCTAGTCTCAGGTGATATTTCTCCTAATCCTGGTCCGCCATTTTCCAAATGCAAGCCACATATCCAATACCCCTCCCCCTCTGGCAACCACCGCAATCCACTCAGTTTAATTTCTATCCCCCTACTTCCTCAAAGCACCCCACCAATCTCATGTGCCCTGTGGAACGCCCGCTCCATCTGTAACAAGCTAACATCTGTACATGACCTCTTCATCTCTCATGGCTTGAACATACTGGTCATAACAGAAACCTGGCTGCAAAATTTTGACTCAGCTTCTCCTGCTGCCCTCTCCCATGGTGGTCTCCATTGGACTCACTCCTCCAGACCCAACAGACAGAAAGGAGGTGGAGTTGGCTTCCTTCTGTCCCCACAAAGCACCTTCCAAGTCCTTCCTGTCCCTCCCTCTCTATCCCTCTCTTCTTTCGAGATGCACTGTATTCGTCTGTTTTCTCCCATTTCTCTGAGGATTGCAGCAATTTATAGGCCTCCAGGACCGGTATCGCGCTTCATTGATGACTTTGCTGCCTGGCTACCCTACTTTCTCTCCTCTGAAATACCCACCATTATTCTTGGTGACTTTAACATTCCTGTCAATGTCAACAGCCCAACTACAGCTAAACTTCTCGACTTAACCTCATCTTTTGACCTAACCCAATGGACACATACTTCCACTCACTCCAATGGTAATACCCTTGACCTTGTATTCTCCCATCTCTGCAACCCTGGCAACCTCACCAACACCCCCTTTCCTCTATCTGATCACAACCTCATTACTTTCACTGTATCCTTGCCTCCAACCACCCATCCCTCCAAGCAGCAAACAATTACTTGTAGAAACCTTCGCCACTTTAACCCTTCTCTTCTCTATTCTGCTACTGACAACCTATATGACATAATCTCTCCCCTGTCCTGTCCTGACCTGGCCACTTCTGTCTACAACAGTTCACTCTCATCATCACTAGATGCACTTGCTCCCCTAACCACACGCAGAATTAGGCCCCGACCGTTACAACCCTGGCAAACTGACAACACTAGAAATCTCAAGAGACATTGCCGTGCTCTTGAACAACTGTGGCGTAAAACCAAATGCCTGCAAGACTTCACCCTATATAAATCTGCCCTTCTAAAATACAATTCATGCCTCCATGCTGCCAAACAAGCCTACTTTGTCTCTCTTATTAATTCCTTGTCATCCAGTCCCCGTCGGCTCTTCTCAACCTTTAACTCTCTGCTTCGTCCACCACCCCCTCTACCCACTAACTCACTCACTGCCCAAGAGATTGCCAATCACTTCAAAGACAAGATCAATGCAATTCGTGAGGACATCTCCACTGTGCGTACATCTTCCCCACCCATCATACCTTGCCCAGCAGCACATTCAACCCTCTCCTCTTTTGAATTGGCTACTACGGAAGAGGTTACAAAAATTTTCTCGAATGCCCACCTAACCAATTGTCCCTTGGATCCTGTTCCCTCACAACTACTACGGTCACCCTCTTCTTCTATCCTATGCTCCCTCACCCACAATCTCTTCAATCTCTCCCTTTCTAGTGGCATTTTCCCCTCCCCTCTAAAACATGCACAGATCACTCCCATTCTTAAAAAGCCCTCACTGGACCCTACCGACCTGAACAACTTAAGACCCATCTCATTACTCCCATTCACCTCTAAACTTCTAGAACGCTTAGTCTACAACCGTCTTAGCTCCTACCTCAATGAAAATAACTTTCTTGACCCCTTACAGTCTGGCTTTCGCTCGCAGCACTCCACGGAAACTACCTTACTAAAACTCACTAACGATTTACTAACTGCTAAAACCAACAGCCAGTACTCCATACTCCTACTACTTGACCTCTCTGCGGCCTTTGATACTGTTGACCACCCGCTCCTTCTCAATAAACTACATTCCCTTGGCCTCCGAGATTCTGCTCTATCCTGGTTCTCTGGCTATTTATCACAGCGCTCCTTCAGTGTCACCTACAACTCTGTCTCCTCCTCTCCATTGCCCCTTTCTGTGGGGGTCCCCCAAGGCTCGGTTCTTGGACCCCTTCTCTTCTCTATCTACACCACCTCCCTTGGTCACCTAATAACTGCCCACGGCTTCCAATACCACTTATACGCTGATGACACCCAAATCTATCTGTCTACTCCTCACCTCACTCCTTCAGTCTCCTCTCGCATTACTAACTTACTAACTGACATATCAGCATGGATGTCGCACCACTTCCTTCAACTAAATCTCTCTAAAACTGAGCTATTAATATTCCCCCCCGCCCGTGCCCCCCTCCATGACTTTTCCATCAAAATCAACAATGCAACCATCAGTCCCTCCCCTCACGCCAGGGTACTAGGTGTAATCCTAGACTCCGACTTGTCATTTCAGCCTCAAATCCAATCATTGTCAAAAGTTTGTAGAATTCACCTCCGTAACATCTCTAAAATTCGCCCTTTTTTAACAAATGAAACCACCAAGCTCCTCATTCACTCCCTTGTTATCTCTCGCCTTGACTATTGCAACTCCCTTCTCATTGGCCTACCGCTCCATAGGCTATCCCCTCTTCAGTCTATCATGAATGCTGCTGCCAGACTTATCCACCTTACCAACCGCTCAGTGTCTGCCAACCCTCTACTTCAATCCCTACACTGGCTCCCAATCACCCAGCGAATTAAATTCAAAATTCTAACCACAACATACAAAGCCATTCACAACTCTGTCCCAAGCTACATCACTAATCTTGTCTCCAAATATCACCCAAATCGTCCTCTCCGCTCTTCTCAAGACCTCCTGCTTTCAAGCTCTCTCATCTCCTCCTCCCATGCTTGTCTCCAGGATTTCTCCAGAGCCTCTCCCATCCTCTGGAACTCGCTACCTCCATCTATCCGGCTATCCCCTACTCTTGCTACCTTCAGGCAATCCCTGAAAACTCATCTCTTCAGGAAAGCCTATCACGTCTCCAACTAATCTCCTACCACTTCCACCAGCTCATTCCCCACAGTTACAACCTTTTGTAACACCTGCCCCACCCTATTAGATTGTAAGCTCTTCTGAGCAGGGCCCTCTTAATCCTATTGTATTGTATTGTATTATATTATAAATGTATTGTCTCCCTTTTATATTGTAAAGCGCTGCGTAAACTGTTGGCGCTATATAAATCCTGAATAATAATAATAATAATAATAATTGGTGGCAAGGTGCAACAGCTAGGCTTTTTTTCTTCTAGTCTCTATAGACAAAGTAGAGGACTTCTTAAAACTGCACTGTAAAAACACATGGCACTTTCAGAGACAATCAAGCTGTGTTAAGAAACGATCTATCTTTGAGCTTTTGTTACAGAACAAAACCTTCCTAGTCTACTGCATACATTTCCAGGTTTTAGTAAACTCAGTTGCTCATCCTTATTTTTTCAGAACTGGAGCTATTGAGATTCCAATGCATTTCCCAAAAGATAGAAAAGAACAAAGATTATTACAAAGTGCCGTAATATGTCACATCTAATCAAATTCTAATTCAGTGCTTTCAGACCACTCAAATATGATTTCAGCCCTTGCACTTTGCCTTGTCAAATATAATAGTTGGATTCTAAACAATGTATCATTATGTTTTAGGAGTCTATCCTGCTGGTCCCAGCAAACAGTTACTCCTATGACCTTCTGCAAGAGAAACCCTTGGATAAATCTTTTGACTTCATTAATATATGTGGGGAAAACAGCTTTTATATTGAGTAAGGAACTTTTATTATTGTAATTCTCACTGTTGTTGATAATGTGTGTGTGGATGATTTCTTATGAATAGACCTATAATGCCGCGTACACACGGTCGGACTTTCCGGCATACTTGGTCCGGCGGACCAGAGTGTGCCGGACAATCCGCCCGTGTGTGGGCGGCGGCGGACTTTTCCGGCGGACTTCTTCCCAAAAGCCCGCCGGACCTAGATTTTAAACATGTTTGAAATCTTTCCGTCGGACTCAGTTTCGGGCGGAAAGTCCGCTCGTGTGTGTGCTGGTCCGACGGAAAGCCCGCTCGTGTGTAGGCTGGTCCGACAGACCAAATGCGACACGAGGGGATGGTATTGCATCTTGCGCTCGCTGCAATAGGAAAAACAAATCTTCCTATTGCGGCGAGCGCGGGGCATACCAGGCCCTTAGGTCTGGTATGGATTATAAAGGGGAACCCCGCTACGCCGAAAAAACGGCGTGGGGTCCCCCTAAAATCCATACCAGACCCCGATCCGAGCACGCAGCCTGGCCGGTCAGGAAAGGGGGTGGGGACGAGCGAGCGCCCCCCCCCCCTCCTGAACCGTACCAGGCCGCATGCCCTCAACATGGGGGGTGGGTGCTTTGGGGGAGGGGGGCGCCCTGCGCCCCCCCCCCCCAAAGCACCTTGTCCCCATGTTGATGAGGACAAGGGCCTCTTCCCGACAACCCTGGCCGTTGGTTGTCGGGGTCTGCGGGCGGGGGCTTATCGGAATCTGGGAGCCCCCTTTAATAAGGGGGCCCCCAGATCCCGGCCCCCCACCCTATGTAAATGAGTATGGGGTACATGGTACCCCTACCCATTTACCTAGGAAAAAAGTGTAAGTAATAAAACACACTACACAGGTTTTTAAAATATTTTATTAAACAGCTCCGGGGGGGGGATCTTCCTCCGGCTTCGGGGGTCTTCTTCCGGCTTCGGGGGTCCCTCCGCTTCATCTTCTCCCGGCGTCCGGTTGGTTCTTCTCCGCTCTCCGGCCTCTTCTCCCGGTGTCGCAGGTCTTCGGCCGGCCCCTCCGCTCTCTTCATGTAGCTCTATTGCGAGCGGAGGTCCGGACTTCTGGGGTTCTTGGCTTCTTGGCTTCTCTTCTCTTCTCTTCCCCCAGATGTTGACACGACGCTCTCTCCGGCTGGACTGGTCTCTGAGGGCTGCGTTGTGACTTATATAGGCGGAGACCCCGCCCCCATATGATGTCACAGTCCCTGGGCATGCTGGGACTGTGACGTTTTAGGGGGCGTGGTCGACCACGCCCCCTAAAACGTCACAGTCCCAGCATGCCCAAGGACTGTGACATCATATGGGGGCGGGGTCTCCGCCTATATAAGTCACAACGCAGCCCTCAGAGACCAGTCCAGCCGGAGAGAGCGTCGTGTCAACATCTGGGGGAAGAGAAGAGAAGAGAAGCCAAGAAGCCAAGAACCCCAGAAGTCCGGACCTCCGCTCGCAATAGAGCTACATGAAGAGAGCGGAGGGGCCGGCCGAAGACCTGCGACACCGGGAGAAGAGGCCGGAGAGCGGAGAAGAACCAACCGGACGCCGGGAGAAGATGAAGCGGAGGGACCCCCGAAGCCGGAAGAAGACCCCCGAAGCCGGAGGAAGATCCCCCCCCCGGAGCTGTTTAATAAAATATTTTAAAAACCTGTGTAGTGTGTTTTATTACTTACACTTTTTTCCTAGGTAAATGGGTAGGGGTACCATGTACCCCATACTCATTTACATAGGGTGGGGGGCCGGGATCTGGGGGCCCCCTTATTAAAGGGGGCTCCCAGATTCCGATAAGCCCCCGCCCGCAGACCCCGACAACCAACGGCCAGGGTTGTCGGGAAGAGGCCCTTGTCCTCATCAACATGGGGACAAGGTGCTTTGGGGGGGGGGGGCGCAGGGCGCCCCCCTCCCCCAAAGCACCCACCCCCCATGTTGAGGGCATGCGGCCTGGTACGGTTCAGGAGGGGGGGGGGGGGCGCTCGCTCGTCCCCACCCCCTTTCCTGACCGGCCAGGCTGCGTGCTCGGATCGGGGTCTGGTATGGATTTTAGGGGGACCCCACGCCGTTTTTTCGGCGTAGCGGGGTTCCCCTTTATAATCCATACCAGACCTAAGGGCCTGGTATGCCCCGCGACGGGGCTAGCAAGGTGTCAATCTCGCCGATAAAAGCGGCAAGATTGACATCCTTCTCTAGTCCCGTCGCACCTGAGTCACGTTCAAAATGAACGGACTTGTCCGTGTGTGGGCAAGTCCGTTCATTCTGAAAGTCCGCCGGAACTCCGGCGAAAGTCCGTCGGAAAGACGGGCGGACTTAGCCCGCCGGAAAGTCCCGGCGTGTGTGGGCAAGTCCGTCCGTTTTAAAGTCCGGCGCACCTGGCGGACAAAGTCCGTCGGAAAGTGTGCCGGACCAAGTAGGATAGAAAGTCCGCTCGTGTGTACGCGGCATAAGAAGATATAACATGATGTCCGTTGCAGATTTTGCACAGGGCTCAATGGCTTAAAAGGCATCTTTAGGTTTTCCTTAAAGGGGCTTCCTTCACCAAATACATAGAAAAAGTTCTTCAGTGTGGGACGACTGTAAAACTTTGCTACTTTTTTTTTTTTTTTTAAATCCAATAACTTTTTATTTAGAACAAACGGTTTAAGTTTTATTTATTTTTTCTGTTACATAATCACATAGAAAGGTACAGACAAGCAAGAGTAAATATAGACAAAAAAAACAAGGATTTTTGCCCGGATCGACCAGTGAATATTAGTAGTGGTGGCGAGTTACAGCGGGTAAGCATAGACCTATCATACAGACAAAAGCCTGGATGCAGTTCAAGTTGCCCTTTTAAACATATTGCAAAAAAAGAGAGGAGAAACAGAGAGTTTCTCTAAAGTAGGTCAACAGAGAACACTATTGTCAATACAAAACCAGCTTTATTAATTACCAAAAAATAAACCAATTAATATTACAAAAAGTGAAAAAATTGGCAATATGGACAAACGGTTATCACAAACCAATTAAAAGTGGACAACTTTGTCACAAGGGATATTAAAAACAATGGGAGCCGCGGCTACACGCTCACTCATACACATCATGCACACTAGATAATGGGGTATAGTAAATTGAGGATAGTCCTGCACAATAAGGTTGATGATTAATGGAGAATATTCTCAATACAAAGTATCCAGTTGGGCAGGAACAGTCCTATACCACTACTTCGGAGGTGATGTTAGTAAGTGGGTGATCTGACAAACCAGTTGATCATAAAATTGGACCATAGATGGAGCGATCTCTCAAGGGATCATTGCACTCTGTGATTGTTTGAACCACATCTGATAAATGGATTACAAGCGCTTTCCAAGTTGCAGTAATTATAAGGTCATCTACAAAAGCAGCAGGATAAATGTCCATGGAGACGACATTAGAGAAAACAGAAAAAACTGACATACGTTTTGTGGGAGTGCTGAGTAAGGTGGAAGGATCTCACCAATCTCACCGCATTCGTCGTCAGACTATGATAGTCCCAGGTGTTAGAGTCTCTCTGTGGATAAATGCTTCTGTATGGCTCATTAGGAGTAATGATTGGTAAGGAGTCGTCCCTCACTGTTCCTCGCTGTGGAGCCGCTGAAGCGCCGTTACTGTTGTATGATACGTGGCTGCAAGGGAAAGCTGACATCAGCTGTTGGATCAGCTGTTGGGTCCGTATAGGGATGAGTCAGATCAAATTGCGCGCGGCTCCCAAGGACGTGCTGACGTCACACCGCTGATGCGTTTCACCAGCCAATGGACGCTGGTTTCCTCAGAGCTAGGAGGGGTCAAGTACGGTGAGCTTAAATAGAAAATAGAACGTGCAGATACTGCTTGTGTCCACTAGATGTCAACCATAGCCCCTCAGTGTACATCATTCAGCAAACAAGGCATACACTCTAATTACGTGATTAGGATAGTGATATTAAATATTTACGAGATAGAGACGAGAAATAGAAAAAAGGGGGGGAGTACTATAACAGTCATTTGAAAATCAGCCATGGAAAGAGTGAGTTATTAGAGGTGGTGTTTATAATAGGGATTGTATCCCCTCATTTAAGGAACACTATTTATGTTTCTAAAAAGGATTGTAAACTGCATTCTGTGTTTAACCCCTTAGGGGTTAGAGAATCTAAATAGTACGTCCACATTTTTTCCTTTTGTAGGAGTATAGTATCAAAATCACCCCTTCTGGGGGGCAGATTGAGCACATAGATCCCTTTAACTGTAAAGCCTGCTGGATTACTGTCGTGAAATTTGGCAAAATGTACTGGGATAGGTCTGTCATCATCTTTATTCTTTGTTTTATTTCTGATGCCACTGATGTGTTCGCTGATCCTAATTCGGAGCTGGCGTTTGGTTTTTCCTATGTAGTTTTTATTGCAAGGACACGTGAGCATATATATGACACGTGTCGTTGAGAAATTGATAAATTGTTTAATTCGATAATCATTGCCACCCCTTGGATCAGCGAACACATCAGTGGGATGTACATATTTGCATATGTTACAGTGTCCGCATGCATGCATGCCTGGAGGTGGTTTTCTCTCAGTAAGCCAATTCTTATTGATCGTTCTGGTATACTCTGAATGAACCAGAGCATCTCCCAAATTACGTGCCCTTTTGGCCGTAAGTAATGGTCTAGGGCTAATTATATTAGTAATGAGGGGTGCCAATTTAAGGATATGCCAGTGTTTGTTTAGGATCTCCTGGACTTGGGTCCATTGCGAGCCGAACCTGGTGATAATTCTGGGGAAATCACAATATGATTGGTCCATTTCTTGGGGATTCTTCTGTGTGGTTAGGAGGTCCTCACGTTTGGTTTTAAGTGCATTATTTTTGGCTTTCTTAAGGGAATTATGTGAGTACCCTCTTTTCCTAAATCTTTTATACATTTCATGTGCTTCAGTTAGAAATTGATCCTCCTCCGAGCAGTTTCACCTAATCCTTAAAAATTGTCCTGTGGGTATTCCCCTAATTAGCGACTTTGGATGATGACTCTGTGCCAAGAGGAGGGTATTAGCTGCTGTTTCCTTCCTGAAGGTACTTGTTGTTATTTTGCTTCCACATCTAGTGATTTGTAAATCAAGGAATGAGAGAGCATCAGCAGAATAGGAATAGGTTAGATGAATATTCCTTTCATTGTTATTTAGTTGGGACAAAAATTCCAAGAGTTGTTCTACTGTGCCCTCCCATACCACGAGTACGTCGTCGATGTACCTTAACCACAGCGCGCAGTGGTCAAGGTACATCGAGGACTTGTACACGACCTCCTCCTCCCAAAGTCCCAAGTGGAGACAGGCATAAGAAGGGGCCCAAGGGGCACCCATGCTGGTGCCTCTAATTTGTTGGTAAAACTTCCCAAGAAACTGGAAGAAATTATTGCCCAGCATGAACTCCAGTAGTTCTATAATGAATTCGTTGTGGGCTCCAAGTAATGGATGATGAATGTCTAAAAAAGTTTTGGTGGCTTGAATACCCCACTGGTGGGGAATCGATGTTTCACCAGCCATTGGACGCTGGTTTCCTCAGAGCTAGGAGGGGTCAAGTACGGTGAGCTTAAATAGAAAATAGAACATGCAGATACTGCTTGTGTCCACTAGATGTCAACCATAGCCCCTCAGTGTACATCATTCAGCAAACAAGGCATACACTCTAATTACGTGATTAGGATAGTGATATTAAATATTTACGAGATAGAGACGAGAAATAGAAAAAAGGGGGGGAGTACAACTTGGAAAGCGCTTGTAATCCATTCATCAGATGTGGTTCAAACAATCACAGAGTGCAATGATCCCTTGAGAGATCGCTCCATCTATGGTCCAATTTTATGATCAATTGGTTTGTCAGATCACCCACTTACTAACATCACCTCCGAAGTAGTGGTATAGGACTGTTCCTGCCCAACTGGATACTTTGTATTGAGAATATTCTCCATTAATCATCAACCTTATTGTGCAGGACTATCCTCAATTTACTATACCCCATTATCTAGTGTGCATGATGTGTATGAGTGAGCGTGTAGCCGCGGCTCTCATTGTTTTTAATATCCCTTGTGACAACGTTGTCCACTTTTAATTGGTTTGTGATAACCGTTTGTCCATATTGCCAATTTTTTCACTTTTTGTAATATTAATTGGTTTATTTTTTGGTAATTAATAAAGCTGGTTTTGTATTGACAATAGTGTTCTCTGTTGACCTACTTTAGAGAAACTCTCTGTTTCTCCTCTCTTTTTTTGCAAGAGTAAATATAGTCTTTTCCAATCACAAGGTATGTCAAAGTTTGGTTAAAGAGTAGAGTGATAGTGCATGCAATCACAATAGATTTTAAAGTAATATTAAGTAATATTAAACAGAGAAGTGTGCTTTCTACAGGGCGAGTCTGTGTCTAGCCAGCCCTGATGCCAGTCACATGACTAAAAAAAAAAAGTTTTAGAAGAGCAATTTAAATTAGATTATTAATATCAAATAACTGTTTTACATCTCTCTATAAATCTTTATTGAACACTAAATGTGTAATTTTTTGCATTAATATTGGTGTAGGCAGAGTCAGAGATGACTGACACTAGCTTTCACTTTGTTCAGACAGCAGCTCTCTTATTTTGTACTTTACATGTATTAGCAATTACATTTGATATATACTACTGATTTATGTTAAAACTACAGAGTTTCTTAGTGGATATAACCAATTCGCGTACTATATCCAGGCTTCCATAGTGCTTATCAATAGGAGGATATGGAGGAGAAGGAAGGGAGGGA
Source organism: Aquarana catesbeiana (assembly GCF_042186555.1). Classification (NCBI taxonomy): domain Eukaryota; kingdom Metazoa; phylum Chordata; class Amphibia; order Anura; family Ranidae; genus Aquarana; species Aquarana catesbeiana. Next base: position 476,891,756 of record NC_133328.1, read on the forward strand.
GTGTCATTTATCACTGTGCATATGCCCACATGTGTGACTCTATACTCATATGGGCTCCACATATTGAAAAAAGGAGAAAATAAACAGCTTAGAAGGGAACTGAAATTTGAGCATGCTCCATAGAGGACATCATCTGGTCTGCACAATCTCAGCCCACAATAGGGACACGGAGAAGATAGGAGGGACAGCTGAAGGCAGGATCAACCAGATATACAGTATTTCACTTTACACAAAACAAATGCTTTAGTGCTTTGTGAATATGAACACTCTGTTATATAGCATGTAATGAGAGTTTGGGTAGTATATAATGATAGTCCGGGTTTAATGACACTTTAAATCACTAAGTAAGTGAAAAATAAACCAGAAACATGAATAATGTGAATTATGATGATATAAAACCAGGTTACTGCCATATAATACGCCTTATCTTTTTTATTTGGTGTAATCAAGAGTAGGCAGTTATTACCACACTAGTGTGGTTAAAACGATTGGGGATGGGGCTAAAATGGGAGAAGTCAACCAAGCTGACTATAACTTAAAAATAGTTTGGCGATATCCCCAATGCTGATAAGTATGTTGTTCTCTTTCCAGCAATTTGTTTACTGTATCCTGCCATTTCATGAACAATTGTGTTGTACGAGAAATCAATTTTTTGCTTTTATTTTCTGGGCAATAGCAATAATCTTATAAGTATTAGGTGTTGAGTTTCAGGGACTAAGTCTTCAGGAATAATGCCTAGTATTACAATTTTAAGGGTCTAAGAGGCAATTGAAGGAAATACGGAGCATTTAACATTTCAAATATAAATAACTAATATCAGAATTTGTTTGGGGCATGTCCATAGCATAAGGATTAGAGTGCCTGTATCTCCAGAGCATCAAGTATAGTAAGGTGATTCAATATTCAATATGACCCTGTGTGTGGAGTTTTTGTGGCATACGATAAACTCTGTTAAATATAAATAATTGTGTGAGGACCTTTTTTTTAATTTTTTTTTAACCAGGGAACAAAACAAGTTAAGTAAAATTTAGAGATGCACTTTAAAAAAAAGTCCGGATTTATTCCTTTTATACCTACTTACTGAGCTAAAGAAAAGCAAGTTGGCATTAAAAAAAAGCATACATAAATTACAATTACGTTAATTATAGTTCAGGTTCTGCATGATGCAGACAGATCCTTCCCAAGCTCGGTGAGAAGTGTGTAGTGCTGCCACCTTGTGAATATTAGACAAAATGCTGTAAGATTTATGTGGAAAAAGACACATATATGAATCTTAATGCCGCGTACACACGGTCGGACTTTTCGTCTACAAAAGTCCAACGGACGCTGACGGACTAAAGCTGGCTGGTAATCCGATCGTGTGTGGGCTTCTCCGGACTTTCAACGGACTTTTTTAGCCTCAAATCCGACGGACTTTAGATTTGAAACATGCTTCAAATCTTTACGTCGTAAGTACGACGGACCCCGAAATCCGCTCGTCTGTGTGCTAGTCCGACGGACAAAAACCCACGCTAGGGCAGCTATTGGCTACTGGCTATGAACTTCCTTATTTTAGTCCGGTGTACGTCATCACGTACGAATCCGTCGGACTTTTGTGTGGTCGTGTGTAGGCAAGTCCGTTCGTAAGAAAGTCTGCCGCAAGTCCGCCGAAGGTACGTCGGAAGTATGTCGGACAGGCTGTCGGACTTTTGTAGACGAAAAGTCCGACCGTGTGTACGCGGCATAACAGATGGCTTGTGAGACATTGGCCTTACAGTTGCAGGCCTTGCTACATACAGAGCTTGTGGTCATAATTATCTGTTTGAGATAATGTCACAGGAGGCCTTGTAGTGCCAAAGCAAATAGGCCTTAGTCGACTAAATCAGCAGTACCAACCTAAGATAAAATCATTGGTAAATACTTTTAGGAATGGAATGGGTGAAGAGAGATCAGGATTTCATTCCATTTGCCATAGTGGATTAGCTAATAGGTTTAAGGAGGAAGTGAAAAGAAAAGGAAAGAAAAGAGGGTTAGCAGATAAGGTCCTAAAAGGAGGAGAGAGTTGAAAGAAAATGGTAAGACCTAAAACAAAAGTAAGGGCGGGGAGAGAGGGGCATATTGAAACAGGAGGTGGGTCAAGAAGAGGGGTAGGCTAGGAAAAGGGGTAGGTTAGGAAGGTGGGGTGAGGGGGGGAGGTACCCCAGAGGCCCTCGTATTAATCTAATTACGATAGGTCTGTTCTACAAGTCCAGTAGGCATGCAGTAAGAAATTGAGTGTAGTGTGTCATTTAGGATGGCAGCTAGTTTCTCATTGACTTCAGTAAATTTAAAGGTGGGCAGTTTCCACACCAGGGCAATTTTTGGTTTTCTTGCCATAAAAATGTATGCAGTTTTTTCATAGATTTCATAGAATGGTCTTCTGAAAGGCCTGAGCAGCTAGTGTTTTAGGTAGTGATCCTTAAAGCAAATCTGTACCTTTCCCATTTAAGGCAAAGCAACAGGTATGCTTTAATCCCCGACCCAATGAGCAGCATATACTTGCCTTTCCTGAACCTCTGCTGCTCTGTTCAGCTTTTGGGAGAGAAAATAAATTACTTGTTACTTCTGAGTATAGAGGGGCATGTGGGTTACTACCTGTCCTCTTATGTGACAGCACTGGTGTTTGGTCATTGGCCTAGTATTGACACATGGGGGTACATCACACTTCTTTACCCTGCAGTGCAGTGAAAAGAAAGTAAGAAAGTGCAGTTTTTGATAGGATGAGGATTATAACCCCTGTAGGGTTTTTGCTACTACTTGGGGCTCCATTAGAAAGATTTACTCTCACTTCCTCAGACAGGAAGTAAGGTAAATCTACATCATTGACATTGACAGAAATACAAATCTAGTAGGAGTATCTTGCCCTACTCTACTGAAGAAAAGCATTGTTATTTTGTCTGTGTGTTGCCTAGACATACACTTTAAAGTGAAACAGTTGTTTTACCATTAATAGGTGCTGATCAATGCCCATTGTTTTCCCAAAAAAGGGACCAGCATTAATGTGGCACTCTAATCCTTATGCTATGGACATGCCCCAAATACATTAACTTATTCCTCCACCTCTCTTTTCACAGGCAACACATCCATGCAAATACAATTTCTTTATTAGAAACATCTTGCATCGGTGCAGTCTAGGGGTGTCATATTTTGGACCATGCAGGGTCCTTAACTGTACCTGAATGAACATTTGACAGTACAATTATGCAATTTGGCAGCCAGATCTTGACTAATGTGTTGGAAAAATTGCTTCAGTCTGTAGGTAGCTATGTCAAACAAGAGTGCCTCCATGGCCAATAAAGGTGCTCTAAAAGAATTGGGGGAAGGCACATGGCAAAGAGGCCTACAGCAGATGGTTTTCTGATTAAATCATTAGGTTCTCTTTAATCATTACAATATGAACCAAGCATAGGCATCCAAGCTATTATCACACATCTCACTCATTCTTTGTAATTCAGCACATTTCATAATCCTGATTTTCGTATTTGCTGTATCAATTATTATAATTTATGCATTCATTTGTTAATATTAATTGCTGTATAAAAGATTAAAACTTTTAAGCATTTTCTTTTTCTTTTAGTCCAATTACCTCACCTGAGTTCTGCAGAGATTCAGCAAGATCACTCGTTGCTAATTATAATGATGGAGCATTGCCATGCCAATGCAACCTAGATGGAGCCACAAGCCCCAACTGCAATCCTATGGGAGGACAGTGCATCTGCAGACCTAATGTTATTGGGAGAACATGTAGTCAGTGTGCTACTGGCTACTATGGATTTCCCCACTGTAGACGTAAGTTTAAGTGCAGTATTATGCTTATGAACTTTTAGTTACTTTGTTTTTATATAATCATTCAGGGTTAATAAATATGCATGTTGTGCAGCTTAGGGTCAAAGTTCCAAGGCTTTAAAGAAGAATTCCAGGTACATTATTACACTGGCTCGGGTTGGACCAATGTAACTATGTATTTACCATACCTGTAGGATCCCTTTCGAAAGCTGGAAATCACTGAAGTAAACACTGCTACTACAATGATCTCCACTAGCTTCCAAGACCCATGCCAATTGGCTGTCCTGCTGCATTCTGAACAGAGATGGTCAGCTGCTTGGTACAGACGCCATTCAAAGACTGCTTTGCATCTTCTCAATAAATACAAAGTGTTCTCTGACTGGATGAGGTGGAAAGGTGGGAGAGGGATGTCACACTGTCAACTTCATCCAATTAGAGAATGCTGGATTAGCAATGTCTGCTGCAGTGATTTTCAGTTTCTAGAGTGATCCCGCAGGTTTGGTGTATGCATAATTATATTTTCCCAAGCTGGGATAATGTATATTCATAAAATATCCATCCCTGGAATTCTTTTTTAATACATATTTAGCTTGTAGAGATCTATTTAGGCATATGCTATGTTTAACTTTATATGCTTTGTAATGTGTCACGGCTTAGTCAATTTGCAAATGCATTAGCAAAAATCATTTTCACCATCATGTCAATGTGTATTTGCTTGAAAGGAAATTTTCATCTTATCTATACATGAAAGAAGCGGACAGAAAAATGATTTTAATTGCAGATTCCAGCAGCCATTTTCTGAGACCAGCATATTCATGGGTTATGGGCATATTATGGGCACTGTTCCTGAAACACTATATTCTGAAGTAAGGAAGAGGTCAACAGAAACGTATAACTTCAGTTCACTCCCCCCAGTGGTGGCCATAGTGTGAGGAGAACAAGATGAAAACGTGTTATTTTCAATGCAGCTACCACTGGTTTCATTCTCCTTTTATTATATTACTTATTTGAACATTGACTATTTTTATCAATATGGACAAATGTGTACTCACGTTATGGTGGGTTGAGAAGAGCTCAAATGTATCCAATTGTTTAATTTAGATGGGATGGGAGGTATGTAGGGTTTCTACCTTACTATTTTAAAACCAAACACATATGGGTTACATAGGTTCAGTGGCTAATTAAGGTGGTAGTTAGATTCAACTTACTTACTTACTTCATGTGTGTTCAGTTTTAAAGTGATAAACTACCTATTCATGCATTGACTTATTGCCTGTTCTGCTGTAAACTACTAGAGCCTGCCAAACATTCTGTTGGATAAAGCTATAAGTGATAAGCTTGGAAAGTGTTGGGATCACTGCTACGTCCTCAGGGGTGACACGTTTTTTGAGTATTGCTGTCTGTGCATTAATGTGCACACTCCAGGTAGAAGATGAGATAACAAATCCACACTTAGTTGATACCGAGGAGGGTATACATAGGTCCTGGAATGTAGTGGCTGGTGTGTTTTTTTAGGCTTTTTTCCTTTATTTTTCTGATAATCCTGCAAATGACACTTCCTGTCCCTGGATGGCTATGCTTGGTCCTCCAGTTTATCTTTGGACTAAGTCAAGGCTGTCACCCATACAAACATATCTGCCTTTGTCTATCACATTGCAAGGAGAATGGAGAAATTGTTAGTTTATAGAAGAAAGATAAGATATTTTATTTGCTTAAGGTCAGTTCACAGGATATGATGAGGACATTACATTTCTGGTAAGGTCAACAGGTATTTTCTGTATCTACTGAAAACATTCTTAAGCCAGATACTCACTGCTAGCTTTTTTTTTTTTTCATTCAACCCAGAGGGCTGGACAAAAAAAACACTCACAGATCGATATACCAACACAAGCAATGTACCTTTGTACTCTGATTCCCCCCCCTCCAGAATACACTGAACAGCATTTGCAGCAATTGGCTATAAGGATATTGGTTTTCCAACATGTGCTTTTGACAAAAGCCGTTCAATAAACCGGCTCCTATCGAACAAAGAGCTGTACCCTCTGACTAAATGTTTTTGGTCCATATGTACCCAGCATTAGCCTTAAAAAAGTAAACTATTACAGCCATAACTTCTAAGTACTTGTAAGCTAATGTGTGTTCTTCAGTTTAGTTATCCTTTAAAGCATCAGTGTTTTGTTTGGACAGCAATCTGCACTATGCTATCCATTTCCCTGTCAGCGTAAACAATACAGGTAGGCAGCCATTGTCTGAACTCTGTATGTAGTAATCAGCTCAGTCCCCAGCAATACATTGCTTCCTAATCATAATATGTGAGTCATTTGACCAGGGGCTGACTGGCAACTTCTGGCCCAGAGGGCAAGTACAATCCAGAGACCCATGGTGCAGCGACTGGACCCCCGTTCTGCTCTCCATCTTCTCTGCCTACTCTCGACCTCCATCCCAGGCTGAAGCTCTGCTCCAGGTACTCTCTGCTCACTGGACCGGTCGGGCTGGACAGCGCCTGCTGCACCAACCCTGGGTTCCCGAATTGGCACCTGGGCAGGGGTCAACAGCCCCCCGCCCCATTCCCCCCTGCATTTGGCCCAGTACATGCTGTTAAAATCATTCTTTGCTGGGTGGTTGCCAGGGGTTGGTCAGAACTGTCTGCAAAACCACTAAAAGCAGCTGCAGTGCAAACAAGATTGGACAGTCGAAAAACAATGGTGTAAATCATCATGTATTCCTATTTGACCATCTTTGGTTTACAAGTCCAAGGCTGCTATTATGTAACAGTACATTGTATAAATTAGTGTGTGTTTTTAGCAGCCTCTTTTTTATGTCATTCAATGGTTTTGGTTTGGAACTTCATGCTGGCATAACTTGAGGTCCTGGCTAAAAATGAGTGAATAAATATGAGTTTAGGACACGATCAGAGGTGGTTCCGGCCAGCTCAATAGATTGCTTTAAGACCCCTTTCACGCTGGGGTGCTTTGCAGGCGCAACAGAGCTAAAAATAGCGCCCGCAAAGCGCCCTGAAAGAGCCGCTCCTGTCTCTTCAGCTTTCACATTTGCGAGGTGCGCTGGCAGGACGCAAAAAAAAGTCCTGCTAGCAGCATCTTTGGAGCGATGAAGGAGCAGTGTGTATACCGCTCCTTCAACACTCCTGCCCATTGAAATGAATGGGGCAGTGCTATACTGCCGGCATAGCGCTGCTGCGGTGGTTTTAACCTTTTCTGGGCCGCAAGCGGGGGGGGGATAAAAGCGCGCCGCTAGTGGCCGAATAGCGCCATGAAATTGACGGTAAAGCGGCGCTAAAAATGGCGGCGCTTTACCGCTGACGTACCCACCTCCCCAGTGTGAAAGGAGCCTAAGAAAGGCCTGGATTCTTTCCCAAATGTACATAATATAACTGGGTACTAACAATTATAGGTAAAGTTGATCCAGGGAAAATCCGATTGCCTCTCTGGGATCAGGAAGGAATTTTTTCCCTTGTTGTAGCAAATTGGATCATGCTTTTCTGGGGGTTTTTTTCACCTTCCTCTGGATCAACTGTGGGTATATGGGATTGTATGATATTTTTTATTCATCATTAATCATGTGAACAGCATTGTAGAAAAGGATTAGCAGAAGTCACAGAAAATCTGATTTTTGTAAATTTTTAACTGCCTGTTTTTATTGCCCCTTTGCGTCTCTATGAGGCCTTAAAGAGTTGTCTGAGTAACAAGTGTTCCCATCAGAAGGTTTCCCCTCCATCTGTTCTCAAGGCAATTTAAACATGTTGATTTACCTACACTTTCATTTCCAGTGACATTGATGATTAGGAAAATTGGAGGGAATTAATCTCCTAACAGAAAAACAAACACCAATAAAAATCTGACAGTTGCTCTACCCCCCCCCCCCCCCCCACCACCACCACCACAACTCTGTCCAAATGGAAAAAATAAGTTTTGCTGTTAGTTATATTTTCATTTTTTTTTATCATGCACACATGCCCAGCAAAAGTTTCATAGATCCATTGTAACTACCATACCACTTTCATTTTTCAACATTTACCTAGACTTTAATATATTGTACTTTGTGTGGAGAGTAAAGCAGATTTCTTTGTTTATTCAGCATGTAACTGTGGTCGTCGTCTTTGTGATGAAGTAACTGGCAGATGCATCTGTCCTCCCCATACGATCAAACCTTCATGTGAAGTGTGTGAACAACAGTCATTCAATTACCACCCTCTTTTGGGATGTGAAGGGTGCAACTGTTTACCCATAGGCATAATACAGCCATCCCACCCAGAGTGCAATGGGATAAGTGGACAGTGCAGGTAAGTCACATATTTTATCTACTGCAATGTACTGCTTTGCTGAGTATGGCTATGATGGTCAACTAAATATAGGGGATTTATTTACTGTTAGTACATTACATCATAATGCAGCTAGGAAGAAAATGTGTTTGTGTAAAATGTTAATGTAACATTAAGATGAGATCGGGTCAGATTTCAGACACAAATTAGCACATACTGGCAACATATTCACAGGTCTGTGATCTTTAAATTTACCAATCAAACCGTGCTCCCTTTCACAAGAGTTTGATGTTTATTCAATAAATACGAATGTCCTCCAGTAAATTTAATGTATTTGTTGAGACCTGGGGATTAATGGGGAAAGGGGATTTTTTTTTTTTGTGTTTAACCACTTCAACCCCGGAAGAATTTACTCCCTTCCTGACCAGGCCATTTTTTGCGATACGGCACTGCGTTGCTTTAACTGACAGTTGCGCAGTCATGCAATGCTGTACCCAAACAAAAGTCCTCTTTTCCCACAAATAGAGCTTTCTTTTGGTGGTATTTGATCACCTCTGCGGTTTTCATTTTTTGCGCTATAAACAAAAGAAGAGCAACAAATTTGAAAAAGTATCTTTTACTTTTTGCTATAATAAATATCCCAATTAAAAAAAAAACAAAAAAAAACACATTTTTTCCTCAGTTTAGGCTGATTTGTATTCTTCTACATATTTTTGGTAAAAAAAATATCAATAAGCGTATATTGATTGGTTTGTGCAAAAGTTATAGCGTCTACAAAACAGGGGATAGATTTATGGCATTTTTATTATTTTTTTTTACTAGTAATGGCAGCGATCAGCGATTTTTATCAGGACTGTGATATTGCGGGGGACAAATGGGACACTTTTGACACATTTTTGGGAGCAGTGACATTTATACAGCAATCTCTGCTATAAAAATGCACTGATTACTGTATAAATGTCACTGGCAGGGAAGGGGTTAACACTAGGGGGCAAACAAGGGGTTAACTGTGTTCCCTAGGTCTGTTCTAACTGTGGGGTGGGGGGGTGGGAATGACTAGGGGAGGAGACCGATCGGGGTTCATACTTAGTATGAACATGCGATCGGTCTCCTCTCCCCTGACAGAACCGGGATTTGTGTGTTTACACACACAGATCCCGGTTCTCTCTCTGTCACGAGCGACTGCCGGTGCCCGGCAGTCATCGTGGGCACTCGCATTGGCTCCGAGCACACGCAGCCGGTGCGCGCCTCCTACAGCAGCTTGAAAGGCCGACAGCTACGACGGCTCTTCCATGGGAGCAATCCTGCCGCAGTATAATTGCGGCGGCCGGTCGGGAACCAGTTAAAGTGGTTCTAAAGGCAGAAGGTTTTTAATTTTAATGTATTCTATGTATTAAGATAAAAAACCTTATGTGTGCAGCAGCCCCCCTAATACTTACCTGAGCCCCACCTTGATCCAGTGATGTTGTATGAGAGACTCCCTCCTGATTGCCTGAGACACACAGCGGGTGCCATTGGCTGTCAATCAAAGCCAGTGAGCCAATGAGAAGAGAGAGGGCAGGACTGAGTCACTGCTCCATGCCTGAATACACACACAGAGCAGCGGCTCGGTGCGGGTGCCCCCATAGCAAGCTGCTTGCAGTGGGGGCACGCGGCAGGAGGGAGGGGCCCGAAGGGCCGACGAGGGACCCGAGAAGAGGGAGATGTGGGCTGCTCTCTGCAAAACCACTGCACAGAGCAGATAAGTATGACATGTTTGTTATTTTAAACAAAAAGAAAATATGACTTTAATATGAATTTATCCACTTGTCTACTGGGGCAGTTTTTTTGCATGTTAAAATATGCATTTTTGTTAGAAATTACTGGAACCCCTCAAAAAGCATGTTACTGAAAGTAGAGACCCTGGATAATAAAATGGTGGTAGCTACAATTTTTTATGTTGCACGTTATATGCACAATTATTTCTCAAATACATATTTTCAGGAAATAGTAAAATAAAATGACTATTCATGCAAACAAACACAATGTTATACACAATTTTTTGGTTAAATATAAAAGATGGGGTTGCATAGAGTAAATAGATAACAAGCATATCAAAGTCTTAAAATGGCGCACTCACACGGAATCGCAAAAAACAAAGTACCTGAAATTCTCCATAGGCGACACTTTCAAAATCCTTCACACGTCATCATTTTAGAGTTAACCATGAATTATGGCCTTAGAATTATTGCTCTCACTCCAATGTTTGCAACGATACCTCACATGTGTGGCGCAATTGATGTTTACATACATATGCTCGCCCTACGTTGCCTTTTTGTATGTTGGGTGTTTGCAGGGGATGACGGAGATGCTTTACATTTTTTTTTAATTATTTGTATTTATTTTATACATTTTTTTTTTTTACACTTTTACATTTTTATTTTTATTTTATTGCTATCACATGTGGGCTATCAGGCTTCCTATATGATAGCATGGGTAAGTGACAGGTATCCTTTATAGAGACATTGGAGGTCTGTTAGATTGTGCTGGAATAGCTGCATCCTGATTACACTAGCAAAGGAAAGACAGCTGTGACCCTGAAAGTGACGTAATACACATGATTTCTACAGTCATGTCACAAGAGGGATCTGGGAACATCCATTCCCTGAGTTCCTTCTGCTTTCAATGGGGAAGCAGTTTACCATGGTCCCAGGCTCCCTAATGGAATGAGAGAGCCCAGGAACCACCATGGGTACCACCGCCGTTCATTTGATAGTCCCATAAATGTGATCAGGCAGCTCTAGAGCCAACTGATGACTTTTATCAGAATGCCCTTCACTGGCTCTTCAAGCCGGTATCACTTGCCGGTAACCACTTGTCTACTGTGCCGTTTTTAAACGTACCTTGATAGGCGTGGTTAATCAATTTAATAACAGTTGCAGAACCTCCCTTTATCAGTCATAGAACCTTCTCCCATCCCACCCTAAATGATTCACAGTAGAGAGGCAAATGTCACTCAAGGTGAGATATTCCCGTTTAAGCCCTTCTCTGTGCAACCAGGTGCCGGTCCGGTCTGTGACCCAGACAGTCTAAATGTGTACAAGCATTGAATAAAATCCAAATACAAAAACATCACAGATCTAAGATACAGGTTATGACCAAGTGCATCCTGTGTGAAATGCGTTAACCATCATCCTGTTTCTCAGATCTGTGATATTCTTGTATCTTGGATCTGTGATGTTTTTGTACCTGAATTTTGCAATGGTTGTTAAATTGATTAACCACTTGTCTATCAAGGTATGTTTATTCAATAAAGCTCACGTTCTTCTGGCAATTGGAGTGCGGTCAACCTCTGTTTGTACACATTTGGACAGTCACAGAACCTCCCCTCAGTAGTCTTAAAACCTCCCCTCATTATTCACAGAACCTCCCCTTATTAGTCACAAAACCTCTCCTCATTATTCACAGAACCTCCCCTTATTAGTCACAAAACCTCTCCTCATTATTCACAGAACCTCCCCTTATTAGTCACAAAACCTCCCTTCATCAGTCACAGAATCTTCCCTCATCAGTCACAGAACCTCCTGACATCAGTCACAGAACCCTCCCCTCATTAATCACAGAATCTCCTCTCATAAGTCACAGAACTTCATCAGTCACAGAATCTCCCCTTATCAGTCACAGAATCTCCCCTTATCAGTCACAGAATCTGCCCTTATCAGTCACAGAACCTCCCCTCATCAGTCACAGAACCTACCCTCATCAGTCACAGAATCTCCCCTCACCAGTCACAGAATCTGCCCTTATCAGTCACAGAATCTGCCCTTATCAGTCACAGAATCTCCCTCATCAGTCACAGAATCTCCCCTTATGTGTCACAGAACCTCCCTTAATCAGTCACAGAATCTCCCCTTATGTGTCACAGAACCTCTCCCTTAATCAGTCACAGACTCTCCCCTCATCAATTACAGAACCTTCCCTCATCAGTCTCAGAACCTCATTCACACCTGAGCATTTGTAGTGCTAATCCCAAAGCCTAATAATGGTCAAGATGAGGAATCCCATTATTCTCAATGGGCCCATTCACAGTTGAGTGTTGTTTTGCTTGTCGCTTGTCACTTAAAGCTTGAAAAATGACATAAGCTTCTTTCTGGCACAATTAAACATTTTTGGCACTATAGATGTTAACAGGAGCTTCTGGCCTATTTACAGTGACTATGCTTTAGTGAGGTCTCAACCTCAGGATCCTTATATTTTATGTTTTCATATTCTGATTTATTCTCATATTTATGTACTAATTTTGTTACATGTACAGAGGATTGTTCGCTGCTCTGCCAAGTGATAATTTACTGTTTGCTGTTTTCAAAAATGTTAATAAAAACTATTGAAACAGAAAAAGGCATGTTTATATGGGTTTTCAGGTGCTCCTTTTTAAAAGTCTATGGGGCCAAAAACAGGCAATTCTGCTCTTGTACAAGTCTGGCATAAAACTGTGTGTACAAATGAGTAAAAAAAGTCCTCAATCCGCTTGACTATCCTCACACTCAAGTGTGAATGGGGGCTCCAAACCCTACTGCATTATTAAAACTTTGAACCCCCCTCCGTAGCAGTAACATTAAGGACAACAATAAAAAATGAAAAAGAAAAAACCCAAAGAAAACGGAAGAGCAAAGCATAATCTTTCAGAGATGAAGTAGAAGCACCACACCTGATCTCACTTGTTTGGGTAAAGCTCTGTCCCTCTACTGTAATTACACTCAACGAAAAGACCTGCTTGGACTAGATTATACAATCCCACAAACAACCACCCCAAAACCACTCAAACGGTAGTCATCTGATCATTCATGATAAAGAAAACATTGAAACGAACCATGGAAAGTTATGGCCATAGCCCCTTTATTTGGGTCTAAAACATATAGTCATAATACCTTTAAATATATTATACCAGGTCTTTAAACACACAGACCAATACCAATGTTAAAACTTTTTCAGGACTTGAGCATCAAGTAACTGTAGTCTTTCAGAACTTGGGCACCAAGTGACCATACCAACCACTAGGTACCACAAACGTGGAGAACAATACCTCAATAAAGGTTAAGGCAGTTAACCATAGATTTTAGACAATACAGAAAAGAAGGGGGTGACAAGTGCCACTTTGTTGGCCGCCTGTCCCCAACATACTCCTTTCTGTCCTCATTGTCTGTCTCTTCTGATGATGATGCACTACCAGCATCAAGTCATTCAGAAGGCCTGACTGGCAGATCTCTCTGCGGGCTTTGTGCCTGACCATTACTATTATAGGAGCGTGTGCTGTCCATAGCTGGAGGTTGGGCACTAACAGTGTATAGGAATAACAAAAAATGTGGCAGGGCTCATTTCTACATGAATGCAACACATAATAAAAAAGGCAAATTAATTTATTGACACTGCCATTAATTAGTTCTCTGTATTTTCTGGACAGATGTAAACCAAGAATAACAGGCAGGCAGTGTGACCGATGTGCTCCAGGTTATTTCCGCTTTCCTGACTGCATTCCATGTATCTGCAATCCAGATGGGACACTTCCTCAGATCTGTGACCACCACACTGGTGTCTGCTTGTGCAAGGTACTGTATCTGACCACACAATCTGATTCTTTATATTCATCTGCAGAGTTAAGATGGGTACACATTATAAGAAAATCGGACAAACGATCGGCCAATTGTCCTCGATGTTTCACAGCGAGTCCAAACCAAGGATGGAACTAATGTATGAAAATTCTCGTGCGACAAAGGCTTTTTTTTTTTTTTGTTTTTGTTTATTGTTTCTGATCATGCACAGTTTTTCGTATCTGTTTTTTCTTGTACGAAAACAGTACACATTACACAAAAATTGTTAGTTCTGTTCACATATGAGATAAATTTTGGAGTTTGTACCTTTGGAAATTTTCGTGTGGAAAGTCTGAATCAGATGTCAAAAGTTGTGCACACACTATACAAAAATCACATGATTGTGCCTCACGCAGAATTTTTCTTCTGATTTTTTTATAGCGTGTACCCTACTTAAATTGTCTCCAATGACAGACGCAAGTCTCAAGATCGAGAATTTTAGTCACATGCACTTCCATACAGACCAGCCAAATAAATAAACTTGTGTGCTGTGTGACATACAGTAGCTGGCAGATTACAATTTAGCTTTATTAAACACTTGCTCTGTGTAAGTGTTCCTATCTGTATACTAATCAATTACAAGATAAGCATAACGGACATACATAGAGAAAGATAAAGAAAAATGTGATGAATTTAGTAACATTTTTAAGGTTACAGTAAAGCCATCAGAACTGTAAACATGAATAGGGGTAAAAGCAGGGTTTAGCATCAATAACATATTTCCAGGAAGGACTTCCTTTGCTGTTTGGGCAATTTGTTGGACATTTGCTTTATAACCTGGATGTCTGTGCCACAAGGGCATCTGGAGCAATTATACTAATAACCCCTCAGGATCCCTTCAATTTTATCACACTTTGTTCAACAGTACCAAGCCCTGATGAAGGAGGCCCCTTTGAACCGCTGAAATGTATTGACTTTTTATGATATAAGATTCTGAAAAAATAGATCTAGACTTTATATGTTCTGCTTTTGTTGCTTTATGTACACCCAGTCATTAACATCAAATATGCCTACTATTTAGATATAAAATGAATGTTTTTGCCTGACACAGAGGTTTAATCTCACCTGACCAAATGCATAATCATAATATTCTGCATCTTTTCCTACATGCAGGAAAATATTGGAGGTACAAGATGTGATGCTTGCCAGACTGGAACATTTTATTTTGATCCTTCAAATGCCAAAGGATGTACCAAGTGTTTTTGTTTTGGAGCAACAGATGTTTGCCATTCTTCCAATAAGCACAGAAAAAAGGTAAAAACCTAACGATTGAAAACCCAACTAGAAGTTATGGAATACCTCCAACTGAATCAGGGAAATTGTGACCCAATCAATGTGCTGCTGCTTAATCATTGTCTAATCAGCAGGCTGGGAACCAATTACTGTGCTGCTGATTCTTCACTGTCCAATCAACAGGCTGGGAGCTGTTAGTTGACCAAACTGAAATGATTAAATGCAGTGGAGAAAATAGAACCCATTGATCTGACTATGGTCTCTGACCAAGATAAATGGACCACAAGCTGTTTGCCTTGAGCTCAACTTTAAACTTTAAGATCAATATACTGAGCGTGCTTTACTGCTTCCCATAACTTTACATTTCAATACTTTTTAGCATTTGAGTTAGAACTTTTTAGTAGATAGTTTTTATTTGAATCAATGAAAGGTGAAATCTGATGGAAAGAAATTGTTTGCTATGTAATAGTCAATACAGAGAAAAAAACAGAAGATTTAATTTTTGCTTTGATTCCTGACTTTGATGGTAATAGGAAAATCATATTGTCAGTATAGATTGATCAAGTACGTTTTTTATGTAATAATTCTAAGCCTGCCTAGGGCCACTTCAGTGAACTGTTGGCAATGTAGAATGTGGTCACCTGTCCTCGACTAGATATAGAAATATGTGGAGAAAGGTGCCTTTCCATTGTACTGGCAACAGTATGGCCTGGAACAATTAGCCTTATCAGGGTGCTCCACAATTGTTTTAAGAATCCAACTTGATTAATCAAATACTTAGCCTGCCATTGCATACCCTTTTCCAAAAATGTTCATGGCCATTAGTAATTCTGAGCAAAGAATCAGCATGACAGGCAGAAGTTATCATTTTCAGAAGGAGGTCAGCAATAGCAGCCTTAAGATTTCTGTCATGGCAGGTGTATGTAAAAGACATAAAGCCTAATAACACTGATGGGGAAGCAGAAGATTTGCAAAACACTGCCTATAGACCTTTTTTGCTGTGCCCCATAGAGAATTCAATTGTTGTCTAACGTTTCAAGAAATGTATGTATAGAACAGAGTTTCTCAACCAGGGTTCCATGGAAATCTAAAGTTCCTCCAAAAGTTGCAAGGGGTTTCTTGAGCAATGTCTGCCCCTCAGATAACCTCCCACTGACACCATTGATCTCTTTAACTATCTGTAAGAGGGTAATTCTTCTCAATGACCACAAGTTTAAGGAGCATTCTTCCCACTGACCTTCACACTAATGTAGCATGAGTTGTAGTTCCCTGAGACCATAAAGTTATTTCATGGGTTCATCTGTGTTGAAAAGGTTGAGAAAAGCTAATGCCTATGGGTACTTTTAGTGCTGAGTAACTGATACATTAGTGGATCTGCACTGGTTGTCTTCAATTATCTAATTTTCTTACCACTTTCCCTTATGATTGAATTTTTACATTTTATTTTTTTATAGAATATTATACATATTTACATATTTGGTTTGATTGGTAATTTGTACACATAAATATATATTATATTGTTTTATGGTGGTATCATTTTAATCAATGTATCTCTGATAAAAAGTTTGTAGATATGAGGTCGTGGAGTCTCGAGGCACCAGATCAGACCAGAGTGGCTGTCACTTTTAATCCAGGCAGCAACAGTGTTGTAGCGGATGTGCAAGAATTGCCACCGTCTGTTCACAGTTTGCACTGGGTGGCACCAGAGTCATACTTGGGTGAGAGGGTAAGAATGTTTATGATCAATTTTACCTTTTATGTACTTTTTCTCTTCATAGTTTTAAAAAGGACACATATTAAAGCTCAGCTTGTTTGCTACCCCCCAAACGATACACACTGGAATATTTTTTATGTTTTAAAACCAAATGTTAGTGTCACTTTAACTGCTTCCGGACCAGCCACCGCAGTTATACTGTGGCAGGTTGGCTCCCCTGCACGAGCCATCGTAGCTGTATGTCGGCTCTTTAAGATGCTTTAGCAGGCACGCATGCGTGCTCCTGCAGCGTGTCCCCGGAGCCGATGCGTGGGCGTGATGATCGCCAGGCACCAGCGATCGCTCGTGATAGAGCGAGAACCGGGATCTGTGTGTGTAAACACACAAATCCCGGTTCTCTCAAGGGAGAGGAGACAGATTGTGTGCTCCTACTAAGTAGGAACACTGATTGGTCTCCTGCCCTAGTCAGCCACATCCCCCCCACAGTTAGAACACACCTAGGGAACACAGTAAACCTCTTGATCGCCCCCTAGTGTTAACCCCTTCCCTGCCAGTGACATTTATACAGTAGTTAGTGGCTATTTTTAGCTCTAATCGCTGCATAAATGTCAATGGTCCCAAAAAAGTGTCAAAAGTGTCCAATCTGTCCGCCGCAATCTTGCAGTCACGATAAAAATCACTGATCACCTCCATTACTAGTAAAAAAAAATAAAATAATAATAAAAATGCCATAACTTTATCCCCTATTTTGTAGATGCTATAACTTTTGCGCAAAACAATCAATATACGCTTATTGCGATTTTTTTTTCCAAAAATATGTAGAAGAATACATATCGGCCTAAACTGAGGAAAAACATTTTTTTTGGTATATTTATTGTAGCAAAAAGTACCGAATATTGTGTTTTTTTTTTCAAAATTGTCGCTCTTTTTTTGTTTGTAGCGCAAAAAATACAAATCGCAGGGGTGATCAAATGCCACCAAAAGAAAGCTCTATTTGTGGTGAAAAAGGACATCAATTTTGATTGGGTACAGCGTTGCATGACCGCGCAATTGTCAGTTAAAGCGATGCAGTGCCATATTGCAAAAAAATGGCCTGGTCAGGAAGGGGGCAAATAGTTCTGGGGCTGAAGTTGTTAAGCCTCCATTTTGGCCTGAGATGAGCTTAAAAGTTTATACAGCCTGTTCCATATTGCCGTTTTATATATCATCATAGCCAATGCAATATGAAATTAAGCAGTCTTCCAGAGTTAACACAGCATTGCATTTTTTTCTTATTGTGGAATAAATGAGGCATAGTATAGCCTCTGTTGTAGTTCTTAAAGAAAACTTGCATATCTCTTTCATTATAAATAGATTTCTTCCTATGGCGGCTCTCTGACATATCAGCTGAAGTCCTTTGGCTTACCAAGTGAAGGCATGGTACTTCTAGACAAGCGGCCGGATGTTCTGTTAACAGTAAGTTGATATTTGATTCTATTTTCTATGGAAAGTATGACAAAAACTTGCAAACAAGACATTTGTTGTATCCTGTACATGTAATTATAACATGGAATATGATCTTTATATGAATGCCTTGTGAAAATGGCTTGTGGATTATGAGACAAAAAATGAAATGTGGAGTGCGGTTCAGGTTCTTGTGTTGCTAGATGCCAGGTGTTTGGATCATAGAGCTCTGTTGTTACTTGACAAGTACTGCCAGAAATTGTTATGATTGCCAACATTCCCTACATTCCCAGTAAGCAATATTCTACCATTGTTTCATGGCTGATTAATTCCTTTCAGATGCAATAAACATTTAATAGGTTCCACTGCCCAATGACCATATAGGTCAGTAATACTTGGCAGTATAACAAAATGAGTGTTTTATAACAAACTGACCCAAAGTCCAATGACCAGGTAGGGAGGTAATGTAAAAAGTTTCAAAGCTGAACCAGGGTAATGGGGTGCAGTGTGACAGAGGTGTGCAACTCACAAGACTGATTGAATAGTATTCAAATCCTTTGGCAAGCAAAACAGCTCACATGCACTCGATTGCCAAAAGTAGTGGGACACCCGCTTTTACATGCACATGAAGTGTAATGGCATCCCATTCTTATGCCCCGTACACACGGTCGGATTTTCCAACGGAAAATGTGTGATAGGACCTTGTTGTTGGAAATTCCGACCATGTGTAGGCTCCATCACACATTTTCCATCGGATTTTCCGACACACAAAGTTTGAGAGCAGGCTATAAAATTTTCCGACAACAAAAGCCGTTGACGGAATTTCCGATCGTGTGTACACAAATCAGACGCACAAAGTGCCACGCATGCTCAGAATAAATAAAGAGATGAAAGCTATTGGCTACTGCCCTGTTTTACGTCACCGCGTTCAGAACGATCAGATTTTCCGACAACTTTGTGTGACCGTGTGTATGCAAGACAAGTTTGAGCCAACATCCATCGGAAAAAATCCTAGGATTTTGTTGTCGGAATGTCCGATCAATGTCCGACCGTGTGTACAGGGCATAAGTCTGTAGAGTTCAATTTTGAGTTGCATATAAAAACAGAAAGTGGTCATGGGATTTAGAATGAGATAGGTCACTAAGTAAATACAACTTAAATGCAATTAATGATTTAATACAAATTCCATGATATACAGTACAAAAATACATTAAATGATATGCAAAAATTGTACAAACATATACAGTAAAGTAGTCATCAGAAAATCCATATATGATAAAACTCCACACTTATGGTAATGTTCATAAAGTATCATGGTAAAGTACACAATTGATCTGTGAATGAGCGGATATATCGTAGCATCTATGGAGCTCTACGCTTTTCGTAAATCCTAGTAAGGTTCACTCATCAGGAGTTTGATGCGACAAGAGGTCCATAAATATAAGTAAAAATAATAATCTCATGTAGGTTTATAAAAAAGGGGGAAAGTTGTAATGTATGATTCTCCACCGTAGATGAAGGGGGAAGACAGCCAGGGGAGGAATCAGGACATCAGGTGCAATTCATAAAGGGTATGAACACATATGGACCAAACAATTCTAAAAGAAAAATGTCTATTAAGTATATAACGTGACAGAGTATTGATAAAGTAGGTCTCATAAATTGTGTTCAGTTAATTTCAAGAGAATCATCAAAATAAAAGATGAAAATATGGAGTGAACACCTGTGTAGCCAATAAATGAAGATAAATTGGAAAGTAAAAAGAAAAAAGACGCAAGTGCCAAAACATCATAGTGAATAAAAGGACAAGCAAAAGTGAAAAAAAAATTTAAAAAATATATGACAGGAGTGAAAAACCACCTATCAGGGTAATATCTGTGATTGGCTCTTTCCTTCATGCTGAGCAGGTTGGCGGAGTAACGCCGAGCATCCATTAGACATCGAGGATAGCCGAGGAAGGCATTTCTGCTGGAGGTGTAATGGATATTAACACCGCTCTCCAAGAAGTGCTCAAAACCGCACTTATACACGATGGCCTGGCTCGTGGGATTCGTGAAGCTGCCAAGGCTCTTGACAAGCGCCAAGCCCATCTTTGTGTACTGGCTTCCAACTGCGATGAACCAATGTACGTGAAGCTGGTTGAGGCACTTTGTGCTGAACATCAAATCAATCTGATCAAGGTTGACGACAGCAAAAAGCTTGGTGAATGGGTCGGCCTTTGTAAAATCGACAGGGAAGGAAAGCCTCGCAAAGTGGTTGGTTGCAGTTGTGTTGTTGTCAAGGACTATGGCAAGGAGTCCCAGGCCAAAGATGTCATTGAAGAATATTTCAAGTCCAAGAAATGAACATCTAAATAAAAAGTTTGACTTGAAAAAAAAAAAAAAAAAAAATATCTGTGATTGATTGCGAGTGTTGAGTATGGGTCCCGATAACCACCATCAGAAAGGACAGTTTCCAGAGTGAGGTCCCGGTGGGCCAATATTGAGTTGGCCCACCCTTTGCAGCTAAACCAGCTTCAACTGTTAAGGGAGGACTCTGTGCAGGGCAGTCAAGTTCCTCCACCCCAAACTCGCTCATCCATGTCTTTATGGACCTTGTTTGTGCACTGGTGCTCAGTCATGTTGGGGCAGGAAGGGGCCATCCCCAAACTGTTCCCACAAAGTTGGGAGCATGAAATTTTCCAAATGTCTTGGTATGCTGACACCTTGCTGACACCTTAAGAGTTCCTTTCATTGGAACCAAGGGGCCAAGCCCAACTCCTGAATAACAACCCCTCACCATAATCCCCCCTCCACCAAACGATTTGGACCAGTGCACAAAGCATGGTCCATAAAGAAATGGATGGG
The DNA here is from genome assembly GCF_042186555.1 of Aquarana catesbeiana. NCBI lineage: Eukaryota > Metazoa > Chordata > Amphibia > Anura > Ranidae > Aquarana > Aquarana catesbeiana. The sequence continues at coordinate 476,912,702 of NC_133328.1, forward strand.
CGAATTTGATGTGGAGGAACTTGACTGGCCTGCACAGGGTCCTGACCTCACACCTTTGGGATAAATTAGAGCATAGACTGTGACCCAGGCCTTCTCATCCAACATCATGGCCTGACCTCACAAATAGGCTTCTGGAAGCATGGTCAAACATTCCCATAGACACACTCCTAAACCTTGTGGACAGCCTTCCCAGAAGAGTTGAAGCTGTTATAGATGCAAAGGGTGAGCCAACTCAATATTGAACCCTATGGACTAAGACTGGGATGCCATTAAAGTTCATGTGTGTGTAAAATCAGGTGTCCCAGTTCTTTTGATAATATAGTGTATATATGTTTTAGCTGTGTAAGGTATGTAGGTGTATGGACATCTTCTAGTCCATTGATTTCTGTTGTCTAATAGGAGATCATTTTAGTGTTTCACACAATCAGCTATTTTTATTGCATCTTTTTTCATGTAGGGTAGACAAATGACTGTTGTTTATGTGGATCCCAACAATCCTTTACCAGACATGCAAAACTATGGTCGTGTTCAGCTTGTGGAGGTGAGGTTGCGAGAATTACATTATACTCTGTTAAAAACTATTAATACTTGTGGTTTATGGATACCTGTGGAAATTCCTTCATCTAGGTGTATATAGAACAATAAAGATCCAGATACTCATTCTCCATTTACTATAGCTTACAATATAAATATGGCTTACTTTTTCTTAGTCATTTAAGGTAAGATAGTACTTTATTGTCATTATATACATACAACAAAATTTATAAAGGTAGTCTTTACAACATTACAACCGCAATTTTAAAAAACATTTCTCACCACGGCCAAATATACATACTTTCTAAGACATGCCCACGTAATTGTCCTTAAATGTAGCAAAAATATTAAATATTTTTTAAGAATATATAATGTCATTTATATATAATATAGATTATAGACAATACAGCCCTAAGGAAAAAGCTATACTTCTAGCGATTAGTGTGCATTTTACATGTCCTATATTAGACTTGTGCACAGTGGGAAATTTTGTTTAGTTTCGGTTCATTGTCATTCGTAAAATACATAATTTCATTCTGTTATATTTGTTATGTTACATTAATTCGTTTTTGGATAATTCGTTATTATTCGTAGAGTGTCGATATTCATTATTCTGAATCTCGAATCATGTCAAATTAATTTGTTATATCCACTATAATTTCTTTCGTATTAGTTGAAATTTGATATTTATGTATGTATATATATTCGTGATAATGATTCGTAGTTTGGAAAGTCGTTTATTGTTTATTGAATCTATTAACACACACAATGACAATATCTCTTCTCCTCTGCTCAAATACAATACAACACCCTTCTCACTCAGTTCTCAGGAATGCACTTTGCCAGTAAACCAACCTCCAGCACAAAATTAATCAGCTGATTGGACTGTGAGATTTATTTTGAGTTGACCTTTTGTTTCATTAGATCTTTAACAAATTACCGAATCATGTCGAATTAATTTGTTATATTTGCTATAATTTCTTTCGTATTAGCTCTTCTCTTGAACTTTCATCCATCCTGTTTTTATAAGAACCAAAGAGATTAAAATGAAAATGTTATTTTGTTATTTCAACATAGTTGGCACTCTAAATAAAGCTACTGCTTTGAGTTTTTCTCATAAAATACTGGTATGTATAGGGAGGAATGAATCGGATCAGAGAAAATGGACATAATCAAGACTGCTCATGTTCAGTCATGCTAAAATATCTCCAAATAGTGAGTGATACATAGCTAGCAGATATTCATTGCAAGATCAGTCTTGTAAAGTTGTAAAGTCTCATAGATACTAGAACCTTGATGCTTAACCTGTGGTCCAGGGGCTGCATGCCCTTTGGTACTTATTCTGTGGCCCGTGGGGCCACTGGTAGTCTGTATTTTCATTAGCTAGGTTCTTAGGTCAATAAAGGACATATATTCTTTAGACTGGGTTCTGGTAGTTGTGCTGTGCATTCCTTTACTCTTTCAATGCTTTTTTCATCTTCTGTAATCAACCTTGTTAAAAGAAATATCGAATGTCCACAAGTAATTTTCAGCAATCTTATTCCCTAGTCTTTGACTGTTCTGAACCATGACATCAGTCTCCAACATCTCCTATAGTATCTCTGCATCTTTGACCATTTCCCATAGGAAGTTCACAGTGTCTGATTATTGCCTGTTGCATGTCTGCAATCTCTGACCATCTCCTGTAGGTTGTTCATAGACTTATCATCTCCTGTTGCATCCCTGCACTCTCTGATCATCTCATGTTAAATGTTGACAGTACAATCATCTGCCTTTGCATGTCTGCAGTTTCTGATCATCTCCTTTTTGATGTCTGCAGTCTCTGATCATCTCCTGTAGAATGTCTGTTCTCTCTGACCATCTCCTGTAGGATGTTTGCAGTTTGATCATCTACTATTACATGTCTGCAGTCTCTGATCATCTCCTGTGGGATGTTCACAGTTTGATCATCTCCTTTTGCATGCCTGGAGTATCTGATCATCTCCTGTAGCATGTCTGCAGTCTTTGACCATCTTCTGTAGGATGTTTGCAGTCTGAACATATTTGGTTGCATGTCTGGAGCCTCTGATCATCACTGCACTTAGAGATTTTTCTATAAAGACATTAACCCACACTGCACAAGAGGAAAACAGACATGCAGGCATAATCTGACACCTAGGAAAGAATGAAATTGAGTGCAGTGGACTTTTAAATAGCTGCCGGTTTCAGCTATCATGGACCTGCTCCTATCTCATAAAAACTAAGTGACGGGACAAAATAAAAAAATGCACAATAAAAACTGAAAAACCACAAACCCTCTAAAAATAAATAAATAAAACAAGCAAATTCCCCCCTAAGCAGCTCAATAAATGAAATGAATAGTGGTCCCAGTGGTTGTAATCTACTCATCTCCACTGATACTGACCACCCTCTGAACACTTAGCTTGGTCAAGTGGGGATGAAGTTAAAGGGGAACAGCTCAGGCAAGTAGCTTTAGTGAGAATCTGCCTCATCTTTTCAATATAAACTGCCTTATCTGGTCATGTTTGACTGTTTCCTTATGACAACATTTAAAAACATTAATAAAATTGAAAGAAAGCCAGCCATTTTTTCAGTATAGATTAGACAAAATCTAATCTGCCTGGAATATGGTTTTAAAGTCATAGCTGCACTTTGATGGCATTTCATTGGCTGAGATGACTTCACCTTCACAGGCCCAGGACCAGTATGAGGCCAGCTATTCCAAAGTTAGGTACATGTGCAGTACTGTACAAGCCTTCTCATGAGCATTTTGTAGATTATAATTCATACACCTTCTTAGAATTCTGACATTTTGTAGCTCAGTGGTTATGAAAATGCTTCCTCACACCATTTCAGTAATTATGTGGTTAACCAGGTTAAAAAAAGATTTGTATTAATAAAGTTCAGCCTTTGGCAACTTTTGTAGTTTCAAGCCTGAGCAGAACAAAAGCAGAACAAATCTCCATGGCCAAATGTTGCCAATAAAAATGTATTTCTATACTTGGTAGTACAGTGGAATCAATTCTCTGGATGACATTTTTTGACATAATTAGAACTATGTGTAAATTATTGTAGTAAACATGGTAGTAGCAGTTAGGCTCGGTTCACACTGGGGCGACTTGTCAGGCGACCTAGTCGCCTGACAAGTCGCCTCCCGTTCTGTGCTATGGAACCGTTCTAATCGGAGCGACGCAAGTCGCTCCGACTTAGAAAAAGGTTCCTGTATTACTTTGGGGGCGACTTGGGGCGACTTGCATAGACTTCTATGCAGAAGTCGTCTCGCAAGTCGCCCCGGCAGTCGTTTGCAGGTCGCCTCGCTGAGGCGACCTGCAAGTCGTGCCGCCCATGTGTGAACCGAGCCTTATTATTGCTTTTATAATGTATATTGTCAATGTACATTAATCTTTTTTAGAACTAGATAGGCTTCATGATTTCCCTTCCTTTACAGTTACAGTATTCTGCTCCCTTAGGCCCTCTGTTTTAGTTAAAATCAACATGTTATAAAGAGTAGAGAACTTGACAGCGTTTATAAGTATTACAAACATCAGATCAGTATTGGGAATCTGGCCTGATAGCATAACAGGAGGCACTGCACTGCATTTACAGATTTCATTCCTGGTTTCATCACATGCCCAGCACTCACGGAGCTTACATTTTAAGCTTTTTTAGATATTTATTATACTTCCAGGTAAGCCCTTACGAATATGTGAACAGAGCTTAGAACTGTTGAGGAGCACACATTAGTTGGGTCCCGGGTTAGACAAGGTATCATGATGATGTGGTCATAAATACTTTAGGAATGCCATCTTTTGCTGACTGGGGATCTGCACACTAGGACTATTCACAGAAAGGCTTTCAAGATCTGTGCACACCAGAGAAATTACAGACAATCTTGTGGAAATTAGGTAAACAGCAATATCCCAGTCCAATTTTAGTACCACCTGCAATCACTGGGTAAGGACCCAATTTTAATGGGCTTCCCTAGTGGGAGATCATATCAGTATCTGACCATAGGAAGCTCACAGAGTTTTTCATTCTTAGATGAAATCTGTAAGCTACAAGTCTCCAATTGTTCTCTTTCCTGTGCAGTAAAGGGCAATGCCATATTTCATGGTAAACTTGGAGAGCAAATCCTGGTAGCTTAGCGATGGATTTCATGACAAGCATATGCACCAATGTCTATAGCCATCCTGATGCTGGCTGTACACCTGCCAATGCTGTGGCAATTGTGGAAGGTTTTTATTAGCTTTCAATTGCAGAACGAGTTAGCTGGATTTACATATATTTGGCCCATGGGTCCGAAGTCTTTTTAAATTGCTTCACCTTATCATTGATTATCACTGATTATCTTTATTCTTGGACCATAATCCATGAACTCTTATGTTTAACACTTCTCAGGGAGACTGAGGACTTTTTACAATAAAAAAATTAAGCCTGGTACATACTATGAGTTTTTTTCCATTCAACCCAGTCAGAGCCGCTGTACCAATGAGACTGGCTGGCATACATGTGGGTCAAATGTTGGCCGTTTTTTTTTAATCTGCCAATGTCTCCTGACATTCAGCCCGTGTGTACGGGGCTTTAAGCCTGGTACACACTATGAGTTTTTTTCCGTTCAACCCTGAGGGAGCCGCTGTACTAATGATCCAACGTTAGTAAAGCAATCTTCCCCACTGAACTTTTGTGTTCTGACAGGGGGACAGCCCCACTGCCAGAACACTCTGAACAGCGATCCCAGCCATTGGCAAAGAGAGCTTATCAAGAGCCGGTTTGCTGCTTGTTTTTCAGCATGCACGTCCAACAGAAGTCGGCCCGTATGTACGGGACTTTAGTCTCTGTTTACTACGAGAGATCTCAGCCACTGGTTCATTCAGGTTTATTTCAGCAGTCATTTAGCAAGGATGCTGATTGCTTTTTATGACATACAAATAGTTGACTCTAGAAATCTTCCCGTAGAATAGTTATTAAAATGTGCAGCAAGCAAATTCAGTATAAAAAAAATGGGCGGCAAGCAAGTAAACCAGGCACATATCATTATATTTTGTTGACTTTATAGTATTAGCTTATATATATTCAGTATGCTTTTTCTTTACACTAAGATCTGTAGAAGTATCTAGAAGATTATACTTAATGTCTCAAATGATATTTAGGTTGAAAAAAATAATTTTGTCAGGGGAAATATTTATAATATTTATGATGTAATATTTATCATTTATAATATTTCAGTCTAATTTATGTCATATTAAAAACATGGGATGCCATTACATCATTATTGAGCTGACATTATTGTACTGTGCTGTTATAATTCAGGGGAACTTCCGGCATGCAAGCAGCAACAGCTTAGTGTCTCGAGAGGAGCTTATGATGATCTTGTCCAGACTGGAAAGTTTACATATCCGAGCCTTGTATTTCACTGAGACCCAGCGCCTCACCCTTGGAGAGGTTGGCCTTGAGGACATCACCATCTCAGGAAGTGGGCGTGTAGCACACAGTGTAGAGATATGTGCATGCCCTCCCGAATATACAGGTGACTCATGCCAGGTAGGTTTGCTGTCAGTCTCCTTCCTTATCTAACATTATGAGCCAACTTTTAATCAGACACAACAAAGATTTGTCAATGCCAAGTTTTTTTTTCAAACAACAGATTTATGGATGGTGTATGGTACAATCTTTATGCGACAGGTTTATTCTGTACAGGCGCCATGCTTTTTACTCTATACCCTTATTTCACTTCATTATTAGTGTGAAAACCTAATAGGGAAGGACAATAATCCCAAGTAAGCCAGGTCCCCAAGAAAAGTAGTGACTGCTGTGCCACCATAAGCCTTGGGTTGATGGTTACAAAAAATAACTGTTCCAAGGTGTACGTTTTGATAGGTATTCATTTTTAATGAATTGGAGGCATGACATCTGTATTATGTGAAAAACTCTTGTTGTGCTTTTATATATATATATATATATATATATATATATATATATATATATATATATATATATAAAATATATAGTTCACCAATTGAAAGCTGCAGTTTCTTGTATTTTCTTTTTGCAAATCACTTTTACCTTTGCAGCTGGATTTCCTATAGGTGTCCATTAACTGTACCTAAAGTTCTGCAGTTGTGGAGCTAATTTACTCTCTTGTGTTATAATAAATACTGTTCTAACACACATTTCTTTGGATCTGCTGGTAACTTGGAGTTTATGACAATCTACAAGAACATAAGAATACGTATGTACACATACTGTAAATTTACATGTATAAACACAGTAAGCATATAAATCTCTAATAAAAGATGACAGAAAAATCTAGCCAGCAATACTGATGCTCCTTCACGGTCCTTTCAAACTTGTCAGTTTTCCAACAGTAAAATGCATACACTAGTTAGAAATGCAGTGAATTAGTATGTGAGTAGTTTTCTATAGCTGCAGCCTAGGGTTTATGTAACCATGAACCAAGAACCATGTGTAAGTTTTTAAACCCCTAGTGTTATGCCCTGTGCACACGGTCGGATTTTCCGACGGAAAATGTGTGATAGGACCTTGTTGTCGGAAATTCCGACCGTGTGTGGGCTCCATCACACATTTTCTATCGGAATTTCCGACACACAAAGTTTGAGAGCTTGCTGTAAAATTTTCCGACAACAAAATCCGTTGTCGGAAATACCAATCGTGTGTACACAAATCCGACGCACAAAGTGCCACGCATGCTCAGAATAAATTAAGAGACGAAAGCTATTGGCTACTGCCCCGTTTATAGTCCCGACGTACCTGTTTTAGATCACCACGTTTAGAGCGATCGGATTTTCCAACAACTTTGTGTGACCGTGTGTATGCAAGACAAGTTTGAGCCAACATCCGTCGGGAAAAATCCATGGATTTTGTTGTCGGAATGTCCGATCAATGTCCAACTGTGTGTACAGGACATTAGGCCTCTGTCTCACGGACGATCCGTTCAAGTCCGCCTGTCAGTTTTTTAGGCGGACCTGAACGGACGCTCCATAGACCTCTATGGAGCGTCGGATGTCAGCGGTGACATGTCCGCTGACATCCGACCCGCTCCGATCCGAAAAAGTGTGACGGAGGAAAAACCTACTTTTCCATCCATCTGCGGATCATATCGGGTGACGACGGACTCTACGGTCCGTCTTCATCCGATTTCCCATAGGGGAGAGTGGCGCTCTGACAGGTCCGTCCCTGCACACTGTGCAGAGACGGACCTGTCATCCGCCTGCTTAGCGAGGATCAACAGAGCGATCCCCGGCTGAGCAGAGCGGGCTTCGTACATAGACACCTCCGTGTGAAGGAGCCCTTACTGTAGAAAAAAGTGCAAATGTTATTGCCTAATTGTTATATAATAACACTAAAAACTATGTTTCTAGTATAGAGCATGTTATTACAAATTAAATATATGTGTAAAATATGTTTTATTTAATGAGACACAATAAAAATAAATGACAATAAAATAGTATGTTATACTATGTTTATCACATTACTGGCTGTAATGACTGTATACTGCTATGTTATTGAACCTGTTCGAAGATTAAAAACTACATAAAGAATGTAAGAAAAAAAAGTTTACAAATAAATAGTATATAAAAAAAAATATAAATGCAAAAAATAATAGCTAAAGGGAGAAGAGGAGGTTGAAATAAATTATGACTCATTGGGGTAAACTAAGGCCTCATGTACACTGCTGCTGGTAAACGGACATTCAGAGGCAGTTGGCTGCTTTTTTCAGCTGCCCCTGAACTCATCCAATGTTTTCTTATGTGTACATATACACAGGTTTGTTTAATGTCGTTTTTAGGCAGTTGAGTTTAGAGGCCTTTTCTGGAAAGCAAAAAACGCTGAGTTTAGAGGCATTTCAAGAGCCAAACGCTTCTAAACGCGGCTAAACCTGGTAACTCGTGTTTAGCCGCATTTTGTTTACAGGCGTTTTTCATTTTTGGCTATTTTGAAAAAAAAAAAAATATATATTTTTTTTAGAAATGCTTCTAAATGCAAATACGGCTAAACACGGCATGTAAACGTGGCAAAACGGAAGTTTTAAACATGGGTTACTATCTGTTAAGTTAAATCATTCAGGAGTGGTTGTAAAAACGTGTACGTTAAGCCTAGTGGTTAACAATGGGTTAAAAATTAAAAATTGTATTAAAAACTCAAAACCTTTCACATGTGAGGATGGTTTAACTGATGTTATAAAACAGTTATCTCCAAACCGCGGGCTGAATGTAGCCCTTTTTCTTGCTTTTATCCAATCCTCGGGGCACTATTCCTTACTCTGACACCAATAGTGGGGCACAATTCCTCGCACTGACACCACTGATGGGGTATTAGTTCTCCCACTGACACCGTTGATGAGGCACCATTCTGTTCACTGACATCAACAGTGGGGCACCATTTCTCCCACTTGACAGTCCATATTCCTATCACACATGTTCCTGGAATGGGCTATCTAAAGTACCAGATGCTGCAGCGACCACCAGATCCCTAATGGAGCATGCACAACACAATGTATATATTTACCATTTACTGATCTTCAGTCAAGTCCAAATGGTTTTTATTGAAGAAAGATCACATCACAGTGTAGTGCAAAGTTTTGGAGCCGTGCAGGACCCCTTCGTCAGGCATTCCCTCCACTGACACCAAAGATGAGGCACTATTTCTTCTACTGACATCAATGATAGGGCACTGCACTATTCCTCTGACTGACACCAACAATGTGGCCCTATTACTTCTACTAATAGCAATGATGGGGTACTATTCCTCCACCTAATGGACACAGGTGCTATGTCATTTTCTTAATCCCACTGACCACCAAACCTAAGACATTAGGGTTGATTTACTAAAGGCAAATCCACTGTGCACTCCAAGTGTACTTGGAAGTGCAGTCACTGTAGATCTGAGGGGAAGTTCTGAAATGAGGGGAAGTGCTGCTGATTTCTATCATCCAAACATGTACAAGCAAAAAATGCTGTTTTTTTTTTTTCTTGCATGTCCTCCTCAGATCTACAGCTGCTCTATGGTTTGTTAAAGTTTCTATTTTTATTATATAGTGTCAATGAGTTAACTAAACACACAGGATGGAACTGTGGAAATTTTGCAGCAGAACAGTGCCACGTCCCTAATGACAATATAATTAGAGCAAGAACAACAAAAATGGACTTTGTAGACACCAATTATAAAACATACATATTTTATTGTATTAAACATATAGTACAAAAATAGCTTTTAAAAACATTGCAGTAAAAATGCAAGCAGCTAGCTAAACCTCTGTAGTGTAAGTTAAATACAATAGATGCATAACATTAGCGGAGATGAAATCCTGCAGTAAATTGGAATATAGAAGAACAGAATAAGCTCTACATGTTTCGCAATTTGATTGCTTCTTCAGGAGCTATAAAATATTCTACAAAAGAGAGACAAAATTACAAGCAATCAGTAACAATAAACAAACAAGATTTGAAGATAGGATGTCTCCAGTGGTTTGCAGGGAGTGTCAGGAGGTAATCAAAGTTCGCTCCCAGAATTAGCGTGCATGCAGTGATACAGTATATTCAGTATGCAGTATATTCCAATTTACTGCAGGATTTCTTTTTTTTTTTTTTTTTTTTTGAATTGTTTATTTATATGCAGAACCTGGTCCCAGTGGACCAACAAGTTACACAAAACCACATTCATCACAAATCGATACAGAGTGATATAAGTGCAGCAAACATACATTACGTATTGCGGTTTCATATCTCCATTAATCCTGTCATCCATACCTTATATTACAATTTAGAGACCATTGCAATTAAGAATATGTACTTCTTGTTACTCAGTTGGGTTTGTTAAGTATTACTGCCCACTGGTTCGGTTCTCTTTTCTTAAATATAAAAACTAAAAGAGAGAACATATAGAAAAGAATGAGAAAATAGCAAGAGATAAGAGGAGAGAGCGGGGAGGAGGGGGGAAAGAGATGGGGTAGAGATATAGGGATTGGAGGTAGGAGGGGTTAAGAGGGAGTTAAACCCTCTACCCCCCGCAAGCCCGGAGTCTCTCGTGTTCTAAGTTTTCTGGGGGTGATATTTCCGCTGGGGAGTATCAGTGGTGTGATGTGAATTTTGCGGTCATGGGGCTTCATCAGTTCTTCTCAGTGCTTGGCCCTCAGACGAGTAAATAAACATGGTCCACAATTGCCAAGTTTTAGAGAACGTTTCTTCTCTATGTTGTGCCGTCAGAATAAGGTCTTCCATTTGTCTTATTTCCTCCACCCTCCCCAACCACATGTCAATAGTCGGCGGGGTGGGAGATTTCCAACAGAGCGGGATGCAGGCTTTGGCTGCGTCTAGTAGGTGTCGTATCACCGATTTCTTATAAATTTTGTCGGGAGTGTCTGTGGCGTGTAGTAAAAAGAGTGCAGGGTCGTCGGTTATTGTCCTGTCAGTAAAAAGTTGTACCGTTTCTCGCACTACTTTCCAAAAGTGTGCTAATTTGGGGCAAGTCCAAAAGATGTGCAAGAGAGTTCCTTTTTCCCTCAGACACCTCCAGCATTTATCCGATGTTGCAGGAAAAAATTTGTGTAGTAATGCTGGGGTTCTGTACCAATGGGAGAGTATTTTGTAATTTGTTTCTTGGATCTTGGCGCAAATCGAGGACTTGTGCGTGAATCCAAGAATACGTTGCCTCTTTGTGTTGTCAAACCTGCGATCTAGTTCTATTTCCCATTTCAACAGTCCCGGGGGTACAAAGTCTGTGGGAGGGGTATTTATGAGATTATAGGCTATTGATAACGTGTGTGGTAGAGTACCTTCCTCAGTGAGGAGTGATTCCAGAGTTGTGGGGATTCGATCATTCTCTTCGGGTGGGGGTGGGATAGCGTTAAGGAAATGCCTCAACTGGAGAGTTCGCATAAAGTCTAATCGGAATAGGCCGTTGGGGTCACCGAGTTCTCTATGTGTTCTCCAGCGTCCTCCAATGCTATAGTGGGACGCTAAAAGTAGCCCTGCATCGCCTAGTTTTCGGAAGATTCCGTCTTCCAATCCCGGTTTGAACAGAGGGTTGCCTATTATAGGGTATAGAGGTGAATTTTGGGGTGTGAGGGTTTTCTGGGGGATTAGTTGTGAGCATATCCGTGCCGTGTTGCCAATCAGTGGGTGTCGTTTAGTGTCTACTGGTATATCTTGAAAACACCATGGTGTGCCCCTTAATGGAATACTGGTGTGTGATTGTTCTATACGGATCCACATCTTGGTCTCCTGGTGGCGGCACCAGTCTATGAGCCTTCCCAAGTGTACCGCATGATAATATGCACGAATGTTCGGAAGTGCAAGACCTCCTGATTTTTTGGGGAGTACAAGTAATTTGTTAGAGAGCCTTGGTCTCTTCTTTGCCCAGACAAAATCTGTGAAAGCAGATTGTACCTGTTTAAAAAAGATGGATGGGATATGTATGGGAAGTGCCTGCATGAGATATAATATTTTTGGCAATATGGACATTTTCAAAATATTGCAACGGCCTAGCCAAGAATGTAGACCCTTTTGCCAATTAGACAATAACGATTTAATTTTTGATAGCAATGGGGGGAAGTTAAGTTCATATATTTTGGAGAATGTTGCAGGGATAAATGTACCCAAATATTTTAGGGCTTTGTTCGTCCATTTTAGCTTGAAACTAGACTGGAGACCTGCAAGTTGTGCAGATGGAATCCCTATCCCCATCGCTTCCGATTTTGCTAAGTTTATTTTCAGGTTGGAGAGGGTGCCGTAGATGGTAAATTCTTTCAGTAGGTTCGGCAGTGAGATTGCCGGTTTTGATAGTGAAAACATCAAGTCGTCCGCATAGGCGGAGACTTTATGTTGGGCTTGGTTAATATATACTCCGGTTATGTCTGGGTTCAATCTGATGCGACACAGGAAGGGTTCTAGTGAGAGTGCAAAGAGTAGGGGTGAAAGTGGGCAACCCTGGCGTGTACCGTTCGTTATTGTGAAAGCATTTGATGTTACCCTATTAACCCTAACTCTTGCTGACGGTTCAGTGTAAATCGCTGAGATCCAGTTTAGCATATTACTTCCTAGGCCTATATGTCTAAGTGTGGCAACCATGAATGACCAGTTAACCCGGTCAAACGCCTTCTCGGCATCTGTGCTAAGGAAGACCGATGGTGTGTTAGTGGTGGTGGCTTTATAGAGTAAATTCAGGATCTTGGTAGTGTTATCCCTGGCTTCCCTAGATGGGACAAAACCCACTTGGTCAAGATGTATCAGACCAGGTATCTGTTGTTGTAGTCTGGTGGCTAGTATTTTGGTAAACAGTTTTAGGTCTGTGTTCAAGAGGGATATTGGGCGGTAACTCCCGCATTGCGTCGGGTCTTTATCTTCTTTGGGTATCACTGCTATCTGGGCTTGTAGTGTATCATGGTGGAATTTCCTTTACTGCAGGATTTCATCTCCGCTAATGTTATGCATCTATTGTATTTAACTTACACTAGAGAGGTTTAGCTACAGTAGCTGCTTGCATTTTTACTGCAATGTTTTTAACCTATTTTTGTACTATATGTTTAATAAAAAATGTATGTATACTTTATAAATGGTGCCTACAAAGTCCATTTTTGTTATTTTTATTATTTATTTAGGCCTGTCAACTTATTAAGATGTAGATCATTATTAAACTCTGTACCTTGCTCATACTACTTCTTCTTTCCTTTTTTACCAAATAAAAACTTTGGATAAACACAGGAAGTCCCTAGATCGTTGTTAATTTGTCTTTTACGCCTTTCGCAGACGTAATAGCTGACAACGATATACAATCACCTGTACAATCCAATAGGCTAATGATGCACTTGAAAACCCTAATGCTATCAGTGAGGAATAGCAGAACGTGCAGCATGTAATGGCTTGTTTGTACAGAGCCTCTGGTCTAACTGTGCTATGCTAAAAATATGTAGCCCAAAGGAAGCCGTGCCACCTCTGACTGATCCATCACACATACATCCTACTTGTCTGCGGTATTACGCAGGCAGTGATTTACCGTACGAGTGGTCTAGAAATGTCTGACTCTCCCAGGGTGGAGGCGATGTGTTATCAGACACACCTTAGATACGCTACCGTATACTAAACTGCCTGTCAGGCCTTGGGGCCACATATATTTATTACACAATATGACTCATGCTGTGATCTAAGAGGTGGAGCATAACACAGCACCATGTATTCCTATCAGTTAACCTGGATACCTGAGTCAGAATTCTGCAGTATAAGAGGGATGTCACAAGGTGGATGACAGTTTTGTAAGCACAGACTGCACTTTGGAGAATGGGTGCCCACTGACAGGCTGCAGGAGCAGTACAGAAGAACTTTCTATATTTATATATTAATATATATTACTATTTAAATCCTATAAGGAACTGTTCGTAGAATCAGAATCAAGTAGAAGGAGCTTTTCATTTTTCCTAAAAGGAAGATGTTTTGCCTGGCATGCTTTTTGACCAGCCTGGTGCTTTGTGGTGTAGCTGGCATACAGCAGAGATCAGAGTTCCTGCAAGTCCCTCATAGTTTTAATCAACAGCAGAATATCTTGGATGGACATGCGAACAAGGTGAGACATGTATGTATATTTAGCATGTGGTCAAATAATTCCTATGTAGACAAAGGAATCATTTGACGAGGGCAGCTGAAAAGAATGTTTGTTTTATGATGTTTGAATCCCTTGTTTTTATTATTGACTTATATGTACTTTGAAATTATGATGTTTTGCGTATCAACTGATATTGTGCTGGAATAGTTATTTATGATGGAGCAGCATGTATTACATGTACAGTACTGAGACTGAGCCTGATTTTTTTATTACTGCAGACAAATGTAGCTGACAACCTGTATAAGGTGTAGGCTGTATCATTGTATTACCATTTTTTTCTATTTTATTTTCAAATATGTTATTGTGAAACCTAGCACAGGCTTCATAAAGAAAAAAAAAAAGTTTTTTTTTTTTTCATTAATGAATAGTATTCAGGGACATGCAATCATTCCTTCAAATCCTTGGACCAGTTGTACACCCAGAGCTGTTAGTTTATAGCATAAATAATAATTTCCCTTTGGGATTAAATAATAATTTCCCTTTGGGAATATTAAATTATTCTGAATTTTAATCTGAATACAGTCTCATATTAGCCATTCATTCCAAATTGCATTGCATACAGTTGTTTTTGATTATATACTGTATATATATATATATATACATTTTTTTTTCATTTAGAATACAAAAATATATTTTTAGTATACATACAGTCCATACATAAAGCTTACTTCCTAGAATTCATAAAGACTGGTGCAGGCGGATTTTGTGAAAGTGTCTCGCATACATTCCAAAAGTGATGAAGAATGTGCCAAATTCATATACCCGTCTAGAACTTGTACTTGAATTTGGCTCATGCTGCGTCGCATTTAGAATGCATATGAGACACTTTCGCAAAATCTATCTGAGACAGATTTTCTCTCTGTATGGCAAAAGAGAGTTGGTCTTAATTAGCTCCACTTTTTACATTTAGCACATTCATTGTGACACAATGTAAAAGTGGCACATTTTAGAGTTCCCTGAATGTGGTGCACGAGTCGCTGTCAGAACCAAAAGTGTCGCAAATGCTTCATGAACTTGGTGCAATACATTGACAAGAGGGATTAACGCCAGAAAAGTGGCACACTAGATTTGAGCCCCCCCCCCCACACACACACACACACACACTCACAGTTGTTTGTGGCTAGTTGGCCATCATCAGTGCAGTGCATGAAAACCGTGGCTTCTATAAAGAACCACTTGAAGGAGACATTAAAAAGTATATTTGGAATTTGTGATGGAAATGATGACATGTAAATACCATCTTTTGAAAGAAGGCTTTACTGTGCTTCACGGTGGATTAGTGTGGGACTTCAGGTTTCTTTAGTGTAATCTCTTTTTTAGTATTTTGAATAGGCAATACAAGAACAGATCGCATAGAAGAAGTACAGGACATATAAATACAAGTTATTGATTTCAAATTATCACTCATACAGCACTATGTATCTATCATAACTGGGCATTGGTATGGTGGAAGCATTCTTATTGTGCATAAATATTTCCAATATTATCAGTTAGGTATATGTAAAAATAATTTGCAACATTCTCCTTAATCCTCGATATTGCTAGTATTGCTTTAGTTAATCGGCCTTCTCTTTTTGGCTGCCTTGAGCTTACCTGACCATGACCTGTCTGGTTGTACTAATAAATGTTTTACAGTAGTGTTTTTTTAAGGATCATTTCCTCTACAGTGAAGATTACAATGAGTTGTGACTCATCTACTAACATTCATTATTATTAGGTTTGAATTGAAAAGCAAACACATTCATTTATGTTGCACTGATTAGATTTTTGTGCCATATTTCATACTTGTGTACTATACCAACTGCAAAACAGGTGTTGTGGGGCCTGTTTAATACTATATGGAAAAGGGCAATAAACTGGTGCTACCCATGACAACCAATCAGATTTCAGCGTTTGTCTCAAGGGCAATACCATCACTGACAACGCAGCAATTATCCTTCATCATTCTGATTGTTGTAAACGGCAAAATGGTGAAATCTGATTGGTGGAGGTGGAGTACTGCAGTTGGCATATCATTACTGTTTGTTCTTGGTAAACAAATCAGCATGTCTTTATTTGTGAGAATTTAAGTGGATTACAAAGATTTCCTGATGAGTACAGTGAAATGTTTATATGGTTGTGTTCCCACAGGAACTTGTAATTACATAATAAATCAGCTACTTAATAATCCTCTATTTTATTAGTAATAATGAATGCAACAATACGTTTGTCAGGGCCTGTAGATCTCATGAACAGCCAAAGATCTGTATGTGCTCTGCATGTGAGTGCTTGTTCTCAGGATAGCTTCAGTCATTTTTTTCTACGTTCTTTCATTAAAACAATGCACCTGGGGTCTTACTGTACAACGCCTCGAGATGCCTTAACCTGCTGCAAATGAGCTCATGTTCAAGGCTCTATACTGTTTGCTGACTTCAAAATAAATTACAATCGAATTGTAGAGTTGCTGTACCTCAAAAGAAAAATGTGGTCTGCTAATGGTATTTTGATTGTGATTTATTTGCTTTAAAGATAAATAGTATTACAACAACTTAAGCTATTATTATTTAAAAGTTGTTGATCCACTTCCATATATATTTCTGATTGGATGGATTTGAGCGCTATAATTGATTGGCGGCAGTTTAAATGAATGAATATGTTTTACTTGGAGCTTTTTTGTAATCAGAATGATATGATTGAGAACAACAGAGAAGTAACAGAGAAGGAGCATCAGTAAAGCAAAGCAAAGAAATTCCAAATAAGCTTGAGCCATTAATAAGCCCTGATTCGATTTTGGATGCGTTTCAGAAGGCATTGAATTGCATGTTACTGTAAGTGAGATAACATTGCTTTCCATTGAGATCATTCACACATGCATTCGAAACATGATGCAATTTCCAGAAGGGTCTGTTGCAATGCGATGTGATACGTTTTATAGCCCCAAAGATTTGAATGGAAACTGAAGTCAAAACTCATAAGTGATCAAAAGGATGGCAATTTCAGTGCGTTTTCTTGGACAATGTCCTGTATTTGTGAAGTCCTTTCTCTCTCTAGAGAGAGAGCGAGAGAACAAAAATCACAGCAGTGTCCAATCGCATCAAAATCGCAACAGAATCACACTGCAACTGCCCCTTGAAAACGCCTAGAAATCGCACTGCATCAGTGTGAACCAGGGCTAAAGATCAAAGGAATTAAAGTCAGTCTGCACTTTTCTAATCAGGATCCCACTTACGCCAGAGTCTGCATCATAATCCACCCTTACATCAGCATACCCCCTTACAAAAGAGTCCTCCTTACATTGTAGCAGCACAGCAGGAGGTGGTGCAGGTCTGGACAGAGGAAGTTCCATTCTCCTGCAAATGCTCGGGCAAGCACTTGCTAGTGGAACTCTGTTGGCCTACAATGAGATCTGTGTATGAGCACAATGGGCCCACACAGAGGATACGCCACTGATATTAACTGCAAGCTAGAAAAAAATCTTGTAGAGGGACACATTTGGCCTGGGGTGCCTTAGTTCGGAGGCCCCTGGTTTGTAAGGATAGAACAAAAATGGAGAGCAGCTCATTAACCACTTCCAGACCGCCACACACCGATATATTCACGCTAATATATCCTTAATTTGAAGGGGGATATCGTTGTTATGGTAGCAACTAGCTGCCATAACCCTGGTATCCTCTTGTTCGGCCGGTGGTCCAGTTTCCGATAATAGTGGTATCTGTGGCGGATTCTCCCTGCGAGTTCACTTTTATTGGCGGTGGGAGAGGGCCCCCCTCCCGCAGCGCTTCGGTGTCCTCGCTTAACGGAGCCGTCGGCAGCGGTGGAGGCGACCGGATCTTCACCCTTGCTGGGCATGGAGACGAGTGAGGGGAAGATGGCCCCCATCCGTGCCCATAACAGTGCAGGGCAGAAGCGACATCAAAACGTCACTCCCGTTCATAGCTCTAAAAGGGCCATTTGTTTTTTAAATGACAATTTTTAAAAAAAATTTTTTATTGAATTTAGGTGTAAATATGAAATCTGAGGAATTTTTGACCCCAAACCACAATTGTGCGATATCGCCGCGATCGGTAGAGCGAGAGCAATAATTCTAGCCCTAGACCTCCTCTGTAACTTAAAACATGCAACCTGTAGAATTTTTTAACGTTGCCTATGGAGATTTTAAGGGTAAAAGTTTGTCGCCATTCCATGAGCGGGCGCAATTTTGAAGCGTGACGTGTTGAGTATCAATTTACTCGGCGTAACATTATCTTTCACAATATAAAAAAAATTAGGCTAACTTTAATTCAAAAAAGTGTATTTTTTCCAAAAAAACACATAGGCTTATATGGAGTTGAGTTTAGAAGCCTTGGCAAAACAAAACAAAAGCTCCTAAACGCAAGTATAGGAGCTGCTAGTGTACATGAAGCAACAAGTCTGATCTCAGGATATCCATACACAATCTTTAAGGGATCAAATATAGGTCCAGGTGACAAGATGAAGAATTATTATTATTATTTTTACAGGATTTATATAGCGCCAACGGTTTGTGCAGCTCTTTACAAAATGAAGGCAGACATTATAGTTACAAAACAATTTGGTACAAGAAGAATCAGAGGGCCCTGCTCGTTAGAGCTTACAATCTAAGAGGGAGGGTCAAGTGATACAAAAGGTAATAACTGTGGTAGATGAGCTGATGGAGAAAGTAAAAACACAGTGTGTTAGTTAGAAGCAGGATAGGCTTCTTTAAAAGAAGGGTTTTCGGAATCATCTAAAGATGGATAGATTAGAAGATATTCGGACAGATTGAGGTAGGAAGTTCAAAAGATGGGAGAAGCACGGGAGAAGTCCTGGAGGCAAGCATGGGAGGAGGTGACAAGGGAGCTAGGAGATCTTGGGAGGATCGAAGAGAGCAGTTTGGTTGATATTTTGAGACCAGGTTAGTGATGTAGTTGGAGGCTGAGTTGTGGATGGCTTTTTAAGTTGTTGTTAGTACTTTGAATTTTATTTGTTGGATGAGCGGAACCCAGTGGAGGGATTGGCAGAGAGTGGTTGGCAAGGTGGATGTGTCTGGCAACAATGAGGAGGGAGTTGCAGTAGTCGAGGAAAGAGATGACCAGGGAGTGACTTAGAAGCTTTGTGGTGTCATTGGTTAAAAAGGGGCATATTCTGGGGATGTTGCAGAGGTTGAGGCAGATTAAAAAGCACTTAATCCTAAAGCAGGTTTATCTTCATTGCATGGAAAAAGGGAAAACATTAATGTATGTAAACGATTCAAGCAATGCCTATAATATGCATACCTTTACAATTTTGTCTTGAGTTCCACTTTTTGTTTTATATTTTATCACGTATTAAATGTAGTTGGATACATTTTAATCAAGTCTGTCAATATGACTATTCAAATATTCTTTTTTCAGGAATGTGCACCTGGACACTACCGTGAGAATCAAGGATTGTACTTGGGAAGATGTGTCCCATGTAGATGTAATGGACATTCAACGCGATGCCACGATGGGTCAGGAATATGTATTGTAAGTACTGGTTTCATAAGTGACTGATGTTTTGTAGGAACTACTTAAAATTATTTCTTTCCATGAGGTCAGTCAACTCAAAAGTGATATTTCAGTTATAAATCTTATGACTTTTTTATTTCTTGGTGGCACTGTTGATAGGATCTCCCCTTCAATGTTCTCAGACTCCTTGGGGTTTTCTAGCAGTTCACATTGCTTATTATCAGGACACTTGAGCACACACATTGCTTTCTTTCATCAAAAATTCCTTTTCATTCCTGAGAAAGGTGATCTTGTAGTACAATGCCTGGGGAAGTATTTTATATGTAACTTTTTTTAATTCTGTATTTGGTCAGCTTAAAATAGCCTTGAAATAAGCATTTCGTTATATCGTTATTCTTACGGAAGTGTTCACATTCTTCCTAAAACATACTTTGTTTACTGTCCAAATTTCCTTCTTTAATCCATATGCTTTAGAAAAGAATGTATCACATATAAACTCTCTAGAGGATATTATATAGGAATAAAACAGAAACAACTTACAAAGCACTGTATGCACACAAAAATCAGAGAAAGTTAATTTATAGTTAGTAAGAATACAATAAACAGATCGGTATATTGTAGGAATGAGCTGTAAGAAGGGCTGCAATACAGAAGTGGACTTTGCTGCACAGGTGTGAGACAACAGAGATCTAGCTGCAGCCTTGGAATGTGGTTATACAACTTAACTTTAAATGTATTGAAGCTTTAGCTTCACAATTCTTTCCCAGTAACTATTTCATATTTATTTAACACCAGCTGATACAGCTGTCATTCTAGATAATTTGTGCTGCAGAAAGTTAAATGGCAGGTCTCTGGCATTAGAGCAGTTTAAAATATAATATGTTCCCAAAAAATATGTATTGATAGTGTGTAATATGGAGCCTGATGGGTAATGATTGACCTGGACATAATTTCATCATTTCACTATGGGGAGCTGCTGTGATTTTTACCATTGCCTCGTCTTACACTCTAAAGCTATGTACACACAATAGGATTTTCTGTCAACAACCGTGGTTTTTTTTCTGAAGGATGTTGGCTCAAACTTGTCTCGCATACACACGGTCACACAAATGTTGTCGGAAATTCCGAACGTCAAGAACGCGGTGACGTACAACACGTACGACGAGCTCAGAAAAATGAAGTTCAATAGCCAGTGCGGCTCTTCTGCTTGATTCCGAGCATGCGTGGACTTTTGTGCGTCGGAATTGTGTATACACACTCGGAATTTCCAACAACAAGACTTGTTGTCGGAAAATTTGAGAACCTGCTCTCAAACATTTGTTGGCGGAAATTCCGACAACAAATGTTCTATGGAGCATATACTCAGTCGGACTTTCCGACAACAAGCTCACATCCAACATTTGTTGTCGGAAAATCCTATCATGTGTACGGCTCATAAGACTATTGTAGTACACTTAAAGTGAAAAAATCATTCCTATTTCTGTGGAACTTTCTGTGGAACAAAGAAAAGGTTCACTAAGCAATCACATAGATTGTCCAAAATATTAGTATACATATGGGGCCTTTTCATATGGGCTGATTGGCTACCATGCACAGCTGCACCAGATTTTGCACTCTCAAGTTTTAGTAAATCAACACCACACTTTGATAAACTACAGTGCACAATCTGATCAGTCTCCACACCTGTTTATTAGCAGTAAACTTGCAAAGTTGTTAAATTAAAGTGCACTGTATAAATGTTAACAAATGGACGAAATGCACAAAAACAGAAATTTAAAATAGATTTTTTAGGATTATTTTACTGTTTGTTGAAATACATTGCCAGAGAAAAGCACAGGATTATATGTTACTACAAAAAACTCACTGATACATTACGTACTTACTGTATTATTGAACTAATTAATTAGCAACAAGGGATCACGGTACATTGAAAGAACAAGGTCTTTAAAAAGTGATATGTTTAAACCTTGCTTTGCTACTAATTTATAAGCTCGGAATGTCTTCATCTGGGTTACTAGAACAGATTCTGTTGTGCATTTAGTGTGGAAGCAGTTCTGTCATGTAAGCAGTTCATCAGTTTAGGGAGTGCCCAGATTACAGTTCACTTCTCAGGTAGAACAAGCCATTACAGGACTTGTGTGCTACAGGAAAATGCGAACATTTAATATCAGACTAGAACAGTCTGTAACTGAGGATTTCATCATGTCTATAAAAGGAAAAGTATGGGTCATATCATTAAATGTGGTTTGGAACACAGCCATTACATTAATATATACCTAATAAATGAGACTATAATAACAGCTGAAGTCTCCATTAAATTGTCATGGTTGCTATTGCATAAACTGCCAAAGTATTCTAACTTTTACTTAAATGGCTTAAATGACAAAGATAGTTCTAATGTATACTGATAAAATTACCTATAGGTATCACATATACATAACAACTGGCTTGAGAGATAATATCATGGGGGTTTGTGATGACATCAAAGATCTCCACCCTGTAGTAAATTTATTCTTTCTTTCATCATACTGAGCCTAACATCAGTCTTCATTTGGGCCCATACATTATTGGCATGATAGAACCTTTGCTAAAGACCAAGAACATGATTGAGTATTAAATGTTGAATGCCCTTATTCGGGCACCTGCAGAGCTAATGGGCAGTGAAAATGCTTTATAAGACCAGACAAACCTTAGCTAATCGAGGGGTCTAAAACTGGCAATAAAGGTGTAATAATTGTTGCCGGAACAGCAATCAGTTTCGTACATGTGGGCACCAACAGACAATCCCTGATGGTCATAGGCGTGCACACCCTAATCACCCTGTGTGGTGCAGATTCCCCCTGTTTAAACCCTTGATATTTTACCAAAGCCCCCTAACGGGGCTCCTAAAACTTTTGTAAAAAAAATAATAAAATTGTAAAAAAATAATAAATAAATAAAATACTACAAATAGAAACGACTGACACCATCCACTGCCCTACTAACACCAATCTCTGCCCTACTGACACTGTCAGTATATATAAACATGGACACACACATATGTATTTGAGTTTGAGGTGTTCACCCTAATGCAATAGGCTGTGCACACCTATGCTGATGGTATAAAAGATAGGTTGGACAGACTAAAAGGTCTTTTGTGAGACCGTTTATTTCCCCTGATATGCCTGAATCAGAGGTGTCTCACTGCAGTGCCTACCTTCTTCCTGTGTGATTCACATAAACATGATCATTCATTATTCATTAGACAGTCGGCTTATAGACCAGCTTCTGTTTGGTTGGTATTCGTGGCAACTTACCTCTTAGATAGATCCTAAGAAAATACCCTATATAACCAGCTTATCTTCATTGATCCTTCTTCATTTTCATCAAGTTAAGCACATATTTTGGTGAAATCAGATAATAAATATTATTAATGAGATAATGGTAATAATAGCTAGGTAGCTGGTCAATGAATGCTATATTTCCTACATTAGCACTGATGGTCCAACTTTCTGTCCAGCTTTTTGTATGCCATATATATTAATCCTATACACATTTTAAAAGACAGGCAGATGTTTCACTGAGGGCAAAGGCAGTGGGATATATTCCCACTGAAACTGCAAGGATTCACAATTTTCAGCTTTTAAACATGGGTAAATTATTTTTTTTCCATTTACTATGAGAAACAGGGGGAATCAGTGCCTTCTGCACAGAGCTTTTCAATAAGTTGAGTTTTTAACCAGATAATGGTGTCGCTGTGTGTCAATCATTCCAGCATAACATAAATTTAGAGCCTAATTTGGAGCTAATTTACAGCTTGTCTGTGAATGTTTTAATTCATCCTTGTCATAGCTTATCTAGCAGTAGTCAATCATGTTCAGCTGGACTTGCCATAGCTAGTAGTACTTAATCACATTCAACTTGACTTGTTTAGTAATGTTGAAGATTTTTAACCACCATTTCAAATGGCTTTCTCAGTTTCAATTCTAATAATTGTCAGGAACATACCCCGACATTAATATCCAACCTAAAAGTCAGCAGCTACACTTTTTGTAGCTGCTGACTTTTAGACCCCTGTCACACTGAGGCGGTTTTCAGGCGCTTTTGCGCTACAAATAGTGCTTGAAAACTGCCTTCCATTAGTTTCAATGGATGCTTTCACACTGAGGTGGTGTGCTTGCGGGGCGGGGAAAAAAGACCTGCAAGCAGCATTTTTGGAGCATGTTTGGAGCGCTTTTAAAAAAGCTCCTCAAAAACACCCCTGGCCATTGAAACAATTGGGCAGCGCTTCCAAAGTGCCCCAAAACAGCTATTTTTCTTTTTTTTTTTTTATGGTCACGTTGTCTTGTGACCTTAAGGCCCCTTTCACACTGGGGCTGGAGGAGCGTTGGCGGTATTTTTAGCGGCACTTTACTGTTGTTTTAGCGGCAGTAATCGAGAAAGGGTTAAAAACCACTGCAAAGCTCCTCTGCAGAGGCGGTTTGCCGGCGGTATAGCCGCGGTGCCCCATTGATTTCAATGGGCAGGAGCAGTGGAGGAGTGGTATACACACCGCTCCTTCACCGCTCCAAAGATGCTACTAACAGGACTTTTTTTTTTCAGGTCGGTTTGCAGGCGCTATTTTTAGCGCAATAGCGCCTGCAAAACGACCTAGTGTGAAAGGGGTCTAGAAAAGCACACCGCTAGCGCCTCAAAATCGTTGCAAAAACTACCAGCGTTTTAGCGCAGATTTTGCAGCGCTTCAATGTGAAAGGGGTCTCAATAAACTTAAAAATGACTGGAACACTGCTTTGAGACACCTTCCACACTGAGGCGCTTTTCAGGCACTTTCACGCTAAAAAAAGCACCCGAAAAGCTCACGAAAACCTATTTCCATTAAAATCAATGAATGCTTTCACACTGGGGCAGTGGGCTGGCAGGGCGGTGAAAAAACGCCCCTCTCCATTGTAATTAATGGAAAGCGCTTCAAAAGCACCTGAAAAGCTCTTCAAATGCGCTCAAATGTTTTACTGGCAGTTTAGAAGCACCTCAGTGTGAAAGGAGCCTTAATAAACATACACTCACCTGTCCCACGATCCAACGATGTGGCCACCTGAAGCATCGTTCCTCTCCCTCTCCTCTCCGCGGCGCTGGCATTGCAAGTGTGGGCACCCGACTGTGACAGCCTGCAGCTGCAGAGTCGCGCTGCATCTTCGCAGTGGCCAGGCAATCTTCTGGGACCTGTGACGTGTCCCAGAAAATCGTAGAGAGAGAGGGGGAGAAGAGGAGTTGCCTAGGAAGTGGGAGCTGGGTACCTGTCAAAACTAAGTACGACTCCCCCTCAAAAAAAATTACATGCCAAATATGGCATGTAAGGGGGCAAGGATTGGGTGGAACTCCTCTTTAAGGCAGATGCAGATTTTCAAGAACATGATAACATGGTTTCCCCGCATCCAGTTCGCAAAGCAGGAGAATGTGACCGGCTCTCTATGGAGCCGGTTCACATATGTCCGGGGCGACTGCGGTGCATCTTTGGCTCCGTTTCAGGGCCAAATTCAGGCAAAGATTCGGCCCTGATTCCTCCCTGAAATGGAGAACAGGGATGCACAGTGTTCCTGTCCGATCCACGGCCGTTTCCAGTGTGAACCGAGCCTGAAGGTGCGAAAGGTTGTGAAAACACCCTGTTCTAATTAACATAATCTAATTACCACGGTGCTAAGAATTTTGCGATATTCATGTAAATATTTTTTTCCATGGATGAAGGACCATCTTTTTTTTTATGACCATTTGCTTTAGATTTGGAGAGTTACTAGGAATAGAACATCTTAAAGCATTTGTTACCCCAACACTTCATATTCCTGAGATGTGCCTGCTGTACCATCTACTTGTATGAGAAAGTATCCTGTTCTCTTTGTATTGCTTCCTTTTATGTGAAATCCCTGGTGTTCCTGTTAGTCCCTCTGCTTTCCTATTAAAAACTTACCACACTAAGCAGAAGAGCACACTGTGGTCAGTTCTCTAGCTATGCTGGGAACTCAGTGTGCTCTCCTCCAATGATCAGACTTGTCCTGACACACCCCCACTGCACAGCCATTCACTGGGAAGCTCAGGGTGCTGCTTCTCCTCTCCCCGTTTCTTATGCAGCTGAGAACAGAGGGAATGTGATCATTTATAAAAAAGAGAAAAATGTATTTATATTTTTTTTATATCTATACAAACATTTTTTGCCTTTCTTTTCTATTTTAAACTAAATGGGTTATTTTACAAGGTGACCACTTACAAATACTTTGAACAAACACAAGATAGATGTTGATTGGTTTAATATGCACAGCTGCTCCAGCAGCTTTTAATAAAACCCACCCAAAGGAACACCTCTATGCTAGGATCACCCCCCCCCCCCCCCCCAGATAATAACTAAGCTTGTTTAGACCATGGTGACAGTTTTTAAATATTCTTCAATGAGATGACTAAATTTCTGCTGATGATGGGGAAATAATGTCTGCCTCTTTGTCTACAGTATCCAATAGTATGTTCAGACCTAACATTATCTTAACTCACTTCTGTATTACACTTTTAGAACTGTCAGCATAATACTGCAGGTGACCACTGTGAATTGTGCAAAGAAGGTTACACTGGGAATGCTGCAGAGGGGTCATGTAGCGTATGTGCTTGTCCTCTCCCCGTGCTTTCAAACAGGTAAGATATTGTTTTAACAATAGTGCAAAAGCTATCAATTTACAAACAGTACACAAATTCACAGTTTACACACAAATGATAAAAACTTCTGGAAACTGCACATGTTGCTTAGGGCCAGATCTGGAATAGAGAACTGTTGAATAAAAAAACATGTTGGTCCATATCTGTATACATGATCGTACCTTGCTAAGCCTAGTACTGCAATTATGTTGTATGGCTATTGGTATGGGACTCCTATGCATACTGTAATGGGTATTGTTTTCAGAAAATTTTGCTGGTTTTATAAAAGAGTGTAAGTGAGGCTTCACAAGACATCAGCCCACACACACTTTAGGTAAGACCAGCCCTTTTTGCAAATGCTATCATTTCCAGATTTTGCTCCATAACACAAATCCGGTACTGGTAAATACATTGCTGTTGAATGCTAAAAAATGAAAGTGACTTTTTTTAATTAAAGTGACACTAAACTCTGGTTTAACAAAGGAAAATTCAATTTATGTATGTATTTTTACGTTGAATCTGGTTTATTAAAATTTTCATGGTTAACGTCGTAAAGACAATTGAGTACATAACGGGAATCGACAACTGCATATGGGTAGAGAAGGACACTTGCCTTAGAACCATTCATCTTCAGACAAAATAAAGTTGCCCTATGGAATAGCTCATCATGCTTTGAAAAGCTAAAGCAACACCTTGAATATAATTACAGTAAAAGCTATTACAGCCAGGTACAGTACCTGACCGCGAGATTGTGTTTCCAGCGCGATCCCATGCATGTTGCGCTGGCTCACTCATCGGGAAAGGAAAACTTTTTTTTCCTTTCGCAATGAGCGACAGGCAGTGCTGACAGCTGTCTGATATGAATCCTGAGGGGGAACGCCGCGCCAAATTTTAAATGAAAAAAACGGCTTGGGTTCCCCCCCAGGGGCATACCAGGCCCTTAGGTCTGGTATGGATTGTAAGGGAAACCCTTACAAAAATCCATACCAGACCCTTATCCGAACACGCAGCCCGGCCGGTCAGGAAAGGGGGTGGGGACGAGCGAGCGCCCCCCCCCTCCTGAACCGCACCAGGCCGCATGCCCTCAACATGGGGGGGTGGGTGCCCCAAAGCACCTTGACCCCATGTTGATGAGGACAAGGGCCTCTTCCTGACAACACTGGCTGTTGGTTGTCAGGGTCTGCGGGCGGAGGGCTTATCGGAATCCCCAGATCCCGGCCCCCCACCCTATGTAAATGAGTATGGGGTACATCGTACCCCTACCCATTCACCTAGGGAAAAAAGTGTCAATAAAAAAGAAACCACAGTACACAGGTTTTAAGAGTCATTTATTAGGTTCTTCTTCCGACTTCGGGGGGTCTTCTTCCGCCTCTTCTCCCGGGCCCCTCGCTATCTTCTTCCAGCTCTTTTGCCAGCGGGGGACCTGGTCTGCTGCGCCGTCTTGTCCTGTCTTGTCCCGTCTTCTCTTCTTCCAATGTTAACACAATGCTGTCTCCGGCAGGAATGCTGTGTGCGAGCTGCGGAGCCATTTATATGGGCGGTGGCCCCGCCCCCTTGTGACGTCACGGTCCCAGCATGCGCAGGGACTCTGGGGTCACGCCCCCTTATGACGCCAGACTCCCTGCGAAGAAGAGAAGACAGGACAAATCAGGACAAGACAGCGCAGCAGACCGGGTCCCCCGCTGGCAAAAGAGCTGGAAGAAGATAGCAGAGGGGCTCGGGAGAAGAGGCGGAACACCGGGAGAAGTTGGAAGAAGACCCCCCGAAGTCCGAAGAAGACCCCGGAGCTGCCTAATGACTCTTAAAACCTGTGTACTGTGTTTTTTTTATTATTGACACTTTTTTTCCTAGGTGAATGGGTAGGGGTACGATGTACCCCAGACTCATTCACATAGGGTGGGGTGCCGGGATCTGGGGGCCCCCTTATTAAAGGGGGCTCCCGGATTCCGATAAGCCCTCCACCGATTCCGATAAACCAGCGGCCAGGGTTGTCGGGAAGAGGCCCTTGTGCTCATCAACATGGGGACAAGGTGCTTTGGGGTGGGGGGGCCGCAGGGCGCCCCCCTCCCCCAAGGCACCCACCCCCCCATGTTGAGGGCATGCGGCCTGGTATGGCTCAGGAGGGGGGGCGCTCGCTCGTCCTCACCCCCTTTCCTGACCGGCCGGGCTGCATGTTCGGATAAGGGTCTGGTATGGATTTTGGGGGGACCCCCACGCCGTTCCCCTTACAATCCATACCAGACCTAAGGGCCTGGTATGCCCCTGTGGGGGAACCCACGCTGGTTTCTTCATTTAAAATTTGGCGCAGCGTTCCCCCTCAGGATTCATATCAGACAGCTGTCAGCACTGCCTGTCGCTCATCGCGAAAGGAAAAAAAAGTTTTCCTTTCCCGATGAGTGAGCCATCTCGGAGCTGGCTCCCGCGATGGGGCTTGTAGGTGTCAAATCTCGCCGATAACTGTGGCGAGATTGACACAATATCGTGGTCACCTACTATAGCATAGATACTTGAATGTATGTATTTCTAACTCAAAAAAGTACTTTCTATTGCTTTCAGCCTCTTCCAAATCTCCAAATTCCTCTGTTGCTGTTTGACTTTCTGTTAGAGGGTGGCTGCATTAATTTTCCATAGCCCCATTGTATGTAGGGACATAGCCACCCTCTCTTTCTCACTCCTGTGATGGACTAGGGACTAAGAACTATGGACTATAGGATTTGTAGTGCGTATAAAGCAGTGCTCATGACCACAACCAACGTTCACTGCTTTTTCCACACAAACCGACATTAGTGGGGGAAGAAAAGGTTCAGGATAAAACAATACAAGGAGGCAGAAAAACACAGTAAGAAATTATTTCGTGAAAGATAGATTACAGGACCACAAATTAGTGGAAGTTTAGGGATTATTTATGAAAAGTAAAGACATTGTTTAGTGTCACTTTAACCTCCCTGACGGTATTCCCGAGTGTGGCTCGGGATGGATTTTCAGCACCAAAAGCGGTAACCCCGAGCCACACTCGGGATCGCATTGCAGGATCCAGGTACAGCAAACGTACCTTGTCCCCAGGATCCTGCGATGTCCTCCCCGCTCTGTGTGCGAGCCGTCCTCCGATCAATTCATCACAGCGCGATTTGCGACGGAGCAAGACGCCAAATTCAAAATGTAAAAAACACAATACATATACTGTACACTGTAATCTTACAGATTACATTACTGTATCAATTTATTTCACCTCCCTTTTGTCCCTAGTGGTTTGTCCAGTGCCCTGCGTGCAGTTTTATATTATAAATACTGTTCTTTCTGCCTGGAAACTGGAGATTGTCCATAGCAACCAAAACCGTCCCTTTACAAGAGTGGTTTTAGACCAGCTAGAAAACAGCGATAATAAATTAGAATCACTTGCTGAATTGAGCGATAGTGATTTGTGGGGAAATCTGTCATCAAACACTGAAAGCAATGACAGCGACAATTCTGCAACTGAGCAAATTTCAGTGTTTTTAATTTGATTACATTCTTGAATAAATTATTATTATTATTATATTATTATTTGTTATAATTATTTATAATTATTTATTATATTATAATTTATGATATTGTGTTTCAAACTTTATGATACCCGGGATATCTACTAGACTCTTGTTTGGACAGATTTGAATGAGTTATTTCTAAGAATTACAGGCCTACAATATAAAAAGCCAAATTTCCATGCAAAGTACCGCTTTCAGCATCAAAAATCTGAAATAATCATACCGCCAGAGAGGTTAATAATAAAACTGTTTAATTCACTGGCTTTGAATTTTTTTTTACAGATAAGCATGAAATTATTTGATGTTAGTGCATTTTTATGAAGTAAAAACCAACACACAGTTTGCTGCACAAATGTATTTATCTAACCAGTACATAGAAAGCCTGACACAAAACTGTAAAATTGAGGTGAAAGAAAGGCAGCGACAGAATTGTTTTATAGCTGTAGATGTATGTTACCATATAGCTTGTGATATAAAAATAATTATACCATGCATCTGTTATTTTCAGCTTTGCCACAGGATGTACAGGTAGTGGGAGAAATCTAAAGTGTTTTTGCAAGCCAGGATACACTGGATATAACTGTGGAGAGTAAGTATTCTCCCTAATCCGCTACATGACACAGTACTTTACACAGAGGTGTGAAATTTGCGGTGTGATCTAGGCTTTATATGTGAAATATTTCATTGCAGCTTTGCTATGTTTATGCATAGCAAATTGTATACTGTGTACAATTTAGATTTTATGCTAAGGTTTCTTCTCATTTTTTGTGCAGATGTGCTCTAGGATACTATGGCAATCCATTACGGTTGGGTGGCAAGTGTCTGCCATGTAATTGTGGTAATAATGGGCAGTTGGGCAGTTGTGATCCTGTAACTGGAGGTAAGAATATAATGTATATATAATGAACTTATAATGTGACCTGTGTTACAAGCATTTGTTCATGTTTTTTTAGTATTATTTAGAACTAGCAAAAAAAAAATTTTTTTTTTAGGTCAAATATGTTATATATGCATCCCAGCCTGCAGATTGCACTCTAGGCTCCTTTTCACATGTTGTCTTTGCTAGATTTGGTTGCTTTGATGAAAAAAGCAAGTTGTTTACAGAACTCAGTAGCTAAAGCTGACAGTTACACACAGAACTGGAAAATTTTTTTTTTTTCTAAATCTTTTTTATTGTATTTTTAGACAAACAAACAAAGAAAAATAAAGATAACAAAATCTTACACAAAAATTACCAACAGTGCTTAACAGTTATTCGTATGTTGAATAAATTTCAAGTCATTTATGGCTTCATGTACGTTTTTAGTCGGCGTGCAGCAAGGCATCTAGGATTATTGGTGTCTCTTTCCCCTTTTTTAAAGTATGTTATATCTTAGTCATGTATAGTATCCTCCACTCTCCCTCCTAGGCACAACTGGATATGTTTTTTAGTATGATTATCTGTTTACCTTATTTATTATTCCCTATCTTCAGCCTTCAAGCCGTAGTTGGTTCAGCAAGCCAAGCGCGCCAAATTTTGTCATATTTCTGGGGGCACCCTCTATTTATATATGTGTCTTTGTATAATGGAGAACTGGAAAAGTTTGAAGTGTTACTCCTGTCTGACATTCATATTGATAACCTTTGATGGGCAAATGCTATTACAGTGTGCTTTTGTCATCAGTTTGAGATGCTTCTGTAATGATTCAGAACTCATTGCAAGTACAGTTGCCTGCAGTTAAGCTGCTTTAGGTGGTTATTGAACTTCCACTGATTTGTATGGGAAGAGAAACAGTGAAAATAAATCAGTTAGTAAATTGAGTTGACCCTGCTGTGTTTTGCCAGCATGCATTTTTTTTCTGGACTCCAGCAATTTTATCATATTAGACTTAACCAAGTTTTTATTTTTTCCAGAATGCTTTGATGAAGATCCAAAGGACACTGGAGATGATGAATGTAAGTGTTAAGCCTTCTTTCTACAACCATTCCCATTCCCCTCTAATATGGCCAAATACTGGATGGTTTTGGAGCTTGTCCACTCCTTCCCTCTCCCACATTCCTATTGGCTTTTTACTAAGACTGACTACCTTGCCGTCCATTGGTAATGTATGTGAAACAGAGAGGGTGGGCATATTCAGCTGTAGCAGATGGGAATTATAGCTACTGGAGGTATGTGTAATCACCTCTAGGTGTTTAATGGTGTCAATAAGCATTATAAATTCCAATTGTATGTTGACATTTGATATTCTTACAGCATGTGACAGCTGCGTTGATGCTCTAATGATGGATCTCATGACTGTACAAGATGAACTCAACCTGATAAAGGCCAGACTGCAAAGCTTTAATACCTCCAGCCGTTCACTGAAGCAGATCAGAGATCTGGAAGCTCGCATCCAAGAAGTAAAAGTAAGTGCAATGGAGTGGTGCAGGTTATAACTCTGAGTGTCATGGTAGATGGTAGATGATTTGTGTTTCAGCTGGATTATGGGAATCTGTTGTTACCTAAAAAAGACAAGATAAAAGAGCTACTACTGTAACTGTTTGTCTGTCAAAATGGCCCTAACTTGATAATTCAACTAAAATAAAAACTATAATACAGTAGGTTAATTTTTTACAGTTTTTTAATAGTTTTCATTTTTTGAAAGTTTACAAGTTCGCTAATGGATTTTGTATATGCTGTTTTCTTTTCTGTATTTTACAATTAAAAAATTAAATACAGTCTTCAGAAAAGCTATCTGTGCCCACATTGGGTTGATTCGCCCTATCTGTTTGTGTTGACGACTATTGTCTGTGGAAAGTGATGGAAAATTCAAACTTTTACAGTAAAGGAACATCGGTTCCGGTGACAACTGTGTAATAGAGGATTTCCCCCTTGGCTAAAGGAAATTTCCTCTCATTTCCTGTTTGTCTGTGGGACAAGAAGTGAAGTACAGGATGTAATTACTTTTCTCTTATTTTCATTGTTTTATACAGTAACTGTTTATGCATCACAATCTTGGGATACATATGGAAAACTTTAAAAAAATATATATAATGGTGTGGAAAACACAAACTTCCACACCAAACTTCCAAAAATACAGAAAAAAAATATTTACATATTTTGTTGGACTTCCTTTGCAGCTACAGTATGACATTTATAACAGTAAACTCACAAGTCAACGGCAGAAAGTGGACAGTGTGGAGAAAGACACTAACAAGCTCAAACAAGACATAGCAGCTCTGCTCGAAAAGGTGAGCCATGAAATGCCTTGAACAAAGTTAGTTGTGGAAAGATTTAAAGTTGAATTCCAGTCAAATTCTTACTAAGCCTAAACCTACCCCCACCCCTATTCTAAGACTAGTCTACCTACCCTGTAAATTAAAAGTTGTCTATAATCACCTATTCTGGAGCCGCTCTGGTCCAGGCTCTGCAGCTGTTGTCGCTGCCTCTCCTCTACACTAAAGCCGGCACTGGAACACAATCATGTGACAGGACTGGAGTAGCTTCAGAATAGGTAAGTATAGACATCTTTTCTTTTACAGGGTAGATAGAATAGTATTAGAATAGGGGTGGGAGTGGATTTAGCGTTAGAATTTTACCAGAATTGCACTTTAATAGTATAATTAGAGAATTATAATTGGTCATTCTTTCTCATTTCAGGCTCAAATGAATTTTAAGAAGTACGAAGACATCATGAAAAATGCTGATGATACTTTCCGTAGTGCTAGCAAAATGCTGCTGAACATTGATGTACTCGTGAAGAACATTAACAGTATGTTATGATCATCATTTCTGAATTACAGACACTTTGGCAACCCAGAATAAAATGCTTTGTTTAGAGCTTGTTTTTTTTTTTTTTGTTAGGGCCCTTTCACACGGGCGAACCGTTTTTCAGGCGCACCTGATCAGACCCACCAGCCTCCTCTCTGGAGGTTCGGATGTCAACAGACCCGCCGAGATCCGACTCTGTCCGCTAAAAACAGACTGGCGGATCGGATGGCAGTTGAGTGCAAACTGGCAGGCAGTCTGTTTATGTTCGACTGTCCATAGAGGAGAGTGGGTTGTGTCTGTGCCCAGTCTACATAAGAGGAGCAGACATGGACCAGCCATCCGCCTGCTCAATGGGGATCAGTGGACAGATTCCCCGCTAAGCAGATGGACTCCAAAGGAGCACGCCCCATGTGTAAGGGGCCTTAAAGTAATTAATGAGCTAATTTTTGTTTCAATTTTTTAAACAAATTTGTACAGCAACTGTATTTTAGCCCAACTAGGCTCTGTGCATTGCACAATGATAGATATATACAACCCCTGGCAAAAATTATGGAATCACCAGTCCCTGAGGATGTTCCTTCAGTTGTTTATTGTTGTAGAAAAAAAGCAGATCACAGACATGGCCAAAAACTAAAGGCATTTCAAATGGCAACTTTCTGGCTTTAAGAAACACTAAAAGAAATCAAGAAAAATAATTGTGGTGGCCAGTAACAGTTAGATTTATAGAACGACTGTCTGAAGAAAACATGCAAATTTCCACACTAGTGATGTGTTGGAGTGTTATTTTGTTTGTTTGTTTTTCATGATTCCATAATTTTTTCCTCAGAATTGAGTGATTCCATAATTTATTCCCTGTGCTTGTTCTATAAATCTAACTGTTACTGGCCACCACAATTATTTTTCTTGATTTCTTTTAGTGTTTCTTAAAGCCAGAAAGTTGCCATTTGAAATGCCTTTAGTTTTTGGCCATGTCTGTAATCTGCTTTTTTTCTACAACAATAAACACCTGAAGGAACATCCTCAGGGACTGGTGATTCCATAATTTTTGCCAGAGGTTGTAGAAACATTGTAGTCTATGGAACCATACACACAGCTGCTTAAAAATTAGTAATAGAGCAATGAGTACAGAGCCATAAAACAAAATAGAAAATATTACATTTGAGTGCAATAATTTCTGCTCATACGCATTGTGTACATGCCTACATGTATATTGCAAAACTGGCAATAAAGAATAATTCTACTCTTGTATACGCTTACTCATCTTTACGCAAGGTCTTTGTAAAACATTCAGAACCTGCAGTGTTGACAAACAGAGCTTAACAACAGGGAATAGCAGAATGTAGACAATATGAATAAATAAGAGAAGGGACACAGGCCCTCCCAATCCCATGGCATAGACAAGACTGTTCATTAGTCATGTTGAGCAGACTGTCAACAATAATGCAGAAATGCTGTGCTAAACTTTCTAGATAGAAAGCACAGCATGGTTTGCAAAGCTAGCGTTATGCATGCTGAATTAATCGTTTACTTAAAATATAATTTTATACAAATAATATTAAACAATTATAGGAATATAAAATGTTCGTTATACATGTGTAAAGATAGATATATAAATTAATTGCTCCAAAACCATTACAGCATTAGTGGACACAAGATCATAATGCATTTCAAAATATATGATCTCAATATTCCTCAGAGTAAGAGGTAAGGGACACTTTGGCTCCTGTGAATCATCCTTGGCAACAGGCAGCTATGTACTTGCCCTCCTATGCGATTTATAAGAACTTAGTACTCCACTATTATGTTTATATTGAGTAAATGTAGTGACATGTATTTCTGTGATTTTCCAGTCCTCATTAAAGAGATTGCAAGTGGACCATCTGACCCATCAAGTACTGGAGAAGTGTCTTCTAAAATGGCTGAGGTTCAACGCATGTTAAATGAGATGCGAAAGCGCAACTTCAACACACAGAAAGCGGAAGCAGAACGTGAGAAAGAAGAAGCCAAATCTTGTAAGTAATGGAAGGTGCAAGTATGGCTGGAGTATTTTTGAGCCCTACAACAAGTGTCATGTTGGATGGTAGTGAGTTCAACACTTATGGGTTATAATCAGAAGTTTAATTATCTCTATACCTTTTATAATTAGTACTGAACCGCGTGAGAAACCAGTTCCAGAAGCATATTGACCAGCATAAGGAGCTCATGAAGGAAATCAATAAGTCAATAAAAGATTTTGAAGCCAAAATAAATGATCTCCGGGATGCTCTAGATGAGGCTTCAGCGCAAACCAAACAAGCAAATAACCTCAACAAAGACAATACAGTTATCCTGGATGATCTTAAGGTAACTCGTGGTTAATAAGACGTAGCTATTGCAGTTGGCTTACAAATAATCTTTTTGTTTTAATTTCATGTGTATTTTTTGGGTGATTGTTCAAGAAGCAAATGTTTACAGATCTGAGGAAAGCAGCAATAGATCAAGCTGTAAGATAGATAGAGTAACCACATTTTCTAGTGTATGAACTCCTTTAAAAAGATCTCAGATGAACATTATGTGCATGTAAAATGGTCCTATAAATCCATTGTAATAAAAAAAAATCAGTTTCTGTGAAATATGTTATTATAGGTAATGTCTATAGAGACACTTTGCGAAGAATAAAAAAACATTAGCCCAATGCTACCCATTAGCATGTCACAATTTAGAAGGTTTAATGATTTCAACAGTTCCTTGAGTTGAATGTATTTCCTTGGTGTCCATTAGATGAGAAAACATACAAATGCTGCAATTTATAAAAAACATGACTAATGATGGTAAATTATAGCTTAAGCTCACTAATTTTAGCATGTCCTGAGTCTGTTATTATATGATGTTACCCTTATTTTTCGTTTAACTTCCAAACTGAAGTTTGTGATTTCTGGTCAAATACTGTTTCTTGGCGTCTTAGAAACTTTGTTCATTTAAAGCCCAACTGTGACCAAAACTTTTATGTTATGTAAAATGATGAAATTAATAGAAAGCAAATAAAACCAACAGCTGATACAATGTCATTTAAATATATTATTTTTTCTTGATTTAAGAAAAGAGTTGCTGAATTAACCAAGCAACAAAAAGAGGCAGCCGGTCATCTTAAAGGGGCAGAGACCAGCCTGGGGAAGACCAGTAGTATGTTAAGTTTGCTGCAGAAGAGTAAAGAGGTAAGTTATATGTTTATGTACATGTAATTATAGACATAAAGCTCAGTTATATAGTGATGAGGAACTTAATTTTATGCCATGTAAATGGAATTATTAAATCACATTGAACTTCTGAAAATATCTGTCACCTGATTTGAAAATAAGTATCCTTACCCTGGAATGTTTTGCCGCGTACACACGGGCGGACTTTTCGACTGGACTGGTCCGACAAACTTTCCAGCGGACTTTCGACGGACTTCTGACGGACTTCTGACGGACTTTTTAACGAACGGACTTGCCTACACACAATCACACCAAAGTCCTATGGATTCGTACGTGATGACGTACACCGGACTAAAATAAGGAAGTTGATAGCCAGTAGCCAATAGCGTTGGTTTTTGTCTGTTGGACTAGCATACAGATGAGCGGATTGGGTCCGGCGGAGTTACGACGTAAAGATTTGAAGCCTGTTCCAAATCTAAAGTCCGTCAGGTTTGCGACTGGAACAGTCCATTTAAGGTCCGGTGAAGCCCACACACGATCGGATTGTCCGCCGGATTTGGTCCGT
Organism: Aquarana catesbeiana; assembly: GCF_042186555.1. NCBI lineage: Eukaryota > Metazoa > Chordata > Amphibia > Anura > Ranidae > Aquarana > Aquarana catesbeiana. The sequence goes on from NC_133328.1 coordinate 476,949,964, forward strand.
CGGCGTCCGTCAGACCAGTCCGGTCGAAAAGTCCGACCGTGTGTACGCCCCATTAGCTTTGTGAGTTGAGCCTATTATCCCCGATTCATCAAGCTGTAACATCTCCTAAAGCATGCTAAAGTCATCTCCCCAGCAATATCATGATAATGCCTTAAAGGTGGCTCACTATAGGTTTTCCACCAGCATCATATTTTTTATTAGTTTTTTCATTCAGTTATGTATTGTTTCTTTTTTTTTCTCCTATCGTTCTTTTCTTACTCCTTTTTTCTACATTGAATAGGAATATGAAAGGCTTGCAGCACAGCTGGATGGAGCTAAGCAGGAGCTTAATGAAAAGGTGAAAATCCTCTCCAAGGCAGCCAGTAAGGAACCTCTAGTGATTATGGCGGAAGACCATGCAAAGTCTCTGCAGAACTTGGCCAATCAGCTGTTAGAGTGAGTAATCATCTAAATATATAGCATACCTATAGAAATGAGATGATGATCATCCATTGGAAACAGTGACCCTGATTTACTAAACTGAGAACTGAGAATATTCCTTTTGCAATGTATATTTTCACTATGCATGAGAATGTTCACCTAGCTTAGTAAAAGCAGTGACAAAATTCCCCAGTCAAGTGCAAGGACAATTTAAAAATAATTTACTTTTACTCATGCCTGACTGGATGATTGAAATCAGCACAACTTCCCCACATTCACTAAGCTAACTGAAAATTCCTCTGCAAAGTAACTGCTGAATCTCTTTAGGAAATCAATCCTAGTATTTCCTACTTTATGAACAGCACTGTCTGCATTGATGCTATAGAACAGTTAAGGATGGGCCAAGACTTTCTAGTGGACCTATCTTTCAACAGTGGTGTTTAGAGAAAATATCTTGCATACATATGGTTATATGCATTTACATATCTGTGTAAAAATAGAAAGCATAAGATGCCAGAGTTGTGAATATAATTTAAAGGAGAAGTACAGCCAAAGCTTGTTTGGCTGTACTTCTGCTGACCACAGGAGTGCAGTTCTGCATTTCTGTGACCTGTTTTTAGAAGAGAGCGGACTGAAGCCCATTGTCTGCTGACATCACAGAGCCGGTCAAGGCTTGGGGAACATCACAACCATATGGTTGGGATCCATCCACATGCCTGGACTGACACCCTGCTCAGCCTCTCAGCAAGCCGCTGAGAGCCTGAGCCGGCCGCTCCTGCCCCCTCCACAGCCAATCGCTCCAGTAAGCGTGGGGGGTGGCAGAGCAGAATGCCGGTGACTGACAGTCACCAGCTCTCTGCTCACAGAGCTCTGAGAACCAAGTGATCAGCAGTGTTTGATCGTTCGGTTCTCAGTGTTAGAGCCAGCAGGGGGGCCAATGCAGCATCCAGCTAGGTAAGTTTGATTTTAAAAAAATCCTATACTTCTCTTTTAAAGGTGTACCCTAAGTTAGCATATATTAACGTTTTTGGGAATGCAGTTAAGAGGTAAGACCTTAATTGTCTACAATATGTAAATGTATGTAAAATTTTCTGTCTAAAGGCTGTTGGAGTGCACTTTTTGGGTGTAACATGGTTGCAATGTTTCCCTGAATGTCGTTATTTTTTTTGATTGATGCTGATTTTTAGTTTAGGAGTTGTCAGATGCATCCACTCTTAAGAGGTACTTTGTCATTCATTGTTCCACATCCTAATACAAACAGCTAATAGGGTATAAACCTGGAAAGTTATAGTACTATATATGTATATAAATATTTAACATTGAATTTAACATATCTGTGGTTTGAAAAATGAAACCGTTGCTGTTTTGTAATTATACAGAATCAGACGGAATACAAGCGAGGAGGAGCTGGTTCGCTGTGCTGTTGATGCTTCCAAAGCTTATGACGACATTATAAATGCAGTGAAAGCTGCTGAAGACGCTGCAAAGAAGGCAAAGTCAGCAGCTGATTCTGCTTTGACAGTAAGTGGTTTGCATATTAAATTATGGATAATCTTTCTTTCCCAAACAAGTCAATTTTATTAATTTTTATAAGCCACCTATAGTTATAATAGTATATAACAGGGACAAGAAATATAAAGGAAAAATAAATGCTGTTTATTCTGTACAGAATATAATAAGAGCAAACATCTAGTTAATAAAGTCAAGCAACAGTCACAATTGGGCCCTCTGACTCTGGCCCTGGAGTAGCTGCATCATTTGCACTGTATACCTTGTTAACTTTTGGGCACTGTAATTGCTTTATTTTTAAATAAAATAAAATAAATATGTGGCCCCACTACAGATATTTCAATATAACAATGTTGCCGCAAAGATATCAAATGAGTTAAAATCTGACACATACAGCAAAAAAATAAAAAATAAAAAAAAAACATTTTAGTGGCATCCAGGAAACTCCAACTCTAGTAATCTGGTTCTCTACTGACATCCTGTGGATGCTTATCTTCCCAGTGGGACCACTGACTGTAGACCATTTAACAGCAGATCTAAGTCTTTCACACTCTAGCCAAAACTACAAACAAAAAAAGCTAAAGACTACTACGCTTCTTTTGGGAGCAGCAGTCTGATATGCCATCACCAGGCTAAAAAATCAAGCAGGAGTACCAATGGTGCTGCAGTTTCATAACTTATGGGCAGGGTTTTCATCCTCACTTCACTTCTCCCCTCCAAACAGCATTTAGCAAATCTAGTAAAGTGTATATATTTTAATTTTAAGTACCAAAAAGAGAATACAAGATTATTAGGAGCAGCAGTTCCTGAATATGGCCACCAGGCGGTGACAGTAAACACTTGACTAAAGAGCACATT